>NC_091807.1:39989342-40299210 GCF_041296235.1 Equus asinus | reverse complement strand
TGCCTCCAAGTCTCCACTGATGGCACGAGACAAACAGGATTGAAAGGACACAGTCCTCCGAGTGGAGCCAGGGGGCTGCGTGCACAGTGATGGCCTGGAGAAACCCCGCGTGGGGTCAAACCCAGATGTCCTTTCACAGAGGAAGGAATCGGCCTGAAGCCAAACTGATTTATGGTGGAGCATAACACAGAGGAGTGCGTCCCCGGACAGGAAGCTGCAGGGACCATGGTGGAAACAGCCAGGAGGAAGTCAACAGTGTGCTTCCGTGTTGCCGGGACACCCACTGTCGGGTATAAAGGCCGCCCCGGGAAGGAGCCTGCAGACACCACCGCCTCCACCCCAACACCAGCCCAGCCCCACATCACCATGTGCCACACCAGCTGCTCCTCAGGCTGCCAGGCTGCCTGCTGCTCGCCCAGCCCCTGCCAGGCATCCTGCTGTGTGCCCGTGAGCTGCAAACCTGCCGTGTGCACACCCGTGAGCTGCCAGCCTGCTGTGTGCACACCTGTGAGCTGCAAACCAGCTGTGTGTGTGCCCGTGAGCTGCCAGTCAGCCGTGTGCACACCCGTGAGCTGCCAGCCTGCTGTGTGCACACCTGTGAGCTGCACACAAGCTGTGTGTGTACCTGTGAGCTGCCGGTCAGCAGTGTGCACACCTGTGAGCTGCAAGCCCACTGTGTGTGTGGCCCCCTCCTGCCAGTCCTTCGTGTGTGCCCCCGTGAGCTGCAGGCCTGTTGTGCTTGTGTCTGCCCCCTGCCAGTCCTCCGGGTGCTGCCAGCCGTCCTGCCCCACCCTGGTCTGCAGACCCATCTCCTGTAGCTCCCCTTGCTGCTATTGACCACGAGTCCCTTCTCAGCTGCATCAGTGCAGACGGGTCCACACCTGTACCCCTCCCCGAAAAATCCTCAATGGCCTTGCTGGTTCTGCACATGGCAGATGAAAAGCGTGCTCAACGGACCCTCAGAACTCTGATCGGGATCCCTCCATGACCTTGCACATCCCCTCAGGGAAGCCCTCGGTCTCGGGGACCTTCTCTGTCTCCGGCAGGAAGCCAAAACCCATGTGAACCAAATAAATCATGCTTTCCCAATGCAGCTTCTCCCTCTATTTTCTCTTCAGATATTTGTGAAGTTCTTTCCTTGCAGTTTACAAATCACAAGCAATCTTCCTGATGGCTTCCTCTTCCTGATGGCTCAGCTGAAGGTGGGGGGCCTTTGGTGGGTGGAGGGGGGAAGGAGATGTCCCCACCTTGGCCACCAGAGACTCACATCGTGGATAGGGAAGAGCAGAGGAAAAAAATTCTATCCTCCTGAGTAGGGGATTGGACAGGCCTGGGCCCCAAGTCCTCTGAGGAAACCTAGAGGATTACTACAAGACGGAGGGCAGGAAACTCTCACACAGTCCCTCCACAAATGCAAAGCAGAGTCTGGCCATCCTAAGGAGGAGTGTCAGGGAGTGAGAGAGCCTCCTGCTCTAGGTCCCAGGCACAAGGGCCTGCTCAAGACTGACACTGGGACAGGATGGGAGAGAGCTCCCCTGCCTCCCGACTCACCCGGCCAGCACAGCTGTGTGAGCAGCAGCCTCCACCTGAGAAGGGCCGCTGTGTGTTGAGGTTCCCTGTGGGTGCCAGGCACGCAGGGGCAGCTGAAAACTTAGGAAGGAGCAAGAATGCTCTGCCTCCAGCCCTGGCCCTAAGCACAAGCCACCGGCAGCCCACCATAAGAGGAATCTGAAGTCTTAGGTGTCCCGAAGGTCATCAAAATAACAACAAAAGCCAAACCAAGGTTAGCATCTGACCAAGTTGCTTCAAACCACACACCCCTGCCCCCCACTGATGACCCGACAGAGGAGACACACCTATTTCCAGGAGGAAACAGTGTTTGTGTTCATTTCAATTAATATGTGATGTCTGCTATTCAATCAAAACTTAGAAGATGTTCGAAAAAGCAGGGAAAAATCAGTACACTCTCAAGAGACAAATTAATCAACAAAACTGGGCTAAGAAATGACCCTGATGTTGGAGCTATCAGAGAGAAATCTTAAAATGACTATGACTAGCGCAATGAGCCAGAGAAAGACAAATACTGTATGATCTCGTTTAGATGTGGAATTAAAAAACAAGAAAACTGTTGTCTTAGATCCAGATGCCTTCCTTGTGGTACCTGGTGCTTCTCCTCCGCTCCGTCTCTGTGGTTTTCTTCCTGGAGTTTGCAGTTCAAGTGACGCAGTTCAGGAAGCTCCTCCTCAGCTGGAACTCACTGTGATTCAGTGGATATGTGGTGTCTGGAATTGGAACCCGGATTGCATGATGAAGGGCCGTCAGTTGGGACAGGGGGCCCCACATCATGATTTTCAAGGTCCTCTGCAATTTGAATACCCTGTCCTCTGTCTGCACAGGCACAGTCAGCCTTGCTTGACTGGAGGTCTCCCATTTTGCTTTGGAAACTCAGGGATCCAGAAGGTCTTCCCAACTGATGAGAGCCAAACTGTTGTATTCTTCACTGGGGGGTGCTGGGACCGTGTTATTGCAATAAGAATAATAATAACAAAGTTCCAGTTTTGACTAGGTGCTGTGCTAAGCACTTTATGTGGATTATCGAATAATTGATTAGTTACCAACCTTTACTACCATTCGTTGGTGATACCCCATTGGTGTAGGTACTCAATTAAGAAGATTTAGAAGGATTTCATGATGTGTGCACGTTCTCATCACTGCAGATGGGGAAGTGGCGTTTGCAGCTCTTGGTTTCACTCAGGAATCCATGGTCTTTATCATTTTGCTAAATTATGTGGGGGCTTTAGAGGTTCAATAATGACATATCCTGAAGTTCTGAATCAGCTGGGACAGACGAGAGAAAGGGGAAGGCAGATGACAGTATCAATCATTTTGGGTCCGTGGGGAGCATGGCTTCAGTGGATGAGCACCGTGGACGCCCAGCATCACACCTCAGTATTGCCCACCCAGTCAGGCAGCACTAGGTGGCTGCAGACAACCCCTCTGCAGGGGGCGCCCAGGGGGACCAAATGTGGAGCGAGGGGCTGAGCTGGCCATGCCGGATTCCTCTCCCCACCCAAGGGTCCCATCATCCTGGCCCCTGCACAGCAGGTTTGGGAGAGAGTGGAGATAGCATGGAGTTCCCTGATACTCCTCCACAGGGTGGGAGGCAGTGGGCTGGAGCGTGGATTCCGTGTTCCTCCTCGCATCCCCCGGCTCTCTCTCCTCTTTCCACGTTGAACACAGCAGGTTCTCCATGGTGGGTGCCATTTCACAGGAGGTGGCCGTCCCTTGGGGCAGTGCTGCTCCCTCCTCCAGGGTCGTCTCTTTCGCACGATCTCCCTTTGACTGTGACCACAGGTCAAAACCATACTTAAAGATTTCGGGACAGCCACACGTGACCACATGTCCAAATATGACCTAGTTACTGAGAAACACATTTAAATCAGTCAGTCTCCTTCAAGTTCATTACTAGATGAGCAAACACGATGCTCTCTTTTTGGCTTCCTGCCGTTTCAGGCTCTACCCGGGCCCGTTTCTGGTCTACCCAATGGGCGTCCTTCGGAATTGCTTGCAGCGCAAGTCAGCTCTTGAGGAATTCTGTCAGCTTTTGTTTATTGAAAATGTTTCATCTCACCCTCGGTTTTGAAGGATTTTTTTCCAGGGCCTCACTATAGACTTCTTGATTGGCATATTTGTCTTCAGCGTTTTACTGATGTCCTCCCACGGCCTCCTGGCCTCCATTGCTTCTGATGAAACGTCAGCTGTTGTTACGGTTTTCCTTGTACATCAAGGGTTTTTTTCGTTCACTGCTTTGAAGATTTTTCTGTCTCTTTTTGATTTTCATCTTTTGAACTAGTGTGTGCCCATATGTTTTTCTTTGTATTTGTCTTGCTTCAGGTTTTCTCGGATTCTTGGATCTGTAGGTTAGTATTTTTTTAAAATCAAGTTTAGAAAAATTCGTCATTATTTCTTCAAAACATTTTCATGCTTCCCTATCATTCTCTTGTTTTCTGAGGATGCAGTTACATATGTGATAGACTCTTTGATATTGTCTCACAGGGACTTTTCATTTCTCTTACTTCTTCTTTCTTTCTCTTCTTCAGACTGGAGAATTTCTATTTATGCGTCTTCAGCTTCACTCACTCTTCTTCCGTCTTCCATCTGCTGTGAGTGCCCCCCCCCCCCCCAGTGGACATTTAATCTCCAGTCTTGTGCTTTTCTGCTCTAGAATTCTCCTTTTTCACAGTCTGCATTTGTCTACTGAGATTTGCTGTCTGTTCCCTCATGGAAATGATGTTCCTTTAATTCGTGGAAGATAGCGCCTTTGATTCTTTAAACATATTTATAGTAGCTGCTCAAAGTTATTGTTTGCCAAGCCAATCTCAGGTCCTTTCTATTGATTGATTTTTTCTTTAACTGTGAATTACATTTTCCTTTATCTCCTTATGTCTAGTGATTTTTGATTGTATATTGGAAATTATGATAGTACGTTTTGGGAGCGTGTGTTCTATTGTCTCTTACTGACCATTGATTTTTTCTACCACACAGTCTGTTACTAAATGCTCACCTTGAACTCCTGCAGGCTTGGTTTTACACTCTGTTAGGGGGATTGGAGGTAAGTCCAAAGTGCTTCCTAAGATCGATACCTTGGTGGGACTCAACTTCCAAACTGTGTTCCTGGGAGAATCTGGCTGTGGGTTGGCTGGGCTTTGTAGGGCAGGTCTAGAGTAGGTCTTACCCTGGGCTGTGGTCCCTCCTCCTTAGCTATGACGGTATGGGTGTCAGTGGCATGCTAGGGGCGTCCACTCTCAGTCCTATAGCAGCTCCTCCGTGTTAAGCCTCTGGAGATCTTTCCCTGAGTGTAGACAGCCCACCTTCTTCCAAGATTTACAGGGGCCTCTCACCCAGACTCCTGCACAGGTCCCTTCTTTTTGACGCCCCACTCTTCTCATTCTAGGTGCTTCCACTGCCCAACGCTGAGCTCTTTCTCCTCAGCAGAGCAGGGTCTTCATATTCTGCTCCAACTCGAGCTCACTGTTCTGCATTTGGGAAGTTGGCGCCAGGCAGAGACCTGGTCTGGGTGCCCGTGGAGCTCATCTTGTACGTTTCTTTTCTCTCAGGAGTCACAGTCTGTTCTGCTTGTTGACCACGGCCTGAAAAGGATGTCTCTTCATTTTCCCTGAGTTGTAGAGTTGATGGGAGGGCTTGTCTGGTACTAGTCATTCTGTGAAGTTTTCCCAGTATTGTTTTGTTCTCCATATTCATCTTCTGTGTAGTCTCGAAGGTTCGTGGTCCATGCAACAGTGGTAGTGGTTTGAGGAGGTCTTTGGGTACCATTCCTCTTTGTCTCAGTGTGGAAGCAATGGAGAGAGGCAGCTGTCAGGCAGGTGGAGCAAAATCCACCTGCTGTCACTGAGATAACGGTTGGAGGACTTGGCTGGGAGCGTGATTTCTAGAACTGAATGAAGCGGATTCTTCCATTGGGACAGGCCATCCTGGAAAACCACAGACCACCCACGGGGTCCGACTCTGTGTGTTGAGATTGCCCTGGCCAAGGAGAGCAGACCAGTGTTCCCTGCAGGGAGGCAGGCAGGTCTCACGCCTTTTTCCAGGGTCACCCCTGTGGTGATCCTCGCCCCTCTGCCAGGGGTAGTGAGGAGTGGGTGGGTGTAGGGTGGGCCCGGAGTGTAGTGGGAGTCTCCCCTGTGGAGAACTCAGGAGTGGGGCACAAACAGGTCCTGCCCGTGAGTGTGTGTCTGGGCCCAGGCGGCTGTGCGTTTGTGGAATGCGTGAACTGTGTGTCAGTGTATAGGGACCTGCTGCAGAGAAATCTTGTAAATCCAGCCCTGGGTCTGTCACCTCAGGAGCTACTTGTTCAGAAATACCATCTTCTGCATTAACTTCTCAAAACTCCCTCACTCAAGGGTGGAGTGGAGGCGAAGTAAAAGAGACCTTGAATTGTAAAAATGGTACAGAGGGTTATCCAACTTCATAATCCATGCTTTACAGTCGGCAGCACCGGGGAGGGCAGAGCGTGCTGCAGGAGACTCGCTCTGCCACCCTCCCTGTGGACTCCACGGGGCTGTGCAAGGACAGGAAGAGCCCCAGGGAGGAGGCAAGAGCGTTGCTGGACTCCAGGGACTGTGTTCCCTCCCCTTGGCTGTCCCAAACAGGCAGTGCAAAGACCCCCTCCCAGACAAGGCACCCCCATACCCAGGTCCCAAGTGACCCCGTGGTGACATCCGCAGGCCACACAGCTGCCTGGGGTGCTCTGCTGGAAATGTCCAGAGTCGGACCTTCCACATCCAGCCCACATCTCTCCAGCCGCAGCCCCCAGGTGCCCTCCACTCGCCCCTGCACACATCCCTGGGGAGTGTTGGGTCGAGCTGTGCTCTTTGTGGGGCTGTGTCTCCATGCAGGAGGTCACTGGCTTTCTTCATCTCCCTTCTCTAACTGTGAGGCTTCCTCCAGACAAAGACCCAAGGTCACCCTCCCACAAGTTCTCTGTGACCACACCCTTCAGTCTGCACTAGCCCTTTAGGTGCGAGGTCTCCGTCTCCTTCCTGTGCACCCACCAGGCCAGCCCTCAGTCCAGCTCGAAACCCCAGGACACACTCCGGTTTCCGGGTGTAACAAGAGCTGGAGGAAGGGGCAGTTAGTCATGAGGTTAGAGCCAAGCCAACAACACAACCTCTACACCACAGACCAAGTTCTGGGAGCCAGCCTGGAAGAAGCAAAACAAGGAAGACACCATCGTGTTCCGTGTTGTGTAGACACCTGCCGCTCGGGTATAAAGGCCGCCCCGGGAAGGAGCCTGCAGACACCACCGCCCTGCTCCTCCACAGCAGCCCAGCCCCACGCCAGCATGTGCCACCCCAGCTGCTCCTCAGGCTGTCAGCCATCCTGCTGCTCGCCCAGCCCCTGCCAGGCATCCTGCTGTGTGCCCGTGAGCTGCCAGCCAGCCGTGTGCTCACCTGTGAGCTGCCAGCCAGCCGTGTGCACACCGGTGAGCTGCCAGCCAGCCGTGTGCACACCCGTGAGCTGCCAGCCAGCTGTGTGCACACCGGTGAGCTGCCAGCCAGCCGTGTGCTCACCTGTGAGCTGCCAGCCCTCCCTGTGTGTGGCCCGCACCTGCCAGTACTTCTTGCGCGTGCCTGTGAGGTGCGAGCCCACCGTGCTTGTGTCTGCCCCTTGCCAGTCCTCCGGGTGCTGCCAGCCCTCCGTGTGTGGGGTCCCCTCCTGCCAGTCCTTCGTGCGTGTGCCTGTGAGCTGCAAGCCTGCCATACTTGTGGCCCCCTCCTGCCAGTCCTCTGGGTGCTGCCAGCCGTCCTGCCCCACCCTGGTCTGCAGACCCATCTCCTGCAGCTCCCCTTGCTGCTATTGACCACGAGTCCCTTCTCAGCTGCATCAGTGCAGACGGGTCCACACCTGTAGCCCTCCCGGAACGAGTGGGCCTCCAGCTTCAGCAAGCGGCAGATGGAAAGCGTGCTCACCGACCCCTCTGAACTGCGTGGTGAGGATGTGGCAGGATGATCTGGATCCCTCCTTGACCTGCCCATCCCCTCACGGAAGCCCTGGCTCCCAGGCTCCTTCTCTGTGTCCAGCAGGAAACCAACCTCCTTGTGAGCAAAATAAATTGTGATTTCCAATGCAGCCTGTCTGTCTATTTTATCTTCATATATATTTTTGGAGATTGACACCTGAGCTGACAAGTGTGTCCAATCTTCTTTTTCTTCCCCTGCTTTCTCTCCCCAAATTCCCCCCAGTACATATTTGTATATTTTAGTTGTGGTCTTTCTAGTTGTGGCATGTGGGATGCAGCCTCACCGTGGCCTAATGAGCAGTTCCATGTCCACGGCCAGGATCTGAACTGGTGGAAACCTGGGCTGCCGAAGAGGAACGCGCAAACTTAACCACTTGGACATGGGGCCGGCCCGATTCTGTTCATATATTTTGAAGTTCTGTCCTGAAGGTGTTTACAAATCACAGGCCCTGTAGCCCCTCCACTGAGCCCCCTTCCCGATGGCTCAGCTGATGGTTGGGGTGGTCCTTGCTCGGTGGAGGGAGTGAGGAGGAGGTGCTGTCCCTATGCTGAGCCCCCTGAGACTTGCAGTGTGCATGGGGACGGGCAGAGGGAACAATTGCCTCACCCTCAGTGGGTCCCGCATGGTCTTTAAAGGATTACTACAAGACGGGGTGCAGGAAACTCTCACACACCCCTCAAATACAAAGCAGAGTCTGGCCGTCCCAAGGAAGAGTGAGAGGAGTTGAGAAAACCTCGTCCCCCAGGTCCCAGGAACAAGGGCCTGCTGAAGAGGACACTTGGACAGGACACCAGAGAGCCCTCCTGCCTCCCGTCTCACCTGGCCAGCACAGTGGTATGAGCAGCATCCATCGCCACCTGGAAAGGCAGATGGGTGTTCAGTGCCCCTCCATGTGCCACCTCTCAGGGGGAGCTGACAACTTCGGGCAGAGCAGGAGGTCTGTTCCCCCAGCTCTGGCCCTAAGCACCAGCCGCCAGAAGCTCGTTGCAGGAGGAATCGGAAGTCCTTGGTACCATGAAGGTCATCACTTGAACAAGAAAACCCAAACCAAGGGCACCATCTGACCAGGTTGATTCAAACCTCCCCACAGAGAAACTGCTGACCTGACAGAAGAAGAGACACACCCACTTCCAGGAGGAAAGTGTTCATGTCCATTTAGATTAATACACGATATCTGATTTTCAAGGGAACTTAGAAGCCATTCAACAAAGCAAGGAAACATCAGTCCATTGTCAAGAGACAAAGTAATCAAGAAAACTGGGCTCGGAAATGACCCAGATGTTGGAGCCAACAGACCAAAACCTTAAAATAGCCATGACTAGTGAAAGAAGCCAGGCCGAGAGAGACAAGTAATGTTTGCTCTCCCTTCTGTGAGGGATCTCGGAAAACCCCGAACCCATAGATACAGACGCCTTCCTGGTGGTTGCCTGGTTGTTTTCCTCGTCTTCCTCTACTTGGGTCTCTTCCTGGAGTTTGTGGTTGACGTGACCCAGTTCAGGAAGCTCCTCCCCTCTGGAGACTCCCCGTGGCTCCGTGGCCATGTGGTTTCTGGAATCGGAGCCCAGGTGTGATGGTGAAGGGCTGTCATTGGGGACAGGGTCCCCACACCATGATTTTCAAGGTCCCTCCTAAGTTTAAATGTGGTGCTGTCTGTCTGCACAGGCACAGTCATACTCTCCAGGCTGTGGGTCCCCCATTTTGAGTTGGAAACTCAGGGATCCAGAAGGTCTTCCCAGCTGACGAGAGCCACGGGGCTGGGCTCCTCACTGGGGAGTGCGGGGACGTTGTCACAGTAACAACCATGTACCGAGTTCCCCCTTGTGCCTGGCAGTGTGCTGAGAATCTTATGTGGATTATCTCATAATGCAACAGTTATCAATCTTTAACACCATTCAAGGGGTCGGTGATGTCCTATTTGCACACACGTTCAATTAGGAAGATTTAGAAGGATTTCCTGATGTGGGCAGATTCTCATCACCACAGATGGGGAAGTGGCGTTTGCAGTTCTTGGTTTCACTGTGGATTCCATGGTCTTTATCATTTTGCCCAATTATGTGGGGGCTTTAGAGGTTCAATACTGACACATCATGAAGTCCTGAATCAGCTGGGACAGACGAGAGCAAGGGGAAGGCAGATGACAGTATCAATCATTTTGGGTCCGTGGGGAGCATGGCTTCAGTGGATGAGCACCGTGGATGCCCAGCGTCACACCTCAGCATTGCCCACCTAGTCAGGCAGCACTAGGTGGCTGCAGAAAACCCCTCTGCAGGGGCCGCCCAGGAGGATGGAATGTGGAGCGAGGGGCTGAGCTGGCCATGCCGGATTCCTCTCCCCACCCAAGGGTCCCATCATCCTGGCCCCTGCACAGCAGGTTTGGGAGAGAGTGGAGATAGCATGGAGTTCCCTGACGCACCCCCCAGGGTGGGAAGAAGTGGGCTGGAGCGTGGATTCCATGTTCCTGCTCACATCCCCTGGCTCTCTGTTCTCTTTCCACGTGGTCCACAGCACGTTCTTCCACGGAGGGTGCCATTTCATGGGGAGCGGTTATCTTTCAGGGCAGCAGTGTTCCCTCCTCTGAGGCTGTGCCCTAGGACCCTCTGCACCTGGTCTGGGCATGGGGACTCCCACACGAAGCCCTGGGTTGAGTCACACATCCCAGTATTGTCACTCCAGGGTTGAAGACCACTTGGGCTAAAGCATGGTCAGAAGTTGGAAAACCAGGGAACCAGAGCCTCCATGAGACCACACAGTGGGACGACCTTGAGCTTGATGGACAAGCCACAAGTCCACGAGGTCAGCTCTTCCATGCTCCTCCTTTGGCCCTGACCACAGGTCAAAACCACGCTTAAGGAGAATTTGGGGCAGCCACATGTGACCACATGTCCCAATATGCCCTAGTTCCTGAGGGACACATTGAAAACAGTCCATTGCCTTCTGGTCTATTACTAGCTGAGTGAACAGGAGTCGTTGATATTTACCTTGCTGAAGGTTTGGATGCACCTGCGTCCATTTCTGTCCTCCCTAATGGGCATCCTTCAGTGTTTCTTATAGTGCAGATCTGTTGGTGAGGAATCTCTCAGCTTTTGTTTATTGAAAATGTTCCATTTCACCCTCAATTTTGTAGGATTGTTTTCTATCGTAGGGGTTAGATATAGAAGTCTTGCTTGGCACTTTTGGCTTCTGCATTTTAGTGATGTCATCCCACTGCCTTCTGGCCTCCCTTACTTCTGATGTCAGGTGTTGTTATCTTTTTTCTTGTAGGTAAAGTGGTTTTTCTCTCATCACTTTTTAGAGTTTTCTCTTCATTTTTGGTTTTCATCGCTTTAAGTACAATGTGCCCAGATATATTTTTCTTCATATATATCTTTCTTTGGGTTTCCAAGATTCTTGGATCTCTAAGTGGGTATGTTTTTTAATCATGTTTAGGAAAGTTGTTCATTATTTCTTCAAACCATTTTCATGCTTCCCTATCATTCTCTTGTTTTCTGAGGCTGAAGTGACATATCTGATGTACTCTTTGATATTGTCTCACAGGCTCTTTTTATTTCTCTTAATTCTTCTTTCTTTCTCTTCTTCAGACTGGAGAATTTCTATTCAAATGTCTTCACATTCACCTCTCTTCTTCCACCTTCAATGTGCTGTTGGGCCCCCCAGTGGACATTTACTTTCCACTCCTGTGCTTTTCTGTTCTAGAATTCTCCTTTTTCACGGCTTCCATTTCTCTGCTGAGATTCTGTATACGTTCACTCATGGAAATTATATTTTCCTTTAAATCTTTGAAGATATCTCCTTTGATTCTTTATACGTATTTACAATAGCTGCTCTAAAGTCATAGTTTGCCAAGCCAATATCTGGACCATCTCAGGTTTCATTTCTATGGATTGATTTCTTTCTTTAACTGGAAATTACATTTTCCTGTATCTTTTTATGCCTAGTGATTTTTGACAGTGTACTTGGAATTGTGACAATACATTTAGAGGGTGTGCATTCTGCTGTCTTTCCTGAGTGTTGATTTTTGTTCTAGCAGACAGTCTGTTCCCAGGTGCTCACGTTGAACTTGTGCAGGCTTGGTTTTACGCTCCGTGAGGGTGGACCTGAGGACAGTCTGAAGTGCTTCCTAAGCTCCACACCTTGGAGGCACTCAGCTTCCAAAGTGCGTCCCCAGGAAATCTCGTCATGACTTGGCTGGGCTTCGTTAGGGCAGGTCTAGGATAGGTCTTACTCTGGGGCTGGTCCCTACTCCTTAGATGCAACTATGTGGGATCTCAGTGGGCTGCTGGGGGAGTCCACTCTCAGTCCTGTAGAAGCTTGTCAGTGTTCATCCTCTGGACGTCTTGCCCTGAGGACAGACAGCCTGCCGTCTTCCACAGATTTACAGGGGGCTGTCACACACTTACACAAAGGCTCTAGCCCCAGGGAGGACAGAAGAGACATTGCTGGACTTCAGTGAGAGTGGCTGTGTTCCCTCCCCTTGGTTGGCCAAAACAGGCAATGCAAAGACCCAGTGCCTGACTCGGCAACTCCTTGCCCTAGTCCCAGGTGACCCCATGGGGGCATCTGCAGGCCAAAGGGGTGCCAGTGGTGCTGCCCTGGACGTGTGCCGAGTTGGGCCTTCCACAACCAGCCCACACCTCTCCTCTCCCCTCTCCCCAGGGCGCCCTCCACCTGCCCCTCCACACATCCCTGGTGCACACTGGGTCTGGCTCTGCTCTTTGTGGGGGTTCCTGTCCATGCAGCAGGACCACTGGCTGTGTTCATCTCCCTTCTCTAAGTGTGGGGCTTCCTGTAGACTTGGATCCAAGGTCACCCCTCCCAGAAGTTCTCTGTGACCACAGCCTTCAGCCCGCACTTGTCCTTGGGGCGATGGTCTCTGTCTCCTTCTCGGTCACCTGCTAGTGCTGGACTCGAGCTTGAAGCTGCCATGAGATGCTGTGCTCTCCTTGGTCTGCCCTGGAGCCTTCCTGACCCACTCAGGACACTGTTCCAGGACCATCGTCACACAGAGAGGGAAATTGGGAGATGCACATTTTTGGATTCACACAAACTAATTCATGTAAAATGTTAAGGAACAAGGCAGAATCCAGATGGGGCCAGTAGGACGTACAGCAGCTTTCCGGGTGTAACAAGAGTTGGAGGAAGGGGCAGTTAGTCATGAGGCGAGAGCCAAGCCAACAACACAACGTCTACACCACAGATCAAGTTTTGGGTGCCAGCCTGGAAGAAGCAAAACAAGGAAGACAACGTCGTGTCCTATGTTGTGTAGACACCTGCTGCTCGGGTATAAAGGCCGCCCCGAGAAGGAGCCTGCAGACGCCACCGCCCTCCTCCTCCACAGCAACCCAGCCCCACGCCAGCATGTGCCACCCCAGCTGCTCTTCAGGCTGTCAGCCATCCTGCTGCTCGCCCAGCCCCTGCCAGGCATCCTGCTGTGTGCCCGTGAGCTGCCAGCCAGCCGTGTGCTCACCTGTGAGCTGCCGGCCAGCTGTGTGCACACCCGTGAGCTGCCAGCCCTCTGTGTGTGTGGCCCCCACCTGCCAGTACTTCTTGCGTGTGCCTGTGAGGTGCAAGCCCGCCGTGCTTGTGTCTGCCCCCTGCCAGTCTTCTGGGTGCTGCCAGCCATCCTGCCCCACCCTGGTCTGCAGACCCATCTCCTGCAGCTCCCCTTGCTGCTCATAACTGCAAGTCCCTTCTCAGCTGCATCAGTGCAGACGGGTCCACACCTGTATCCCTCCCAGAATGAGTCCTCTGTGGGCCTGCAGCTTCTGCACGTGGCAGATGGAAAGCATGCTCACCAACCCCTCTGAACTCCGGGGTGAGAATGTGGCCGGATGACCTGGATTCCTCCGTGACCTCCCCATCCCCTCAGGGAAGCCCTGGCTCCCAGGGTCCTTCTCTGTCTCCAGCAGGAAACCAAACCCCAAGTGAGCGTAATAAATTGTATTTCCAGATGCAGCTCTGTATGCCTTCTTTCTCTTTACATCTGTTTCCTGCCTCTCTGGCCGGTGTTATGCAGGGTTTCGGGCTAATACCCCCTTCAGGGATCACTTTCCACAGAGCTCCGTGGAAGGGCCGAGCTCCTGGCTGGAGGGAGTGACCCATGTCCTCAGGCTTCCGGAGGCTCCATGACCCAGGTGCAGGTGGCCTTGGGCAGTGACATGCCCTCTTTCAGCAGGGGCTCTTGCTTCCTCGTGGCTGTGGATTCCTGCCTCCAGGGCCAGCGAGCACTGTGGCTGATGTCAAATGTGTCCGGTCGTGAGGATTTGCGTTTCCAGTGTGAGTCTAAGATGCTCTGTCTCCCACGTCGTGGAGCTTTCATCAGTGCGGCAGCTTTGGACTCCTCTGCACCTCAGGGTCGCAGCACTGCGTTCGTTCTTGTCCTTGGCTCAATACTCACTTGCACCACTGGTCCACATGTGGCCCATTTTTAAGTGATTGATTGATGATCAATTATTGATTATTATAATAAACCACCCTGAACTCATTACCTAACTTGGAACCTAGAACATTAATAATTTACCCCTAACTTTCCAGGGTAACCATTGTTGGAAGTGTGTGCTCGTTATTCTGTTACCTTTTAAAAAGATAGAGTTTCTCTATGTATTCCGGGAAAGCATGCCTTCTAATTTCGTGGTTTTGCATTATTCTGATATTAGAAGGGCATTATCCTGAATGCTGTCTTCTGGAAGCTGCTTTTTTCGCTGCGTACAATATTGCTAAGATTCCTCTGCAGTGTGGTCCATTCTTCTACCGCTTCCACCGTTCTGTTGGAGGCTACTTCAGGTTAAACTTGCTCCAATATGTAGGCTAGTGTGGGTGCTGAGGGGACTGTGGGGCGGGGGCACCTGGTTGAAGATGTCCCAGCCCCTCCTTTTGGCATCCATGATCTTTCTGTTTGGGGTCAAGCCAGCTTCCCACCCATGCGAGGTGCTGGTCTTCTGTTTGTGGTGGCAGAGAGAATGGCAGCACCCTGGAGGTGCTGGCTCTTCAGGGAGCGCCCGGTGTGCAGGGAGCAGCTGGCCAGCCCGTGAGCACCTGGCAGCCAGCTCCACCCTCAGGAAACGTGCCCATGGCCCGGCGTCTGGGTGGAAGCCCCAGGCAGTGGCCGTAAATGCAGGAAAATGCACTTCCCACACCCTGTCTCAGAAGCAACCAGATTCCACGCCTTTTGTGTCTGGGGGTTTATGTAGTGATGAATTTTCCTGGGAGCTTTTTTAAGACGGGGAGCTGGGTGCGGTTCGCGATATGCCAGCACCATGGTGGCCACTGGTCTCTTCTGCTTTGTTCCCAGCTGAGGTCGAGCGCCCAGCCCTGGGGCAGGAGCTTGACCGTTCACTTGCCCAGGGAGCAGCCTCCGGGTGCCTCTCAGGTAACCAGATGTCACAATACCCTGGACTCCACCCCAGCCCTACTCCCTGGACCCCATTGTCCCTGAGGTTCCATACGGGGCCAGTGCGCATGGGGGAGGCCCGTCAGCTCTCTCGATATGGGTCTTGAGTCCTGGGGCTCTCTTCACCCACTGTCGAGGGCAGCACCCCATGTGCTCCCCTGTGGGCGGGGAGGGGAGACTGTCTCTCTGAGGATGTTTCCACTACTGGCTGCCTGGGATTTCCACCTTTTCATTTATGAGCTGGAGGCCGGTGATGAGCTTAGAGTTGCAAAACTGGTTTTATAATCTTTCGGTTGAGGTGGTCGGGAACCTATTGTAGTGTTTGAGTTTGTGGGCTTTAGATGAAACTGAGCTGGAAAGGGAACCAGTCAACTTGGACATATACACTCACATGCACACAACCAATGTAAGCACATATACAGCATGCACACACAAACACACATCAACACAGACGTGTACACTCATGCACCTGCACACACGCAAACATACACATGAGTTTTATTGGGTTTGAAAAACCCTCCCTAGTCCCCTGCAGGAACCCCCCACTCGAAGTTGGGTTTATCACCCCAGTGCATTTCTTCATCCGCATTCTGAAACAATACATTATATTCCTTGGGGTGTTTTTAAAGTTTAAATGTTGTTGTAAGCTGTGTACTCTTTTATGACTTGCTTTCTTTTCTTTTCTCAAAATTATGTTGGAGCAATTCATCCCTGCTGATATGTGTAGCTCTTGGTCATTTCTGTTCATGGCTGTATAATATTCCACTGTCTGAATATACTGTAATCTATTTATTCTCCTGTCACAGGCATTTAGGTTGTTCTTAATTTTTGGCTACTACCTAAAATTCTGTAAATACTATTCTTTTGACTTTTTTCTTGTGCACATGTGCCAGCGTTTCTCGAGGTTATCTATCTAGAAGTATTCCCGCTCGTGTATAGCTATGCACGCCTTCACCTATAGCACAGGGTGCAACAGTCTGCTATGTGGTTGTTCCCAGTTTACACCCCAGCAGGTGTGAGATTGGGCTACTCCACATCTTAACTCACAGACGCCATTGTCAGATGTTCAAAATTTGGGGGGATCCTGATAGTTGTGAAATATGTCTTGGGAATTTTATTTTCTATAGAATGACCCCCACACAGAAAAATACAGAACACGTAAGGATGCAGTTTGATGAGTATTCATCAAGTGGTCACTCTCTGTGATTGCCCCCAGGTCCAGGAAGGGAGCTCGGCCAGCCCCGACACCCTCGCTGCCTCCTCCAGTCACCCCCATCCTCCCAGAGCAGGCACCACCCTGACTTCTAGCACGATTGGTTAGTTTCGAGGTTCTTTAACTTCGGTCAGTGGAGTCCACAGTACCCATTTCTTTTCATCTTGCAGTCTGTAACTGGTCTTGGTGCTCAGGTTAGTGTCGCCTCATAAAATGGGTGAGGGAGCTGCCTTATCTTCGTATTCTCTGCAACAGTCTGTATAAGTTTAGAGACATTTATTCCTTGAACGTTTGTCAGCCGGCACTTATAACTTGATCTGGATCTAGTATCGTCTTGGTGGCTGGATTTGAACTCCTGATGCAATTTCTTTAATGGTTAAAGGTTATTCATATTTCTAAATAATTCATTTTGGTAAGATGTATTTTTATAGAATTTGTTGGGATAAAGTTTTTCATTATGGCCAGTGATTATTTTTAAGATCTCTCTCGTA
The DNA here is from genome assembly GCF_041296235.1 of Equus asinus. NCBI lineage: Eukaryota > Metazoa > Chordata > Mammalia > Perissodactyla > Equidae > Equus > Equus asinus. The sequence continues at coordinate 40,282,578 of NC_091807.1, read as the reverse complement.
TCTCTGGTTCTGCCATATTTTTCATTCCTAATTTTCTAATAGTCTTTATTTGTGCTTCTCTTTTATTCCACTGGCGAGTGTTTCAAAGCTTTGTCTTTCCATGGAACCGTGATTTGACCTTGCTGATCTGTGTGGTAGTGTTGTTTTCTGTTTCATCAATTTCTGCCCATGGTTTTGCTATATATATACTGAATGATTTTAACAACTTTGCCATGACACTTTTCACAGAAAAGCTTCAGAAAACTGAGCACAAATATTTTCAGTATGTCACATAGTGGAACAAAGCAAAAAGGGAAACATCAGTCCCTTGTTTTAAAATGACAATAAATCCAGATTTTTGCCCTGTCCTCCGTGAGGATCACCCATTGTCATAGAAAGCACTTTTTTTCTATTTGGCTGAAATTCCTCTTTGCAAAAGATTCAAATGTGTATATACCAGGAGCACAAGTTTTTAGATCACTAATTGACAACATTTCCCCATACAATTGGAAGTTCTTTAAGACAAAATGTACCCTAAATATTAATTAAGCCAGTGTCTCATTCCAGCATGACTTGTCTAAAGCTATAAAAAATATTTGCAATTTTTCAAACTTTTAATGTTGTCGGTCTGCTTGCTCTGTCATGTTCTGAGAAAAGGGTGTTACAGTCTTTCCCTGTGACTGAGGATTTGTCTTTCCTTATCTGAATCCACCAGATTTTGCCATTTGGAGTCTGTACTCTGCGATACATGGAAGTTGAGGATTATTGTATGTTTCTGGTGAATTGAACTTTATTATCATTTTAGAAATTGTCTTCACTCATAATAATATTTTCTACCTTGAAGTATATTTAGTCTATTATTATCATTGTACTAGATATCTTTGGTCAGTATTTGCTAGGTGTGTTTTTTTCTCTCTTTTTACTGTCAGTCTTTCAGTTCTTTATGTTTAAGACCAGGGATTGACATCCTTTTTCTGTAAAGGAGGAGACAGTAAGTATTTTAAGCTTGCACGCCTTATGGTCTCTGTCACAACTACTCAGCCCACAAGCTACACAGCTGTAGCACAAATGACCCTAGGTAATCTGTAAACAAAGGAGCATGGCTGCGTCCAATAAAACTTTGTTTACAAACAGGCAGAGGCCAGATTTGCCCTGAGGGAGCGATGTAGTTTGACAATCCCTGACAGACTGCAAACAGCATACAGCTGGATTTTGTTTTAAAAGAAAATCCAATCTCTGTCTTTGAACTGGAAGATTTTAATCTATTTACATTTATTGTAATTCCTAATATATTTGAAATTATTTCTATCATCCTATTTTGTGATTCTCTTTACTCTGACTTTCTACACTTCTTTTAAAAGTTCTTTCCTACTTAGATTGGCATTGGTATTTCACCATTTTTTGTTCCTTTTCCTCCCTTCTCTGGTTCAGAACTTCACATGATTTCACTTCCTTTACTGGTGATCCTAGGATTTCAGCAGGTAACCTTTATGTAGTGTGGGGTGGATCACATTCCCTCTCGCCTTGTAAATGAAAGCAGATCCCTTCCACTTACTTGCAACATCTGTTCAGGGCTCTAGTTTTACCTTGCTTTGTCCCCCTAAACCCACTAGTTAGTCAGCATTGTTGTTGTTCTACTCAGTTAATATTTGTTTATCCACATGTCTACCAGCTTGTTAAGTCGCTACTGCCCTCTGCCTCTCAGGTCTGCCTCCTGGGATATTGGCCTTCTTCCTGGACTGCATCCTGCAGAATTTCCTTAGTGAGTGTTTGTTGCCGGTTAATGCTGTTTCTCTTTGTCTGAAAATATCGTAATGTTGTTCCAGTCCTCAGCCGAGAGTTTCTTGGGGAATGCGGTTCGAGGCTGAATGTGATCGTATCTCGGCGTTTTGGCCATTCTGTCTGCCTTCTTGTGTTGCTGCTGAGAAGTCCGGTCTTTGTTCTCCTTTGTGGGCAAACTGCTCCTTTCTTTGGCTACTGTCAACGTGTTCTCTCTTCTGAGTTCTTAGTTTTCACTACGTGGATCTAGGCGTGGATTTCTTTTTGCTAATATGTGTCGTGCTTTGTGACTCTGAAGTACATGTTTTTCATCATTTCTGGAGAGCAGTTTGTATCTCTGAGAGTTGCCTTCGCTGGTTCTCTCTGGTCTCTTCCTCCGGAATATCAGTTAATTGAATATTGGCCTTCTCCTTCTATTTTGCAAATCTCTTGGCAACTTTTTTTTTCAGTTTTTAAAAAATATCTTTTGTTTTGGTACAGTTTCTTCAGGTCAGCATTCTAGTTCATGTCAACTCTATGTGGCCTGCCTAATCTTCCATCTCCTCTGTGTGCAGTGGGCTTTTATTTCAATGATTTTGTATGTTTTCGCTATAGAAGCTCTATTTGATTCTCTCAAATATATCTGATTTTTGAAAGAGTGTCTTGTTCCTGTCTCCTGTTTGTTGTTCTATCATTCAGTTCTAAAGACGTTGTAAACACACTTTTTTACAAGTCTGTAATCAAGAATTCCACAACATGAAGTTCTGGAATGTCTGCCTCTGTTGTTTGCCGTTTCTGATGCCTTTTGCGTGTGTGGACACGTGCTCTCAGGTGTTTTGTGTTTGGGGTTGTGAGCTCGTGTGTGAGGTTCTTCGGTTGTGTTAACTCTGAAAAGCCCAGATGGCAGGTGCAGGCCTCTGGGGACACGTGCCTGGGATAGCGTCCCATTGAGCGCTCATGGCAACCTCTGAGTCAGGCACCGGTGAAGTGCCAGTTTTACAGATGGGGACACTGAGGTCACAGACAGGCAGATCGTTGCCCCAGGCGACAGTTTGTAGGTGGCAGAGCCGCAATTCAAACCCAGCCCCACCTGACAGTGCAGCGCATGCCCTTGACCGCTGCCGTGCCGGTGGAGATGGGTGCTGAGCTCCAGACAACACAGACGCCACCCTTCATGTGAGGGAAAGGGAAGAGGGAGGTTGCTGTGAGTCCAAGGTGTGCAAGGCATCACTGGCTAGACCACAAAAGCTGAGAAAAGGCCAGCAAAAGAGAACAGCAGAGACAGACACGCTCCAGCACATGCACTGTGACACCCTCTCTGTTCTGACTGCAGCTGCACATTTACTGTGAACTTTGTGGTCATCCAAGGGTCATCTTGTCCCCCACTGGACAGGGGTGGGGCTCTGCCTGTGGTGGCTCACAGCCGTCTGCCCTGGGGCCCCATGGAGGTGCTCAGGAAATATCGAATGTGGTGTCAGATATAAGAGGGGGCTGGTGTCCTGCTGCTCTCTGTCCCCGAGGGAACCATGGCCAGGAGCACCCCCAGCCAGGCGATAGTGATGGCTGGCACACTGGCACACTGCTCAAAGAGCTGGCCGAGGAGCCCAGAGGTGGTATGCTCAGACGGGAAGGTGCTGCTTCTGTTTGCCGAGGACTGGTTGGTGGCAGGAAGCGGTGGCTTGGGGAGGTCAAACGTCCCAGGCTTCATGAATAAGGGCAGCATGGCGGCCAGCCTGGTGCTCGGCCTTGCGGGCTGCAGCAGGAGCTGCAAGGGCAGAGAACAGGCCAGCAGGCTGCACGGGGAACGGAGGTGGACATCAGGCTCAGGCCACCCTTGGGGCATACTCATGAGGAGGGGCCAGCCCCCAGCCCTTCATCCTGGACCCTGCCTCTACACAGCGAGCCACCCCTCCCAGCCCCTGGGGGCTGTGCTAATGGCAAGTCCCAAGGAGAGAATGCTAGATTGATCAGTTTGTTAACCAGCCATGGGGGTGGTTCCTGGTTCACATCCTGTGGGAGCCGTGCAGGGTCCTTGGTAACTGGCCAGAGACCAGTGTGGAGCCTGGAAAGCTTGTTCCTGTGGAGGGCAGAGCTGGAGGGTCCAGACCTTTGTAGCACAGCTCAGCTGTCTGTGACCAGGGAGACGACGCTGGTTTGCGTGCCACAGCTTCAGCAGCAGGTGGGGGTGCCGCAGGGGACAGTGGGTGTGCAGACCAGGATAGAGTAGGAAGGCTGGCAGCAGCAGGACTGGCAAGAGGTGGCCTCACACATGGCGGGCCTGCAGCTCACGGGCACGCACGCAGTGGGCCTGTAGCTCACAGGCACGCACACAGGGGGCCTGCAGCTCACAGGCATGCACACAGTGGGACTGCAACTCACAGGCACGCACACGGTGAGACTGTAGCTGTTGGGCACGAAGCAGGCCTCCTGTCAGGGGCTGGGCATGCAGCAGCCTGGGCTGCAGGAGGAGGGCTGGCCACAGGTTGTTGGGCAGCATAGGGATGGGCAGCTGCAGGCCGACTGGCAGGAGGCTGCTGAGCCGCACACGGGCCGGCACAGCAGAGCCACGCTGGAGGCCGGCTAGCTGCAGGAGCTCCTGCAGCCTGGGGTAGGGCAACAGGTGGGGAGACAGCCCAGGGGACCGGTGGAGCAGCTGGTGTGGCACATGGTGGCGTGGGGCTGGGCTAGGGTCAGGGTGGAGCACGGGGCTGGTCTGCAGGCTCCTTCCCTGAGTGGCCTTTATACCTGGGCTGTGCGTCCCGGTGACATGTCCACCGTGTGCTATTGCTGATTTCACCTCCCTGTTCCTGTTTAGGGTGCCCCATGAAGCCAGTCCAAGAAGGAAACCCCGATGCAGAGTGGAGTCTCTGAGCTGGGAGGGGCCAGTGCCAACAGTTGGCTGGGCTCATGTTGGGTTGAGTGCGGGGTCCCGTTGGCACAGAGTGGTCAAAGCAACCCCTTGGAGTCATTGTCCCCATGCATGCATCCACCTGCCCCATGGGTGTCCCTGGTGGGCACTGACACTCGCCCTCCGCAGGGTGTCTACATGTGCCTGTGGGCGTGGGGGTGGCACTATCCCAGCAGCGAGGGGCTCAGGTCCATTGGCTGCCAGTGTCAGCCCCTACTTTGGGCTTCTTCCTGCTGGGACATTTGGGTTGCTGCCCACAGGTGTGGGACCCTGGCCTTGTGAAGGAGCAGAGGACACTGGCTGAGATGTGCCCTGACTTCTGCCTGCAGGGGCCACCCAGGCTGGGCCCACAACAGGACTGTGCACCTGGGATCGCCGGAGTGCGAGGCCCTGCAGCCCCTGGGGAAGAACAGACCATGTTCTGCCCTAGCCCTCAGGCGGCCGCTGAGAAGGACAGAATTCAACCTTGTGTGTCCCTGCCAGCCCCACCCCAGGCCCTATATGGGGTCTTTCCACACACAATCTGATGAAACTTCACTTTGATTCTCCAAGGAAGCAGTTTTTGTTCCTGAACCTTAGTGAAGGCTCCTGAGAATCCAAGAGCTGGTTCCAGGCCAGACAGTGGCCGGCGAGGGCATCTCGATTTGAGGTCACATTGTGCTGTATCCCTGGCCAGCGGGTAATCCTAGCTTGCAGTGGATTCTGAAGGATCCTCATGTCCAAGACAGTGGGCTCTTGGGAACAAGCGGCGAGTGGGGTTCCCATGGTGTGTGCAAGGAGGCCTGGCCCCTAAAGGCCTGGAGTGCCGTGTCCGGCCTCTACAGAATTGTGGACAGATGTTCGCTGCAAAAGCCGAGTGAGAAGGTGCAGTTGACACCCTGTCTGATGTGGAGACGCCCAAGGCTACTCTTTGATGAGTGGACCTCAGTCCTACCTGCTCACAGGCAGGCCTGCATTAATTTCAGCCTGGAACATTCGGAAGAGGAGTTAGCAATGAACCCCGTGTTCACCTGGCCTTCCCAGTGAGGCTGAGTAGCAGAACCAAGGGGCACAGTCCTTCAGTTTGATCTTGCTGGCTGCCCTGGGGGCTGTTGGCTGGGAGGATGGTCAGGGATGATGGTGGGGCATGAACAGAGCTGACTGGGGACCTTCTCTTGGGGGCTGGGAGGGTGGTCAGGGATGATGGTGGGGCATGAACGGAGCTGACTGGGGACTTTCTCTCGGGGGCTTGGAGGATGGTCAGGGATGATGGTGGGGCATGAACGGAGCTGACTGAGGACCTTCTCTTGGGGGCGGTTATCATGAATCTGCTTTCCTGTTCATGATGTTCCCCATCTGAGGCAACAGGCTGTGCAGGGCAATGCTTCTCTCCATATGGGCTGTGCGGGGAGGGTGCAGCGCTGGTGTGGTGGTCTCCCACCCGCACCCAGTGCTCTCTGGGGCCTGTGAAGGAGGAAGCCTGCTTTGGAGACGGTGCAGAGCACAGGCATCAGGCCGCTGCAGTGGTAAGGCTGAATAAAAGGCACTGCCTGCAGGAGCTAAAGCCAAGCTCACCACCACATAGGATGGAAAGTTCTAGCAACACCTGTTGGGGACCCAGGCCAGACCTGTCCCTCTGCCTTGACCCCTTCCTCCCCTCAGTCACCTCAGGGACTTGACCACGTGCCCCACCGGCCATTCCTCCACTGCCCATCCCCATGCTGCCCAGCGGCCTGGGGCCCAGCCTTCTGATGCAGCTGACCTGCTGTGTGCCCGTGAGCTGCAGGCCACCTGAGTGTGGCCTTCCTGCTCTTCCTCTGAGTGCTGCTGGCCTCCTGCCATCTGACCCCTGTGGTCCCTGCCTGTGCTGAACCTGCTGTGAGGCTGTGACTCCTGGTCTCTGTCACCTCTGTGATGCCCTGTCATGGACCTCACCTGCATTTTAGGGTTCAACCTCCTTTGCTACCTGCATGTGCCCTTGCTGCCCTCTGGGGGAATTCTGCACGTCTGCCACGCCCAGGGCAGCATGGCTCATTTGCCCTCACCTTTCTGTTTCTGGGGCCCAGGGTCCCTGTCTCAGCTTGATGGCTAAGCTGTCACCCAACAGCTAATAAAACGAGGACACAGACCCAAGTCTGGGTGTGCCTGGCTGTCTTCCTTTCTCCCGCTCCTCCTGAAGTCCCCTCCATGGTCAGCTCTCCTGGGCCCACCTTTGGTCCTGCACAGACATGTACCGTGTCATCTCTGGTGGGGTGACAGTGCCCCAGCCGTCCCAGGTTGGCATTACTCATGTCCTCAGGAGCAACCCATGAGGCTGGTCACCACCCTGAACCCGAGACTCTGCCCTTAGCCCTGCATTCCAGACTTGGGGTTCAGGTCCCAGTTCTCTTGAGCCAAGTTGCCCACACGTCCTAGTTTTCCCAGGCTGGTCCTGTGTAATTATTAATAATGGTCCTTTCATTCAAAATTGCCCCAGTTTTAATGGTAAATTTCAAGGGCGCCCTACCCAGAGGCCTCTGCCCCATCCCACCTCTGCACTGTCAGTGAGTGACCTATGACCCTGGCCATGGTGACCCTCACGATGCAGCTGCTCCGTCTTCGGGCCTGTCCCCATGCACGCCCGGAGTGCAGTCGCAGCGGCCCCGTTCCTGTGGTTCCCGCGCACAGCACACCTCGTCCTTCTAGGACAGTGGGGAGCTTGTCCACTGAGTTTTTAATTCCCATTACTTGATTTTTTATTTCTAGAAGTTTTACTTGTTTCCCTCAGGTCTGTTTCTTTCTTTTCTTCTAATAGATTCTCATTCTCTTCTCATATTTACAATATTCTCCTTTAAGCGTATTACTTATGTTCTTTTAGTTTTTCTCTTATAGTCACCATGCTGTACGTTACATCCCCAGGACTTATTTACTTTATAACTGGAAGTTTGTAACTTTTGACCCCCTTCACTCATTTTGCCCACACCCACCCCCACCTCTGACAACCACCACCGTCTTCTCTGCGTCTCTGGGTTCAGTGTTTTTTTGGATTCCCCATATAAGTGAGATCATACAGTATTTGTTTTTTTGGTCTGACTTATTTCCCTAGTCATAGTTGTTTTAAAGTTTCTGTCTAATGGCTCCAACAACTGGATCATTTCTGAGTCCGATTTTGTTGATAGCTTTGTCTCCTGACAATGGATTTATTTTTCCCTGCTTTTAAATGTCTTCTAAGTTTTGTTTAATGTCAGATATTTTATATTAATTAAAATGGACATCAACTAGTTTCCTCCTGGAAGTGAGTGTGTCTCTTCTTCTGTCAGGTCATCAGTTTGTGGGGCAGGTTTGAATCAACCTGGTCAGATGTAGAACTTGGTTTGGGTTTTGCTGTTACTGTGACGAACTTCAGGGTACCAGGACTTCGGACTCCTGCTGTGGTGGGCTGCCGGCAGCTTGTGCTTAGGGTAAGGGATGAGGCACAGAGATTTTGCTCCGCCCTAAGTTTTCAGCTACATGTGCAGGCTGATGCTGCTCACGCAGCTGGCCAGGTGAGTTGGGAGACAGGAGGGCTCTCTTGCCTCCTGTTCCAGTGTCATCTTGAGCAGGTCCTTGTGCCTGGGACCTGGGGGGCGAAGCTTTCTCACTTCCTACCACTCCTCCCTGGGATGGCCAGACTCTGCTTTGTACTTGGAGGGGATTGTGTGAGAGTTTCCTGCCCTCCTTGTAGGAATCCTTTAAGGGACCATGTGGGACCCGCGCCCCAGGCCTGTTTCCCGTCCCCCACTCAGGGGGAGGATATTTTTCCTCTGCAATTCTCCATCCACAGTGTGAGTCTCGGGTGGCTGACGTGAGGAAGCCCCGTGCCTCCCACACCAACACACCAACCAAGGGCCCCCCACCTTTAGCTGAGCCGCGGGAAGAGGGCTCTTTGAGGAGCAGCTGCTGTGCTTATTTGCATACACCTTTAAGGAAAGCACTTGAAAAATACAGGAGCATAAAATGGACAGACAAGCTGCGTCAGGAGAGCACGATTTATTTGGCTCACGTGGAGTTTTGCTTCCTGCTGGGAACAGAGAAGGACTCTGGGAATCAGGAATTCCCTGAGGGCATAGGGAGGGTCACAGACGGATCCAGGTCATCCTGCCACATTCTCACCCCAGAGTTCAGAGGGGTCTGTGAGCATGCGTTTCATCTGCCGCGTGCAGAAGCTGGGGGCCCGCAGAGGACTCGTTCTGGGAGGGCTGCAGGGGTGGACCTGTCTGCACTGATGCAGCTGAGAAGGGACTCGTGGTCAATAGCAGCAAGGGGAGCTGCAGGAGGTGGGTCTGCAGACCAGGGTGGGGCAGGACGGCTGGCAGTACCCGGAGGACTGGCAGGAGGGGCCCACAAGCACAGCAGGCTTGCAGCTCACAGGCACACGCACGAAGGACTGGCAGGAGGGGGCCACACACACAGTAGATTGGCAGCTCACAGGTGTGCACACAGCAGGCTGGCAGCTCACAGGTGTGCACACAGCTGACTGGCAGCTCACAGGTGTGCACACAGCTGGCTGGCAGCTCACGGGTGTGCACACGGCAGGCTGGCAGCTCACGGGTACACACACAGCTGGTTTGCAGCTCACAGGTGTGCACACAGCAGGTTTGCAGCTCACAGGCACACAGCAGGATGCCTGGCAGGGCCTGGGCGAGCAGCAGGCTGCCTGGCAGGGCCTGGGCGAGCAGCAGGCAGCCTGGCAGCCTGAGGAGCAGCTGGTGTGGCACATGGTGGCGTGAGGCTGGGCTGGTGTTGGGGTGGAGGCGGTGGTGTCTGCAGGCTCCTTCCCGGGGCGGCCTTTATACCCGACAGTGGGCGTTCCAACAACACGGAAGCACACTGTTGACTTCCTCCTGGCTGTTTCCACCACGGTCCACAGCAGCTTCCTGTCTGGGGACGCACTCCTCTGTGTTATGCTCCACCGTAAATCACTTTGGCTTCAGGCCAATTCCTCTCTCTGTGAACAAGGCGTCTGGGTTTGACCCCACGTGGGGTTTCTCCAGGCCATCACTGTGCACGCAGCCTCCACTCGGAGGACTGTGTCCTTTCAATCCTGTTTGTCTCGTGCCATCAGTGGAGACCTGGAGGCAATCATGTATTTTGAGATTTTATTCTGTGCAGGAACACGTTAAAGCAGGGCTCACCAACTGAAGTCTGAGGGACGCAGCTGGCCTGCTGCCCATTTGTAATAAAGTTTTATTGGACACAGGCATGTACACGTCGTCCGGGGCGGCTTTTGCACGGCAACGCTGAGCAGTGATGGGAGAGACCATGCAACCGCAAGGCCTGAAATATTTACACGTGCTCTTCACTGAGCGTTTGCCACCTCCTGCCTCATGGTCATCTATACAAGAATTGATTTGTTCATGCAACAATTATATCCTGTGTGCTGGCCATAGAGATATCCTGGCCCCGTGAGCCTTCCAGGGCCATGAAGAAATGAGTGAATGAAGAAATTCATGCATGAAAGAATTCCAGAGAGGGCCGAGTCCCAGGAAGGAAACAGGTTCAGCAGATAGAGAGTGATGGGGGTGCTGGGGGGTGGTCTGGGGGCCTCTGTGAGGAGGCCATGCAGAGCTGGCACAGGGGATGTGAAGAGGGGAGGGGACAGTGTTCCAGCAGAAGCAGCCGTGGGGGTGAGGTGAGGACACTGCTGCAGAAGCAGGTGTGGTCCAGGAGCCGTGGGAAATCCCACCGTGTGGGGCGCGAGGGTGCAGGGGCCGGTGGACCAGGCATCTCAGTCCTGGGCTGACAGAAGGAGAAGGAGTCAGTGAACTTGAGGACACATCAGTAGAAATTATCCAATCTGAAGAAGAGGGAAAAAGAGTAAGAAAAAGGAACAGGGCGAATGAGACGGTGTCAGAAAGTCTAACCTACAAGTAATTTCAACCAAAGAAGGAAAAGAGAATGACACTGACGCATAAGAATGTTTTGAAGAATAAAGGTCAAAATTCTCAAATTTTATTTTTTTAAAAAAAAATTTCAACTTACAGATCCAAGAATATCAGAAAGCCCCTAAAGCCCCAACATAATTTGGCACAGCAGTAAAAACCACAGATTCTGGAGGGAAACCAGGCAGCTTCAAACGCCGCTTCTCCGTGTGCAGTGGCGAGAACGTGCCCACGTCATGGGCTCCTTCTAGAGCCTCCTAATCGCACATCTGTACCAGTGGGGTATCACCACCCCTTGAACGGTGGCAGGACAGATCATTAATCAGTTATGAGATTGTCCACGTAAACGCTTGGCTCTGCACCCGGCACAAAGCTGGAACTCGGTTGTTACTGCTGTTATTGCAACAACGTGGACCCTGCACAGTGAGGACCCAGCCCCGTGGCTCCCGTCCCCTGGGAAGACCTTCTGGATTACTGAGTTTCCAAAGCAAAATGGGGACCCTGGTGGGGTAAGTGTGGCTGTGCCTGTGCAGACAGAGGGCAGGGTATTCAAAACTGGGAAGGATCTTGAAAATCATGGTGTATGGCCCCTTGTCCCCAGCTGACAGCCCCTCATCATCCATCCTGGACTTGACTCCAGAGTCACGTGGCCGCTGAGTCACAGGGAGTCTCCAGCTGAGGAGGAACCTCCTGGACGGTGTCACTTCAACCAGAAACTCCAGGAAGAGACCCATGGAGAGGAAGAGGAGAACAAACAGGTATCCACGAGGAAGGCACCTGGTGGCTCATTGCCAGGACGCCCACAGCCCGCAGGTATAAAGGTCCCCCTGGGCCAGGAGCCTGCAGACCAGCCCGTCCTCTGCCCTGACCCCAGCCCAGCCCCACACCACCATGTGCCACACCAGCTGCTCCACAGGCTGCCAGCCAGCTTGCCCTGCCCCCTGCTGCCCTCCCCTGGGCTGCGGGAGCTCCTGCGGGCAGCCGGCCCCCTGCGTGTCTCTGCTGTGCCGGCCCGTGTGCGGCTCTGCCACCTCCTGCCAGTCGGCCTGTGGCTGCCTGTCCCCATGTTGCCTAACGACCTGTGGCCAGGCCTCCTCCTGTAGCCTGGCCTGCTGTGTGCCCAGCCTCTGCCAGGTGGCCTGCTGCACACCTGTGAGCTGCAGGCCCGCCTTGTGTGTGCCCGTGAGCTGCAGGCCCACTGTGTGCGTGCCCATGAGCTGCAGGCCCATTGTGTACCTGGCCCCCTCCTGCCAGTCCTCCGGGTGCTGCCAGCCCTCCTGCTCCACCCTGGTCTGCAGACCTGTCCCCTCTTGCACCCCTTCCTGCTCCTGAGCTTATGGCCTCCCTTTATGTGTGGGGTCGGAAGCAGCCAGCTCTGAACTCCTATGAGACGCCCCTGTTCTCATCCACTTCAGACCTTCCGGACCCAACTAGACCACCTTGCAGCAAGGCTGCTCCATCCCAGCCAGCCAGGCTGAGGGGCTCACCCCCCAGTGTCCCCTGACAGCAGCCCAGGTCATCCACCTGGCACCCACGCTGATTGGTGTGGCGTGTGCACATTTTGCAGCCTCCAGCATCAAAGGTCTAATAAACACCAGAGTGGACACTCGTCCCAACATGTGCGACGTCTCTCCTCAGTGTCTTTCCCTAACTGCTTCCCCAGGGGTGGTTTCCTAAGGATTCTGGAAAGTTCCTTCTCTGCAGAGAAGGCCCAGCTTACCAGTTGGCCGAGACCAGGCAGCTGACCACTCAAAGGTGGCCTCTCGCTGTGAGATGATAAATTTGTGTTGTGTTAGCCACCACATTCAGGGTCCTTTGTCACAGGTGCCACAGGACCCACCCAACTTCTCTGTGGCACAGCCTCCGATTCCCACCCTCCCTCCGTGGTCCTGCCACCTGTAGCCCTGACCGCCAGGTAGGAGGAGGCGGGAGCCACCGAGGGAAGGAAGGCAGGCGCCCCACGCGGGTTTGTGAGGCTGGCTCCTCCGTGCCCTGCTGCGGGGCCTTCCAGCCCATCCTTCCTGCGTGGGCTCTTCCTGCTGCAGCTCGGCCCCTCGGCCCCAACCAGGGAGGCGGCCTCACTCTAGCTGGGCCTTCCTTTCTCGGGTGCTCGGCAGCTGGAGCTCCTTCTGTCCAGGTCTGCCCGGCTCCAGGCTCTTCCCCAGCCTCAGTCCCCCATCCTCTCTCCCGAGGGTCCACATCAGACCTATGGGGACGCTCAGCAGCATCGCCCTTAGTCCACCGCACCCCCACCCGGAGCGTCCAGCACAGATTCTGGGCTGACTCGGACTGAGGCCTTGGTGGCCCTCCCTGGGCCCTCCCTGCAGGAACTCTGTCACCCTCCTGGTGATCCTCTGGGAGCCCCTCCTCCCTTGGCAGCTGAGGACATAACAGCCACAGTCCCTGCCCCTTGGAAGGCTGGGGGTCATGGCACAGCTCTCTCCAAGGAAATGCTCTCCTGACCCCCGGCACCCGCAGGCCTGAACTCCCGACCTCATCATCCCCAGACACCCTCCTCTTGGCCTCGCCACCCTCTTTAGGGGCTGGAGTCGGGGGATGTGTAGTAACTTCCTGGAGTTCAGGCAACAAAGTGCCCTGACCCGGTGATTGAAACAACAGAACTTTATCCCCCACAGTCCGGGGCCAGAGTCCGAGAGCAGGGCATGGCAGGCTGCTTCCTTCTGAGGGCGGTGAGGGAGTCTGTCCCGTTGTAACTGAACTCAAGTGGTCCATCCATCTCCTGGTGAGAGCGGAGCCAAAAAGCACAACCAAGGCTGAGGCGGGTGAAGAGAAAAGGTCTGTTGCTTGTCCAAGCAAATGGGGGGCACGAGGGATGGCTCCACAGCGGTGCGCCCTGCCCCTCAGCTTAGTGCAGTCGGAGGTTTTATACACCAGAGCGCAGAGGATGTGTTACAACTGCGTAACAACTGGGCCCGCTCAGGGCGCATGTGCAGGCCCTTACACAGCCAGCTCGTGCAAGAAGCCACTACACAGCAGGTGCAAGGCAACTCCCGGACGCTTAGAGCCGGAGCAGTTTGTGGGGTCCTCCTGCAACTGTGTAAGTTTCACTTAGGATGGCAACAGCTGCAAAAACGACATGAGCTTCTGAAAAACAGCACATTTTGTGTTCTCCTTGTCTGGAAAGCATCTGACAGACTGTGTTTAGTTATGGATCAGATTGTTGCTAAGCCTTTCCTTTCCTGGTGCCTGGTCACACCGTCCTCTCCTGCTTCGAGGTTTGCTGGTGGCTTTGCCATCCCTTGGCGTCACCCTGACCTCTGCCTCCATCTTTACAGCATCTGCCCTCTGTGCCCGTCTCTGTGTCCACAGTGTCCTGTTTTTCACCGCCCCCGCCCTCATTTTACCTTGATCACATTTGTAAAGACACTGTTTCCAAATAAGGTCAGGGTCATAGTGCTGGGGGTTAGGATACCAACATCTCTTTTTTGAGGAGGACACAATTCAACTCCTGACGGGGAGTCAGCTCAAAGCTGCAAAACCACACCGGCCCCTCCTTTGCCCACCTGCCTGGCGGTGCTGGGGCTCCCTGTGGATCCGTGGCATCTGTGGTCCCCTGGGAACAAGGGGACAGGAGAGTCCAATCTGAGAATCCCAGTCCGACTGACACTCGCTGTGACACAGGCAGAGCCCAAGTTCACAGAGAAAGGCCAAACCCAGGCCTGTGGGTGGGCCCCTCTTCCATCAGAGGCCTAGGGTATAAGTAGACATCCAGTGCTGACCTGGTCAGACTGACTGGTACCCCTGGTGGCCCACTGAGACTGAAGGCTCATCCTCCCCCACTATCCCATGGATTTGTTCACAAGGTGACTTTTTGCTCTGGGCCTCCTCAATCAGACCTTGAAACCTTGAGCAGAACGAGTAATGTGGGAACTGACATCCATGCCCCTTTTGGGACCCATGGGTACTTCCGGATGTGTCAGCGCATGCAGGGGTCAGCCTCAGGCCTGTGCAGGACCAGCACACATGTGTTCCCCCTCTCTGTGGGCACCTCTCTCCAAGGGGCGTCAGCAGGATCCCCAACCACACGAGGTTTCTGCTGCTCCCCACTCAGCTGCACGCTGCATGGGCAGGGGACGGTGTACACAGGAGGCCCGAGGCCCCTCGGGGTCCAAGCCTCCTGCACCCACACCCACCTTGGGGGCCAGCCTTGGAGGGCTCCCCACAGCGGGAGGGGGCTGCAGGGCGGAGCAGGGGACAGAGCAGGCAGATGTGACCGCTGTCAGCTCTCAGTGTCCCTCAGCTGTTTGAACCTGGGTTTGAGACCACGTCTTCACTGTCTGGTTCTATCAGATGGGGACCCGCTGCCCATGTGGGGAGTGGCCGCGGGGGGTGGGGGGCTCAGGAGGAGGAAAGAAGACACAAGGGCCAGATTTCCTGACACAGACGTTGTATTGATTATAGCCATGGACGTTTGTCACACCGAATGCCGGTAACCAATCCGCACAGGAGGCTCCCGGGTCCCCCAGGTCCCTGCCTTGAGGGATCTGCGGGTCATCTCTTCTCAGAATGGGACGGCGGCGGGGTGTGCAAATCCCCAACAGAGAGAGAGAGATCTTGGCATCTGAGGGTCGGGCTCTTGGGAGGGACCTGTGCTCAGGAGCAGAGACAGCAGCTCGAGAGGCAGGAGCCGGAGCTGCTCAGCAGCAGGAATTCTGGGCCGAGGCGGGGCCGCAGCGGGCCACGCGGGAGCATGTGGGGCGGCAGAGCAGGGACAATCAGGAAGAGGGTTTGCACACAGGCAGGCAGAGCAGGGACACGCTGGAGGCTGGGCGGCAGCAGCTGGGCTGGCAGGAGGTGGGGCTGCAGCAGGAGGGGACGGGCACGCAGCAGGTGGGCCTGCACACGGGGCGGCAGATGAGGGACACGCAGGAGGAGGGTCTGCAGCAGGACGGGGAGCAGGGGCTGGGCTGGCAGCATGAGGGGCCTGGGCAGGGGGAGGCCCCAGAGCAGACAGGCACACAGCACACGGGCTTGCAGCAGACGGGTGTGCAGGAGATGGGCTCGCAGCAGTCCTGTTGGCAGGGGGAGGAGGTGCAGCAGGAGGGCTGGCAGCTAGACTGCTGGCAGCACAAGGAGTCTGAACAGGGGGAGGCCCCAGAGCAGACGGGCACACAGCACACAGGGGTGCAGCAGACAGGGGTGTAACAGACGGGCACGCAGCAGGCCTGCTGGCAGGGGGAGGAGGCACAGCAGGAGGGCTGGCAGCTAGACTGCTGGCAGGACGAGGGCGTGCAGGAGCTGGTGCAGGCTGACTGGCAGGGGCTGCACACACAGCTGGCGGGGGTGCAGACGAGCGTCAGGCAGGAGGCCGGGACGCAGCAGCTGGGGGCGCAGCAGGGGGGCTCGCAGCAGCTCTCTGGGCCGTCGTCCACCTGCCAGGAGTCGGGGCAGGAGTCCCAGGAACCTGGCTGGCAGACCCGGCTGCCATAGCTGAGGTCGCTGGAACAGACGGACAGGGTGGAGGCGGCCATGGTGGGGCGGTGGGGCTGGAGCAGGGTGGAGTGTGTGTGTGAGTGTGCATGGTGCCAGGGGCTGTGGCTTTTATACCCCTCTGGGGTGTGTGTTGTCCCAGCAGGAGGCCGCATACCCTCCCTTCCTTGTTGGTGTTTTGCACTGTGAGGGCCTTCATTATGGCCGGTCCAGTGTTATGAGATGTCCTGCCTCCACTCGTAAAACGTGGACCATGCTGGGCAGGGCTGCTGTCCCAGTCCTGAGTCTGCCCTGCAGGGACACCTGCCAGAAGGAGCAGCCTCCCTGTGGCTGACCCTCCAGCTTCCACGGGGCGGGTCATATGTCAGGACGCCTGGTGACAGTGGCTCTGGGCCCATGGGGACGCACTCCATGTGGGTCCAGGCTCTGTGTGCACGTCCGGACCTGGGCCAGCTGGCCTGGCCTGTGACTGGGGGACAAGTGGCCGAGGTGCCTGTTTTGGGGACAAGACAACGTGAGGACGGCCCTTCCTGGGCAGGCTCTGTGAACTTGATGGTCCCAATGTCGGCTGAGGGCAACAAGGAGGATGTGGCCCAAGGACTGGAGAGGGCCTCCCCTCTTGTTAAAAATCAGTTGACCATCGATGTATGGGTTTGTTTCTGGACTCTCAATTCTGTTTCATTGATCTGTATGTGTATCCTTATGCCAGTGCCACTGTTTCGATTACTGTAGCTTTGTAGTAAGTTTATTTCTTCATTGTTAAGTTGGATGTCTTTTATTTCTTTTTCTTGCCCAGCTGCTCTGGCTAGAACTTCCAGTACAATGTTGAATACAAGTGATGAAAGTGGTCACCTTTGTCTTGTTCCTGACCTTAGGGTGAGAGCTTTCAGTCTCACCATTGAGCATGACGTTAGCTGTGGGTTTTTCATGATGCCCTCTAGTATGTTGAGGAAGTTCCCTTCTATTGATAGTTTGTTGAGTGTTTTTATCATGAATGAGTGTTGGCTTTTTTCTGCATCGATTGAGACGATCACATGATTTCCCCCTTCATTCTGTTACTGTGGCACGTTACATTGATTGGTTTTCGTGTATCGAGTCACTCTTGCCTTCCTGGGACACATCCCACTTGGTTGTGATGGAGAATCCTTTTAATATACTGCTGCTTTTGGCTTGATTGTATTTTGTTGAGGACTTTTTACCTTCAGAAGGAATATTGGTGTGTAGGGCTTTTTGGTTTGTTTCTGTGTGGCTTTGACGTCAGGAGAATGCTGACCTCATAGAATAAGTTAGGGAGTGTTCCTCTTACTCTGATTTTTGAAGGAGTTTGAGATGGATTGGTGTTCATAGTTCTGTAAATGTTTAGTAGAATTCAGCATTGAAGACATCTGGTCCTGGGCTTGTTTTTGGGGAAGTTTTTGATGACCCATGTCATCTCGTTACTTATTTTATGTCTGTTCAGCTTGTCGATTTCTTCCTGAGTAAGTTCACTCACTTTATATCCAAAGATACAAATAGATTGAAAGGAAAAGGATGGGAAAAGGCATTTCATGGAAACAGTAACCAAAAGGGAGCCGGAAGAGTATAATAACATCAGACAAAATAGACTCTGAATCAAAAAATTGTTGTAAAAGACAAATAAGGCCATTAAATATTGATGAAGGGGTCAACATAGCAAGAAGATATGAGAATTTTAAACGTATATGCACCTAGCCACAGACCTCCAAAGTATATGAACTAAAAATCGACAGAACTGAAGAAAGACAGTTGTAGTTCTAAAATAATAATTGGGGACTTCAATAAACCATTTCCTCCAATAAAAAATGAAATAAAAGAACTACTCCATCCAAGATCAGTAACGAAATGGAGGACTTGAAGAACACTATAAACTAACTCGACCTAACAGATATACACACAACCTTCCACTCCAAGCAGAATACACCTTCTTCTTAAGTTCCCGTGGGACATTCTCCAGATTAGACCACATGTGAGGCCACAAAATAAATCTCAATAAATTTTAAAAGATTGAAATCATATAAAGTATCTTCTCTGATCACAATGAAAAGGAAACTAGAAATCAGTAACAAGGCAAACGGAAAAATTCACAAATATCTGGAAATTAAACAACACACACTTAAACAACCAATTTGTCAAGAAGAAATCAGGAGGGGGGCCAGCCTGGTGGTGCAGCAGTTAAACTCACTCCCTCTGCTTCGGCAGCCCAGGGTTCGCTGGTTCAAATCCCGGGTGCAGATCTATGTACCACTTATCAAGCCATGCTGTGGCAGGCGTCCCACATATAAAATAGAGGAAGATGGGCACAGATGTCAGCTCAGGGCCAGTCTTCCTCAAAAAAAAAAAAAAAAAGAAGAAGAAGAAATCAGGAGGGAGGCTGGAAAATACTTTGAAATGAATGAAAATTAAAACACAGCAAACCGATACTTATGGGACACAGCAAATCAGTGCTCTGAAGGAAATTTATAGCTGTCAACACTTACATTAAAAAAAAAAGATTCAAATGCATAACCTAACCCGTAAGGGCCTAGAAAAAGATCAGAATAAACCTAAAACTAGCACAAGGAAGGAAATAAAGATTAGAGCATAGATTACTGAAAAAGAGACGAGAAAAACAGTAGAGAGCATCAAGCAAACCAAAAGTTGGTTTTTTGAAAAGAGCAACAGAATTGACAAACCTTCCACCAGACTAAAAAAAGAGAGAGGAGACTCAAAAATTACTAAACTCAGAAATGAAAATGGGGACATCACTAGTGACCTTACATAAACAAAAAGGATTATGAGAGAGAACTATGAACAATTGTACACCACAAAATTAGATAATCTAGATGTAATGGGAAAATCGTTACAAACGCACGAAGTACCAAAACTGACATCTTTACTGGCATTCTTTATTTTTTCTTATGGCTTCAAGTGACTGCTTAGTACCATTTTACTTCAGCTTGAGTGATCATTTCTTATAGGGCGGGTCTACCAGTGATGAACTCTTTCAACTTATATTTACCTGGAAATGCCTTAATTTCTCCTTCATTTTTGAAGGGTACTTTTGCTAGATATAGACTTCTTGTTTGACAGTTTTTTCTTGCAGCATTTTAAATATGTCATCCCACTGCCTTCCGACTTCATGGTTTCTGATGAGAAATTGGCTGTTAATCTTCTCTTCTGCAGCATTTAAGATTCTCTCTCTGTCTTTGTCTTTGGATAATTCGATTGAATGTGTCTCAGTGTGAATTTCTTTGAGTTTGTTCTACTTGGAGCTCATTGAGATTTTTGGATGTGTAGATTCATGTGTTTCCTCAACTTTGGGATATTTTCAGGTCTTCTCATTCTCATTTTTCTGGGACTCCTCTTCAATGTGTGTTGGTATGCTTGATGTGGTCCCACAGGTCTCTTATGCTTTGTTCATTTATCTTCACTCTCTTTTGCCCAACCACTCCTCAGACTGGAGTATTTCAGGCGACCTAACTTCAAGTTCACTAATTCTTTCTCCTGCCTGCTCAAATGTGATACTGAGCCCCTCTAGTGGAGTTTTCCTTTCAGTTATTGTATGCTTCAACTCCAGAATTTCTATTTGGCTCCTTTTGGTATTTCTCTTTATTGATAATCTCTATTTGGTGAGACATCAGTCTGTTGGTTTCTCTTAGTTCTTTGTTCACAGGTTCCTTGAACTCTTAGAGTATTTTAAGAGAGTGGGTTTAAGGCTTTGTCAAATAAGTTCAATGGCTGGGCTTCTTCAAGGATAATTTTCTATTAATCGCTTTTTTCTCTCTCTAAATTGGCCAGGTTACTTTATTCCTCCTTTGTGTGCCTCATAATTTTTGTTGAAATGGGTATTTTGAATATTATAATGTGGTAACTCTGGATATCAGATTCTCTTCCCTCCCCTGGAGTATGTTTGCCTTTTGTGTCTTCCGTATCTCAATGTCGTGGGGTCATGGGTTCACACTGACATGAGGAGCAGTAGTTCAGTCATTTATTTGCTCTAGTATTCCATCATATGGATGTAACACCGCTTGTCTGTTCTGCTGTCGACAGACCTTTGGGTTGTTCCCTGCTTATGGCTGTGATGCAAACGTATCTTAAGCTCATTCATGCACCCGTCTTTCTTGCTATGTGTGCACACATACTCAGGAACAGAGTTGCTGGGTCTTAGGATATACACATGTTCAACATGGTAGATAAGGCTCAACATAAGTAATTTGTCTGTAAGTTGCATAAAGGATTTCCACAAAGGTATGCTTCAGTCAGCAGGTATGAGCTTCTGGTTCCTCACCCTCAGTACCTGCCGTTGAAGCTCTCCTTTGTTTGTTTGATTTTTTAAGTCAAATGTATTGAGGTATAATTTGTGTACAATAAAACTTAGTCTTTTTAGGTGTACTTTCAATGAATTTTTATAAATGCATATGGTTTATATATACCACATCTGCACCACATCATGATACAGAATATTATCACTCCCCCAAATTTCCTCACACCCCTTTTTTGTCAGTCCTCTGCCTCCACTCCCAACCTCTGGCAGCCATTGATTGGGTCTCCAACCCTCCAAGTGTGCTTTGTCTAGAATGACATATAAATGACATTGATAACAGGAAGGCTTTCAAGCTTGCCTTCTTTCACCCTGAATAATGCATTTGAGGTCCACCCTTGCTGTTGCGTCCATCAATAGTTTGTTTGTTCCTTTTATTTTGCTGAGTTTGTAGTTTGTTTACGCACTGATAACTTGATGGACATTTTGTTTGCTTCATATTTTTGGCTTTTGTGAATGAATCCACTATAAATTCGTGTACAAGCTTTTTCGTGGACATAGTTTTGATTTCTCTTGGGTAGTTGTCTCGGGGTGGAACAGCAGGGTCATAAGCTGCATGTCTGTCGTCTTGCTAACACCATCTTACCTTGATCAACATAGATTCCTGGTGAGTGTTTGTTCTCCAACTTTTTCCTTCTTCTTTAAGAAAGTTATTCAGGCAATTCTAGCTTCTTTGTCTTTCCATGTAGATATTAGGATAACCTTATTAATATCTACAAAAAAATTCATGTTGAAATTTAGATTGAGATTGTGTTTAAAGTATAGGTCAATTTTGGGGAAAATGGACATATCTGGCAATCCGTGAACATGATATATTTATTTATATCTTCTTTGATTTCTCTCACCAATGTTTTATAGTTTCCAACATAGAAATTTTGCACATTTTTATTACTTTTTCCTTTTTTTGGTGAGGAATATTAGCCTTGAGCTAACACTCATTGCCAATCTTCCTCTTTTTGCTTCAGGAAGATTGTCCCTGAGCTAACATCTGTAACAGTCTTCTTCTATGTTGTATGTGGGATGTGCCACAGCGTGACTTGATGGGCAGTGTGTAGATCCGTGCCTGGGATCTGAACCCACGAACCCCGGGCCACCAAAGCAGAGCACATGAACTTAACTTCTATGCTAGTGGGCTAGTCCTTGCACATTCTTTTCACAAGATTTATCCTTAAGTATTCTATAATTTTTGATACTACTGTAAATGGTGTTCTTTATCAATTGTCATTTTCAATTATTCATTGCTATTATGTAGAAATAGAATTGATTTTGTATATTAACCTTTGTTCTTTCAATTGCCCCACTTATTAGTTCTAGAAGCTTTATTACAGAATTTTCAGGACTTTCTAGATAAATAGCAATGTAATATGTTAATGGAGACTGTGTTATTTCTTCCTTTCCTGTCTGTATGCCTTGTACTTATTTTTATACCCTTGTTGCACTGTTTAGGAACTCCAGTTTGAAAATGACTGGAAGAGGTGAAATTAGAAATCCTCACTTTGTTCCTGATTTTAAAGAGAAAGCATGCAATCTTTCATCAAGTCTGACGTTAGCTGTAGGTTTCTGTAGTGTCCTTTAAAAGAATTCCTTTTAATTGTAGTTTGCTGAAAGTTTTTATCCTGAATGGAATTTGAATTTTGTCTGATGCTTTTCTGAATCTGTTGAGATGATATGTCTGTTGATATGGTGAGTTACGTAAATTCAATTTGAACACTGAACCAACCTTGTATTCTTAGGATAAATCCCACATGATCATGAGCTTTTATCTGTTGTATATATTTCCAGATTTGACTTGCTAATATTTTGTTGGGTATTTTTGCAGCTTTGTTCATGAGAGATATTGGTCTATAGTTTTCTTGCAATGGTTTTGTCTAATCTTGATGTCAAGATTATGCTGGCCTTAGACATGAACAGGGAAGAGCATTTCCCTCTGTCTTGTGGAAGACTTCATGCAGAATTGGCAGTATTTCTTCCTTAAATGTTTGGTGGAATTTGCTAGTGAAGCTATTTGGTCCTGGAGTTTTCTTTGGATTTTTAACTGCAAATTCAATTTCTTTGATGGACATGGGACTATTTAGCTTAACTATTTCTTCTTGAATGAGCTTTTGTAGTCAAGTCTTTTAAGGAATTTGTTCATTTCAACTAAGTTATTAAATTTATTAGCATCAAACTGTTGATATCATTCCCTTATACATTTTTTAAGACTGGTCAAGTGCAGTAGTGAGAAGGCCTTCTAATCTTTTACTGACTATAAGATCTGTAATAATTCCTTTATTCCTAATATTGGTATTTTGTGTCTTTTCTTGCTTTTTTATTTTCCTGATCAGGCTAGCAGTTTATCAATTTTATTGCTCTTCTCAAAGAAGCAGCTTTTGGTTTCATTGTGGTTTTTTTTTTTCCTAGTGTGTTTGTATTCACTATTTCATTGTTTTCTGCTGGTATTTTAAATTATTTCCTTGCTTTTACTCCTTTTGAGTTTAATTTCTTCTTTTCTAGTTTAAGGTGAAAACTTAGATAATTGATTTCAGAATTGTCTTCTTTGTGACTATAAGTATTTAATGATATAATTGTCCCTCTAAACACTGCGTTAGCTGTGTCCCAGCTCTTTTGACCTATTGCCTTCTCATTTGCATTCCATTCAAAATACTTTCTAATTTCTCGTGTGACTTCTTCAAACCATGGATTATTTAGAAGTGGGTTGGTTAATTTCCAAATATGTGGGAGGGTTCCAGCTATCTTTTCATTATTAATGTTTAATTTAATTTCATTGTGATAAGAGAATTTACTGTATTAATTCAATTCCTTTAAATTGGTTGAGGTTTATTTTGTGGTGCAGAATGTGGTCTTTTTGGCATACATTCCATGTGTCCCTGAAAAGAATGTGTATTCTCTTATTGTGGGTGGTGTGTGGTATCAGGATCCATTAGGTCAAGTTGGTTGATAGGATTGTCAGACCTTTTATATCCTTATGATTTTCTGTCTGCTTGTTCAATCAATTACTGAGATGCTGAAGTCCAATGGTAAATGTGGGTTGGTCTGTTTCTCACTTCAGTTCTATGTATCGGTTTTTTGTTTCATGTGTTTGAACCTTTGTTGCTAGGTGCATACACATTTGGAATTGTTGTTTTGTTGGTGAATTAGCCCCTTTATCATTATGTAATATGCCTCTTTATCCATGATAATACGTATTGGTCTGAAATGTACTTTTTTGGATGTTAATGCAGCTATTCCAACTTTGATTAGTGTTTGTGTGGTATATTTTTCCATCTCTTTACTTTTAACCTATGTTTTATATTTAAAGTGGGATATCTGGTAGATAGCTTATCGTTGGGCCTTACTTTTTTTAATCTAATTTGAAAATCTCTGTCTTTTGATTTAGATATTTAGACACTTTACACTTAATATAATTATCGATATATTTCAATGTAAAATATCATCTTGCTGGTCATGTTCTATTTGTCCCATCTGTTCTTTTCCCCTTTTCCTTCTTCTTAGGTTTAGTCCTGTTAATGGTTCCATTTCATCTCCACTGTTGGCTCCGTAGTTATACATCTTTTCAAAGTTGATTGGCCTAGAGTTTACAGTATACACCTTTAACGTAACAGTGTAGCTCTGAGCGATACCATGTCCTTCACTACAGTGCAGGACTTTACAGCAGTGTGGTTCCATTTCCCCCACGTCCTTAGTGTTTTGTTGTCGCATTTTACTTTTACGTGTGTTACAAATCCCACAATGGATGGTTACTATTTTTGCGCTAGACGGTCAATTACGTTGCAATGCTTTTTCCATGTCTCTTCTCTTTAAAGCATTTCTAGAGCCCATTCTTTTCCTAGTGTAGAGCCAGGGTTCTCTAAGCTGTCATAGTCCTTGGCTTGAAGAAATTTTCTTAATATTTCTGGTGGTGCATGTCTGCTGTTAATCTCTTTCAGTTTTTGTTTATCTGAAAAAGTATTTATTTCACTTTCATTTTGAAAGATACTTCAAGTTTCACAGCATTGACAGCTTTTTCCCTTTGTATTTTAAACGTGCTGTTCTACTGTGTTTCGGATTGTATGATTTCGAATTCTAGCTCTGATGAAATTCTTATCTTTGTTTTTCTGTATGTAGCATGTCTTTTTTAATATGAATGCTTTGAAGATTTCCTCTTTTGGTTTTTGACAGTCACTGTTTTAGTATGAGGTGTCCAGGTCATTTTGTTTTGTAGGAGGGACATATTATGCTACTTGAGATGCTCTGAGCTTTTTGGATCTATGGTTTTATGTCTTTCGTTAAGTTTAGAAAACTTCTAGGCTATACCTCTTCAAATATTACTTCTGCCTTATTCTCTCCCTCTCCTCTCTTTGTGGGAGTCTACAGGCGTTAATGATGATTTTATTCTCCTAAGCTGTTTGATGTCTTGTTCTTTCTGCTCCCCCCCCCCCCCGTCTTTCTCTTTGTGTTTTTTTGTTTTGTTTTGTTTTGTTTTGTTTTTGGAGGAAGATTAGCCCTCAGCTAACTACTGCCAGTCCTCCTCTTTTTGCTGAGGAAGCCTGGCTCTGAGCTAACATCCGTGCCCATCTTCCTCTAGTTTATACGTGGGACGCCTACCACAGCATGGCTGCCAAGCAGTGCCATGTCCGCACCCGGGATCCGAACCAGCAAACCCCGGGCCGCCGAGAAGCGGAACGTGCGAACTTAACCGCTGCGCCACCGGGCCGGCCCCTCTCTTTGTGTTTTAATATGGGCAATTTCAACCTGCTTATCTTCAGATTCAATGATTCTGCACTTGGCTGTCTCAGTTCTGCTGATGAGTCCATTGAATTCATCTTTGGTACTGTATGGTATTGTATTTTGAGTTCTACACTCTCTGTTTGACTTTCTTTTCATTTCCATCTCTCTATTGAAATTCCTCATTTGTCCATATATGTAGTCTGTGTTTTGCATTTGATCCTTTAAAATATTAATTTTAGTTATTTTCTCTCTCTCTCTCTCACTCTCTCTCCTCCTCTCTCTCCCGCTCCCTCCCTCATTTATTCCATGAAGCCCCATATACCCCACTTAATCCAATGCTTCACTCCATCCACGGGTAATGCTTATCCTAAATTTAAAATTTTTCATTTTTGTGCCTTTATTTAGGGATTTACCACACACGTGTCCCCTCTAACCATTCTACCAGATCACTTAACCTTTCTTACTTATTTGCCACTTCTTTGACTCTTTTTGCTGCATTCTGGATACTTTCTTCAGATCTGCCTTCTGATCTTTCTAATTCTCTCTTCAGCTGTGTCTAATATGCTGTGTAACTTGTCCACTGAGTTTTTCATTTACACTACTTGATTTTTTGTTTCTAGCAGTTCTATTTGTTTCCCTCAGGTGTTTCTTTCTTTTATTCTAATAGACTCTCATTCTGTTCTCGTGGTTCCACGTCTCTCCTTTATTTCTTTACGTATATTACTTCTTTTCTTTCTTTCTTTTTTTCTCTTATAGTCACTATGCTATACATTACATCCTAAGGACTTATTCATTTTATAAGTAGGAGTTTGTACCTTTTGACCCCCTTCACCCATTTTGCGCATGCTCCACCCCCACCCCTGACAACTACCAATCTGTTCCCTGTGTCTATGGGCTCATTGTTTATTAGATTACACATATAACAGATAATACAGTGTTTGTCTTTCTTGGTCTGACTTCTTTCACTAGTCATAGTTATTTGAAAGTTTCAGTCCATTGGCTCCAACATCTGGGTCATTTCTGAGTCCAGTTTTATTGATTGCTTTGTCTCTCGACAATTGATTGATTTTTTTCCCCTGCTTTTCTCATGTCTTCTAAGTTTTGTTTGAATGTCAGGTATCATGGACTAACTGAAACGGACGTGAACAGTGTTTCCTCCAGGAAATGGTTGTGTCTCTTCTGTCAGGTCATCAGTTTATGGCAGAAGTTTTGAATTAACCTGGTCAGATGTTGACCTTGGTTTGAATTTTATTGTTATTGTGATGACCTTCAGGGTACCAAAGAATTCTGATTCCTCCTGTGGTGAGCAGCAGCTTGTGCTTAGGGCTGGAGTTGGGGGGTGCTGTGTTTTAGCTCCTCCCTAACTTTTCAGCTGCCCTGCGTGCCCGGCACACAGAGGGGACCTCAACACCCATCTGCCTTTCTCGGGTAGAGACTGATGCTGCTGAAGCAGCTGTGCTGGCCAGGTGAGTTGGGAGGCAGAAGGGGTCTCGAGCTGTCCCATAGTCAGACTTGAGCAGGCCCTGTGTGCCTGGGACCTGGAGGGCAAGGCTTTCTCACTTCCTGCTGCTTCTAGCTGGGACGGCTGGACTTTACCCTCTATTTGTGGTGGGATTGTGTGAGAATTTCCTGCCCTCCCTGTTATAGTAATCCTTTAAGATACTATGTGTGACGCAGAGCCCAGGACTGTTTCCCATCCCCTACTCAGTGGGAGGGAACTTTTTCCTCTTCCCTTCCCCATCCACAGTGTGGGTCTCCGATGGCCGACGTGAGGACAGCACCTCCTCACACCCTCCGCTCACCAGTGATTCCCCCACCATCAGCTGAGCCATGAAGAAGCCGGCTGCTTGAGGAGGGGCTGCTGAGCTTACGATTTGTATACACCTTCAGGGAAAGAATTTTGGAAATAAAGGAAGATAAAGTCGATGGACAAGCTGCATTGGGAAAGCACGATTTATTTGGCTCACATAGGGTTTTGTTTCCTGCTGGAGACAGAGAAGGACCCTGGGAACCAGGGCTTCCCTGAGGGGATGGGGAGGTTCACGGAGGAATCCAGATCATCTGGCCACGTGCCCACCTGAGTTTACAGGGTTCAGCAGATACTTTGCATCTGCCACGTGCAGAAGCTGGAGGCCCACTCTTTCTGGGAAGGGTACAGGTGTGGACCTGTGTGCACTGAGAGCAGCTGAGAAAGGGACTCAGGGTCAGTAGCAGCAAGGGGTGCAAGAGGGGACAGGTCTGCAGACCAGGGTGGGGCAGGAGGGCTGGCAGCACCTGGAGGACTGGCAGGAGGGGGCCACACAGACAGCAGGCCTGCAGCTCACAGGCACACACACAAAGGACTGGCAGGAGGGGGCCACACAGACAGTGGGCCTGCAGCTCACAGGTGTGCACACAGCCGGCTGGCAGCTCACGGGTGTGCACACGGCAGACTGGCAGCTCACGGGCACACACACAGCTGGTTTGCAGCTCACAGGTGTGCACACAGCAGGCTGGCAGCTCACAAGTGAGCACACGGCAGACTGGCAGCTCACAGGCACACAGCAGGATGCCTGGCAGGGCCTGGACGAGCAGCAGGCAGCCTGGCAGCCTGAGGAGCAGCTGGTGTGGCACATGGCGGTGTGGGGCTGGGCTGGTGTTGGGGTGGAGGCGGTGGTGTCTGCAGGCTCCTTCCCGGGGCAGCCTTTATACCCGACAGTGGGCGTTCCAACAACACGGAAGCACACTGTTGACTTCCTCCTGGCTGTTTCCACCACGGTCCACAGCAGCTTCCTGTCTGGGGACGCACTCCTCTGTGTTATGCTCCACCGTAAATCACTTTGGCTTCAGGCCAATTCCTCTCTCTGTGAACAAGGCGTCTGGGTTTGACCCCACGTGGGGTTTCTCCAGGCCATCACTGTGTACGCAGCCCCCTGGCTCCACTCGGAGGACTGTGTCCTTTCAATCCTGTTTGTCTCGTGCCATCAGTGGAGACCTGGAGGCAATCATGTATTTTGAGATTTTATTCTGTGCAGGAACACGTTAAAGCAGGGCTCACCAACTGAAGTCTGAGGGACGCAGCTGGCCCGCTGCCCGTTTGTAATAAAAGTCTTATTGGACACAGGCATGTACACGTCGTCCGGGGCGGCTTTTGCACTGCAACGCTGAGCAGTGATGGGAGAGACCATGCGACCGCAAGGCCTGAAATGCTTACACCTGCTCTTCACGGAGCGTTTGCCAACTCCTGCCTCATGGTCGTCTACACAAGAATTGATTTGTTCATGCAACAATTATATCCTGTGTGCTGGCCATAGAGATATCCTGGCCCCGTGAGCCTTCCAGGGCCATGAAGAAATGAGTGAATGAAGAAATTCATGCATGAAAGAATTCCAGAGAGGGCTGAGTCCCAGGAAGGAAACAGGTTCAGCAGATAGAGAGTGATGGGGGTGCTGGGGGGTGGTCTGGGGGCCTCTGTGAGGAGGCCATGCAGAGCTGGCACAGGGGATGTGAAGAGGGGAGGGGACAGTGTTCCAGCAGAGGCAGCCGTGGGGGTGAGGTGAGGACACTGCTGCAGAAGCAGGTGTGGTCCAGGAGCCGCGGGAAATCCCACCGTGTGGGGTGCGAGGGTGCAGGGGCCGGTGGACCAGGCATCTCAATCCTGGGCTGACAGAAGGAGAAGGAGTCAGTGAACTTGAGGACACATCAGTAGAAATCATCCAATCTGAAGAAGTGGGAAAAAGAGTAAGAAAAAGGAGGAGGGCCTATGAGACGGTGTCAGAAAGTCAAACCTACAAGTAATTTCAACCAAAGAAGGAAAAGAGACTGACACTGACGCATAAGAATGTTTTGAAGAATAAAAGACAAAAATCCCCAAATTTTATTTTTTTTTAAAAAATTTCAACTTACAGATCCAAGAATATCAGAAAGCCCCTAAAGCCCCAACACAATTTGGCACAGCAGTAAAAACCACAGATTCCGGAGGGAAACCAGGCAGCTTCAAACACCGCTTCTCTGTGTGCAGTGGTGAGAATGTGCCCACGTCATGGGCTCCTTCTAGAGCCTCCTAATTGCACATCTGTACCAGTGGGGTGTCACCCACCCCTTGAATGGCAGCAGGACGGATCATTAATCAGTTATGAGACTGTCCACGTAGACGCTTAGCTCTGCACCCGACACAAAGCTGGAACTTGGTTGTTACTGTTGTTATTGCAACAACGTGGACCCTGCACAGTGAGGACCCAGCCCCATGGCTCCCGCCCGCTGGGAAGACCTTCTGGATTACTGAGTTTCCAAAGCAAAATGGGGACCCTGGTGGGGTAAGTGTGACTGTGTCTGTGCAGACAGAGGACAGGGTATTCAAAATTGGGAAGGATCTTGAAAATCGTGATGTGGAGCCCCTGTCCCCAGCTGATGGCCCTTCACCATCCATCCTGGACTCGACTTCAGAGTCACGTGGCCGCTGAGTCACAGGGAGTCTCCAGCTGAGGAGGAACCTCCTGGACTGCGTCACTTCAACGAGAAACTCCAGGAGGAAACCCATGGAGAGGAAGAGGAGAACAACCAGGAAACCACGAGGAAGGCACCTGGTGGCTCATTGCCAGGACGCCCACAGCCCGCAGGTATAAAGGTCCCCCTGGGCCAGGAGCCTGCAGACCAGCCCGTCCTCTGCCCTGACCCCAGCCCAGCCCCACACCACCATGTGCCACACCAGCTGCTCCACAGGCTGCCAGCCGGCTTGCCCTGCCCCCTGCTGCCCTCCCCTGGTCTGCAGGAGCTCCTGCAGGCAGCCGGCCCCCTGTGTGTCTCTGCTGTGCCGGCCCGTGTGCGGCTCTGCCACCTCCTGCCAGTCGGCGTGCGGCTGCCTGTCCCCATGCTGCCCACCCACCTGTGGCCAGGCCTCCTCCTGCAGCCCGGCCTGCTGTGTGCCCAGCCCCTGCCAGGTGGCCTGCTGTGTGCCCGTGAGCTGCAGGCCCACTGTGTGCACACCTGTGAGCTGCAGGCCCACTGTGTGTGTGCCCGTGAGCTGCAGGCCCATTGTGTACCTGGCCCCCTCCTGCCAGTCCTCCAGGTGCTGCCAGCCCTCCTGCCCCACCCTGGTCTGCAGACCTGTCCTCTCTTGCAGCCCTTCTTGCCGCTGAGCCTGTGGCCTCCCAGGACCCCTCCTCCATGTGGGGTCAGAAGCAGCTGGATCTGAACTCCTCTGAGGCAGCCCAGACGTTGTTCACTTCAGACCTTCCAGACCCAACTAGACCACCTTGCAGCAAGGCCGCGCCATCCCAGCCAGCCAGGCTGAGGGGTTCACCCCCCAGTGTCCCCTGACAGCAGCCCGGGTCATCCACCTGGAGCCCACACTGGCTGGTGCAGCGTCCAGACTGCAGCCTCCAGCATCAAAGGTCTAATAAACACCGTAGTGGATGCTCATCCCAGTGTGTGTGACGTCTCTCCGTTGTGTCCTTCCTTAACTGCTTCCCCAGGGGTGGTTTCCTAAGGATTCCGGAAAGTTCCTTCTCTGCAGAGAAGGCCCAGCTTACCAGGTGGCCGAGACTTGGCGGCTGACCGCTGAAAGGTGGCCTCTTGGGGGAGTGAGTGTGCTCCTGGCACTCAGTCCGATGGGACCCCCAAGCCTCCCTTTGTCCCACTTTTTCCCTCGAACTTCGAGGTGAGTGCTTGCCCTGCTCTGGGTGGGATGGAGGGCAAATCTCTAACTTTCCGATCTGACCCCTTTTAGGTGCAAAGGTCCCCTGCTCAGCAATCACCATGTGGAGCCCACTCTAGTCTAAAAATGCAGACTCTTTTGCACTGAAAAGTGCAGCTCCTCCTTCTCCCAGTCGGTGGGAAGGAGCCTCCTGGGTGACTTCTGTGGTCCCCCAGAGAGGTCCACGTCCTAATCCCGGAACCTGGGAATACGTCCCCTCACAGGCAGAGCAACTGTGCAGACGGCAGTGATTAAGGGTCTTGTGATCGGAGATGGTCCTGCATCACCCAGGTGGGCTGAGGGCATCACAGGGACCATGAGACGGGGGCAGAGGGAGACCTGGCTACAGCAGAGGTGGCCATGGGAGGATGGACACGGAGCAAGGGGCCACAAACCGAGGAATGGGGAAGCCTTTAGAAGCTGGAAGAGACGAGGAACAGATTCTCCCCGGAACCTCCGGGAGGAGACAGCCTGCCCACACCTTGATTTAGCCCCGAGACACCCATTTCCCATTACATCATTCACAGCTGCGAGAGGATAAATTCGTCTTGTGTTAGCCACGACATCCGTGGTCCTTTGTTACAGGAGCCACAGGACCAACCCAACTTCTCTGTGGCACGCCCTCCGATTCCCACCCTTCCTGCGTGGTCCTGCCAACCGCAGCCCTGACCATCGCGGGCACAGGGAGGAGGCGGGAGCCGCCAAGGGAAGCAAGGCGGGGGCACCACACAGGTTGTGAGGCCGGCTCCTCCGTGCCCTGCTACGGGTTCTTTGAGCCCATCCTTCCTGCATGGGCTCTTCCTGCTGCAGCTCAGCCCCAGGGCCCCAACCAGCTTAGCCCCCATGGTGTGAACCCCGGGCCACTCCAGAGCACCGGCCATCATGGCGACAGGTGGGAGATACCCAAGGGGGCGCCGTTCTCATCAGAAGGAAGCTGTTGGCGCACCAGTGTGCCGGGGGGGAGCTCTTTGGGAACCAAGAAATAGTCTAAGAGGAACACTGTCCAGGGGGCCCTTCCTGCAGGAAGACACACATCTAGAAACTTCCATCATGGTAATGTCACACGACAATGAGGATGCGAAAAGCAGGAGGAATTCTTAGAGTTCCCACTATGTGAAACTGTCTTATCCGTCGTTCCGTTCAAACCAGGCGGCCTCGCTGGCTGATTCATCATCACCTCTGTCTAAGCCATGTCATCTCACATCACGTCCTCGCCTCCCAGACACCCTCCCTGACGCCCCCGGGGGCCGCCTTCGCTGGCCACCAGTACCATGCAGGTTTCTCCTCTGATGCCTTTGAGGGCGGAGACTGTCCTGGTCTCAGTCAGGATGAGTCAGGATGATGGGGTGTCACGGGCTTGGGGAGCAGGAGTTGCGTTCGCTGCCGACAGAGCGGCCCCGAGATCTGGACAGTCTCAGTGCATTTAGAGTCATCACTGCATCACAGACATGTATTAAATAAACCTCTGAAGGTAAAGACCGCCTGTCGTCCCTGACTGATCCTCTCTGTCTGCGTCAGCGCTGCCGACGTGACCCGTGTAGACACCCACGGCCGCCAGCAGCTCAGCCTGTTTTTCCACTGGTGTCACATGGGCCACACGCGACCACGTGGTACCTGGCTGTGCCCGTCTGTGGCTGTAACTGACTTTCCCAAGAGGGTTCTGGATGTTCTGGTGCCGTGGGGGTCAAGGCAGGAGCACGTCCATGCAGATGACCCGTCTGTCCGTCCTTCTGTTGGACTGTTCTGGTGTCACCGTGGGTGGTAAGTTGCTGGTCTCCACGTGTGTCAACATCCCTGCACTTCACTTTTTTGGGTTGGGGGTGAGGTGGGACCTTCTTCTGTGTCTTTCCTAACTCTTTGTGCCATGAAGAGTCCATCAAGGCCTTGTCCATCTATCTATAGAGAGGGCCCCACTTTTCTTAAATTCAGTGAACAAGTACCAGTACAGGTTTGCATAGACTCGGGCAAACTGAGGGATTTAAGAGTGAGGCAGGGTTACAATGCAGCCACTTTCTCTTTAAGTCCCTCTTAGGGTTTTCGCTCCGTCCCCTTCCTGGGGTAAGGCTCATCCTGGGTGGGAGAGGGACCTACAGCCCTGGGGAGGTGCCTCCTGTTCCGGGCCCATCTGCCGCCCGCCTCTGCTGTTTTCCTGCTCCTGTGGGCCTCCTCTGTCTGTTCCTGGCCCAAGGGATGAGTACGGTACCAATGCGCACCTGGTCCCTCTGACTGGTACCCCCTTGACTCTCTAGTGCTAGTGGTCCACTGAGACTGCAGGCTCATCCTCCCCAACTGTCCCATGGATTTGTTCACAAGGTGACTTATTGCTCTGGGCCTCCTCAATGAGGCCTTGAAACCTTGAGTAGAATGAGTGATGTGGGAACTGACACCCATGCCCCTCTTGGGGCCCATGGGAACTTCCGGATGCTTCAGAGCATGCAGGGGTCGGCCTCAGGCCCTGTGCAGCACCAGCGTGCAGGCGCTCCTCCTCTCTGTGAGCCCCTCTCTCCAAAGGGCGTCAGCAGGATCCCCGACCACACGGGGTTTCTGCTGCTCCCCACTCAGCTGCACACTGCACGGGCAAGGGGACGGTGTGCACAGGAGGCCCAAGGCCCCTTGGAGTCCAAGCCTCCTGCACCCACGCCTGCCTCGGGGGCCAGCCTTGGAGGGCTCTGCATGGCGGGAGGGGGCCACGGGGCGGGGCAGGGGACCAAGCAGGCAGATGCGTCCACTCTCAGCTCTCGGCGTCCCTCAGCTGTTTGAACCCAGGTTTGAGACCACGTCTTCACTGTCTGGTTCTACCAGACGGGGACCCGCTGCCCACGTGGGATGTGGCGGCCGGTGGGGCAGGGGGAGGCGCTCAGTAGGAGGAAAGAAGAGACAGAGGGCCAGATTTCCTGACACAGACGTTGTATTGATTATAGCCATGGACGTTTGTCACGCCAAGTGCCGGCAACCAATCCGCACAGGAGGCTCCCAGGTCCCCCAGGCCCCTGCCTTGAGGGATCTGTGGGTCACCTCTTCTCAGAAAGGGCGGCTGGGTGAGCAAATCCCCGGGCAGCTACTATGTGTCTGCGATGGGGAGAGAGAGGTCTTGGCATCCAAGGGTCGGGCTCCTGGGAGGGACCTGTGCTCAGGAGCAGAGACAGCAGCTCGAGAGGCAGGAGCCGGAGCCGCTCAGAAGCAGGACTTCTGGGCTCGGGTGGGGCCTCAGCGGGCTGCGCGGGAGCACGTGGGGCGGCAGAGCAGGGACACGCAGGAGGCCGGGCGGCAGCAGCTGGGCTGGCAGGAGGCAGGGCCGCAGCAGGAGGGGACGGGCACACAGCAGGCAGGCCTGCACACGGGGCGGCAGATGAGGGACACGCAGGAGGAGGGTCTGCAGCAGGACGGGGGGCAGGGGCTGGGCTGGCAGCACGAGGGGGCTGGGCAGGGGCCGGCCCCAGAGCAGACCGGTGTGCAGGAGACGGGAACACAGCAGGCCTGCTGGCAGGGGGAGGAGGCACAGCATGAGGGCTGGCAGCTAGACTGCTGGCAACACGAGGAGTCTGAGCAGAGGGAGGGCCCAGAGCAGACAGGCACACAGCACACGGGCTTGCAGCAGATGGGGGTGCAGCAGACGGGCACGCAGCAGGCCTGCTGGCAGGGGTAGGAGGCGCAGCATGAGGGCCGGCGGCTAGACTGCTGGCAACACGAGGAGTCTGAGCAGAGGGAGGGCCCAGAGCAGACAGGCACACAGCACACGGGCTTGCAGCAGACGGGCACGCAGCAGGCCTGCTGGGAGGGGGAGGAGGCGCAGCATGAGGGCTGGCAGCTAGACTGCTGGCAGCACGAGGGCGTGCAGGAGCTGGTGCAGGCTGCCTGGAAGGGGCTGCACACACAGCTGGCGGGGGTGCAGACGAGGCTCAGGCAGGGGGCCGGGGCGCAGCAGCTGGGGGCACAGCAGGGGGGCTCGCAGCAGCTCTCTGGGCCGTCGTCCACCTGCCAGGAGGAGTCGGGGCAGGAGTCCCAGACACCGGGCTGGCAGACCCGGCTGCCATAGCTGAGGTCGCTGGAGCAGACAGACAGGGTGGAGGCGGCCATGGTGGGGCGGTGGGGCTGGAGGAGGGTGGAGTGTGTGTGTGAGTGTGCATGGTGCCAGGGGCTGTGGCTTTTATACCCCTCTGGGGTGTGTGTTGTCCCAGCAGGAGGCCGCATACCCTCCCTTCCTTGTTGGTGTTTTGCACTGTGAGGACCTTCATTATGGCCGGTCCACTGCCATGAAATGTCCTTCCTCAGCTCGTAAAACGTGGACCATGCTGGTCAGGGCTGCTGTCCCAGTCCTGAGTCTGCCCTGCAGGGACACCTGCCTGAAGGAGCAGCCTCCTTGTGGCTGACCCTCCAGCTTCCACAGGGCGGGTCATATGTCAGGACGCCTGGTGACAGTGGCTTTGGGCCCATGGGGACGCATTCTGTGTGGGTCCAGGCTCTGTGTGCAGGCTCCGACCTGGGCCGGCAGGCCAGACCTGTGACTGGGGGACAAGTGGCCGAGGTGCCTGTTTTGGGGACAAGACAGTGTGAGGACGGCCCTTCCTGGGTGGGCTCTGTGAACTTGATGGTCCCGATGTTGGCCCAGGGCAGCGAGGAGGATGTGGCCCAAGGACTGGTGAGGGCCTCCACTCCTTGAGAAGGAGATGGAACATTCCAGCAAGGCCGGCGCTCCTTTGTTCTTAGGAGGATCAGATTCAGGGACTGACCTTTGGGTCCTAAATCGCATCCCCAGAGCCCATGGTTAGTTGTCCTGAGGGAGGCAGGTCTGGGGTCGGGGCCCGAGGGTCAGGGCGGGATTTAATCTGGAGGAGGAGGCAGGGCACGAGGCTGGTGTGGAGAAGCTGGAGGACAATCCATCATCAACGTGATTTCAAATGAAACCCAAAGGGAATCTCTTTGGTACATAAATTGGGACTATTGAACTGTCAGAAAATAGTGGTGTGCATTATGGATGAAAGGTCATATGAAAATTAAACAGTTCTTACAACTAAAACAGGGTGAGATACAAGGTATTCAATATGAAATTCAAAACACTCAAATTTCCAAGAAGCGTATGAAATGCTAGTTGATCTCATTAACAATTAAATTTCTCAGATTACAACATAAATGTCCCACCTGTACGATCACCCAAGATTTAGGATCTTAGGGCTGTTGGGCATGGGGGCCTCACTCTTAGAAACCTTTAGCAGCTATGATTTTTTAAAATTGTGATAACACTTAATATAAAATTTGCCTTTTTATCCATTTTAAATTGTACAATTTAGTGGCATTTAGTACAGTCACAATATTGTGCAACCATGAGCACTACCTAGTTCCAGAACATTCTCATCACTCCAAAAGGAAATCCTATGCTGTTAAGTAGCCCCTCTCCAGCTCCTGTCAATCACTGCCCTGGTTTCTGTCTCTATGGATTTGCCTATTCCGCATATTTCATATGAAAGGAATCATACAATATGTGGCCTTTGTCTCGGACTGTTTTCACTCAGCATGATGTTTTCCATATTTCCAGATACATTGTAGCATGTATCAGTGCTCCATTCCTCTTTATGGCTGAATACTATTCCACCGTATGCATGTACCACATTTTATTCATCCAGTCAGCAGTTGATGGACATTTGGGTTATTTCCACCTTCTGGCTAATGTAAATAATGCTGCTATGACAGTTTTTGTTCAAGTTTTTGCTTGAACACTTCTGTTTGAGTCTCTTGGGGTATCTACCTAGGAGTTGAATTGCTGGCTCAATTGGTAACTCTGTGTTTAACTTGTGAGGACCCGCCAGATTGTTTTCCACAGCAGTGGCACCATTTTACATTCCTAGCAGCAGTGTATCAGGGTTTCTATTTCTCCAGGTGCTTGCTGACATTTGTTATCTTTTTCTTTTTTTTTTTAAATTCTAACCACCCTATTGGGTGTGACGTGGTGTCTCACTGTGCCTTTGATTTGCATTTCCCCAATGACCAATGATAGTGGGCTTCCTTTCATGTGCGTGTTGGCCATTTGCTTATCTTCTTTGGAGAAATGTCTATCAAAGTGCTTCATCCATTTTTAATTGGCTTGTTTGTCTTTTCGTGTTGATTGTAGGAGTTCTTTATGTATTCTGAATACAAAACCCTTACAGAATTATGATTTGCACATATTTTCTCCCATTCTGTGCGCTGTCTTTTTACTCTCTTGATAGTGTCCTTTGATACACTCTGATAATTTTGATGAAGTCCAGTTTATCTGTAGTTTCTTTTGTTTCTTGTGCTTTTGGTGTCATATAGAAGAAACCATTGCCAAGTCTAAGGGCATGCAGGCTTCTTCAAGAGTTTTATAGCTTTGGCTCTTGTTTTTAGGTACTTGATCCATTTTGAGTTAATTCTTGTATATGGCGTGAGATAAGGTTCAGCTTCATTCTTTTGCATGTGGAGATCCAGTTGTCCCAGAACCATTTGTTGAAGAGACTATTCTTCCCCCATTGAATGGTCTTGACTCTCTTGTTAAAAATCAGTTGACCATCGATGTATGGGTTTGTTTCTGGACTCTCAATTTTATTCCATTGATCTGTATGTGTATCCTTATGCCAGTGCCACTGTTTCGATTACTGTAGCTTTGTAGTAAGTTTATTTCTTCATTGTTAAGTTGGATGTCTTTTATTTCTTTTTCTTGCCCGGCTGCTCTGGCTAGAACTTCCAGTACAATGTTGAATACAAGTGATGAAAGTGGTCACCTTTGTCTTGTTCCTGATCTTAGGGGGAGAGCTTTCAGTCTCTCACCATTGAGCATGACGTTAGCTGTGGGATTTTCATGATGTCCTCTAGTATGTTGAGGAAGTTCCCTCTATTTAAAGTTTATTGAGTGTTTTTATCATGAATGAGTGTTGGCTTTTTTCTGCATCAATTGAGGTGATCACAGGACTTCCCCTCTTCGTTCTATTACTGTGGTGCATTATACTGATTAGTTTTCATGTATTGAATCTCACTTGCTTTCTTGGGAGACATCCCACTTGGTTTTGGTGGAAAATCCTTTTGCTATGCTGCTGCATTTCGTTTGATTGTAATTTGTTGAGGATTTTTAAAATCTTTATCTATAAGGAGCATTGGTCTATAGTTTTTCATTTGTTTACCTTGTCTGACATTGATATCAGGGGAATGCTGACTTCATAGCATGAGTTAGAAAATGTTCCTCATCTTCAGTTTTTTGGAAGAGTTTGAGAAGATTGGTGTTAATTGTTCTCTAAATGTTTAGTAGAATTCATCACTGAAGCCATCTGGTCCTGGGCTTTTCTTTTTGGGGAGGTTTTTGATGACTGATGTCATCTTGTTACTTGTTTTAAGTCTGGTCAGTTTTTGTATTTATTCTTGAGTCAGTTCACTCACTTTAGATCAAAATATACAAATAGATAGAAAGTAAAAGGATGGGAAGGGGTATTTCATGGATATAGTAACCAAAAGAGAGCTAGGTGACTATAATAACATCAGACGAAACAGACTTTGAGGCAAAAAATTGTAAGAGACAAATAAGGACATTAAATATTGATGAAAGGGTCAATATATCAATAAGATATGATAATTTTAAACATATATGCACCTATCAACTGACCTCCAAAGTATAAGAAGAAAAAATAGGCAGAGTTGAAGACAGAAATAGACAGTTGTAGTTCCATAGTAATAGTTGGGAACTTCAGTAAATCATTTCCATTAATAAAAAATGAAACAAAAGAACACCTACATTTAGATGAATAATGAAATGGAGGACTTGAAGAACACTATAAACCAGCTGGACATACACACAACGTTCAACTCAACAACAGCAAAATACACATTGTCTCAAGTGCACATGGGATATTCTCCAGATTAGACCACATGTTAGGCCACAAAATAAATCTCAATAAATTTTAAAAGATTGAAATCACACAAAGTGTCTTCTCTGACCACAATGAAAGGAAACTAGAAATCATTAACAAGGAAAACTGGAAAATTTGCAAATATATGGAAATTCAACAACATGTCCTTAAACAACCAATGGATCAAAGAAGAAATCTCAAAGGAAATTAGAAAATCATTTCAGATGAATGAAAATGAAAACACAGCAAACCAATACTTATGGGGCACAGCAAATTCAGTGCTCTGAAGGAAATGTATAGCTGTCAACACTTGCATTAAAAAAGAAGAAAGATTTCAAATCAATAACCTAACTTTATATGTTAAGGAACTAGAGAAGAAGAGCAGACTAAACCCAAAGCTAGCAGGAGGGAGGAAATAAAGATTAGAGCGTAGGTTAATGAAATAGCGATTGGAAAAACAATAGAATCAAGGAAACCAAAAGTTGGTTCTTTGAAAAGAGCAAGACTAAGAGAGCAGGTTCAAAAATTACTAAACTCAGAAATAAAAATGGGGACATCACTGTTCAAATTAAGGATTATTTGAGAGTATTTTGAACAACTGTACACCAAAAAGATAGATAACCTAGATGTAATGGGAAAATCCTTACAAACATACACACTACCAAAGCCGACACCTTGACTGGTGTTGTTTTCATACGGCTTCAGGTTGCTCCTTAGTGCCCTTTTATATCCACCTGAATGATCATTCCTCATTGGGCAGGTCTACTGCAATGAACTCTTTCAACTCATATTTCCCTGGAAATGTCTTAATTTCTCCTTCATTTTTGAAGGGTACTTTTGCTGGATATAGACTTGTTTGACAGTTTTTTCTCCCAGCATTTTAAACATGTCATCCCACTGCCTTCCACCCTCATGGTTTCTGATGAGATATTGGCTGTTAATCTTCTCTTCTGCGGCATTTAAGATTCTCTCTCTGTCTTCACGTTTGGATAATTTGATTGAATGTGTCTCAGTGTGAATTTCTTTGAGTTTATTCTACTTGGAGTTCATTGAGATATTTGGATGTGTAGATTCACGTGTTTCCTCAAATTTGGGAAATTTTCAGCTCTCTTCTCTCTCTCCTTTTTCTGGGACTCCTCTTCCGTGTATGTTGGTCTGCTTGATGTGGTCCCACAGGTCTCTTATGCTCTGTTCATTTATCCTCACTCTTTTTTTTCCAACCACTCCTCAGACTGGAGTGTATCAGGTGACCTAACTTCAAGTTCACTAATTCTTTCTCCTGCCTGCTCAAATGTGCTACTGAGCCCCTCTAGTGGAGTTTTCCTTTCAGTTATTGTGTGCTTCAACTCCAGAATTTCTATTTGGTTCCTTTTGATATTTCTCTCTCTCCTTTTTTTTTAAACATGAGTTTCTTTTCTTTTTTTAAGATTGGCACCTGAGCTAACATCTGTTGCCCATCTTTCTTTTTTTGTTGTTATTCCTCTTCTCCCCAAAGCGCCCCCAGGACATAGTTGTGTATTCTAGTTACAGGTCCTTCTAGTTCTGCTGTGTGGAACGCCACCTCAGCATGGCCTGATGAGCGGTGCTAGGTCCATGCCCAGGATCCAAACTGACGAAACCCTGGGCAGCCAAAGTGCAGTGCATGAACTTAACCACTCGGCCATGGGGCCAGCCCCGATATTTCTTTTTATTGATAATCTCTCTTTGGTGAGACATCAGTCTCTTAGTTTCTCTTAGTTCTTTGTTCACAGTTTCCTTGAACTCCTAGAGTATATTAAGAGAGTTGATTTATAGGCTTTGTCTAATAAGTTCAATGTCTGGCTTCTTCAGGGATAATTTTCTATTAATTGCTTTTTTCCCTGTGAATAGGCTATACTTTCTTTCTTCTTTGTGTGCCTCATAATTTTTGTTGAAAACTTGATATTTTGAATACTATAATGTGATAACCTTGGCTATCAGATTCTCCTCCCTCTAGAGCTTGCTGTTGCTGACTGTTTGTGGTTTGTAGTTGTGTTTTTGGGTAGTGACTTTTCTGAACTCTCTTTATGATGACTGCACTCTTTGTCATGTGTGGTCACTGTTCCATTAGCTTAGTGGCAGATGGTGATTCAACAGAGAGTTTCTTAAACACCTTGGGCCAGCATATATCTTCCCCAGTCATTGTAGCTGGGCTCTGTTTGTGTGTTGGGGCCCACCTTCCACCCTCAGCTGTGCAGTTTACAACTCTGCCTTCACCTTTATTTCCTGCTTGCTCAGACCTGGAAACACAGCCAGAGGTGAGCGCCGAGGGCCTTCTCAGGTTCTTTCTGAGTGTGTACCCCCTCGTGTGTATCTATGGGGACCCTTAGACTTCTAGGAATCTGTGGAAGTTTTGAAAGCCCTATTCCTCAAAGCATCTCATTCGCCTGCCTTTCATCCTAGACTTTTTAGGGTGTCTTCTGTTTGCTGTAACTTGTGCCTTTCCCAGGCACAGTGACTGACCCATTTGACAAACATTCTCCACATAGCTGCTTCCCCACCTTTGGAGAGTTCTGAGTTAGGAGAAGTAAAGGCAAGCCCTTTATGTGGGTCCTTGAAGAAGCCACCAGGGAGGTTAAACAGACAGCCACACTTCTTTCAGAACAGGGTCCACACTGCTCCCTCCAGCACCAGGACCTCACTGGGACCCAGGCTGCTGGGGACAGGAAAGGGGTAAGGTCACCATAATGGCACAAAGCTCTTCCTTCTGCTGCAATGGCCTTTTTTCTTCATGAAGCATTCCCTTGGTTGTTGTAAACCTTTGATCATTTTCCAGAGTTCACATAAAGTTGATTCTGATGGTGTTGCTAGTTTCTCAGTGTTTCTATGGGGGGTGGGCCCTTAGAGTTCCCTATTCCTTATCTTTTCACACATCACTCTTAGCAGACACAATTTTTTTTCTTTTTGTTTGCTGAGGAAGATTCTCCCTGAGTTAACATCCATTGCCAATTCTCCTCTTTTTTTGCTTGAGAAAGATTAGCCCTGAGCAGGCACTATTTTGAAAACTCCTTTTGAGGGCATCTGTCAGTATCTCCCAGAATTTAAAATCAGCAAACACTCCGACCTGGAAATCCCAACTCTAGGAATTGAGGCACCGTGAAAACGTACACTTGTGCACACAAGTATATGGTGAGGACCCTCACAGTGGTGTTTGTCATAATCAAAACTAGAGAAACTTGAAATGCCCATCTACTTGGTTCTGCATAAATCAGTAATGCTCTGTCCATGATTTGGGATGCTATGCTCCTGGGCAAAAGAAACCACCATGAGATATTTTTCCTCATCAAATTGGCAAAGATAGAAAAATGTGAGCCCCTATGTTGCAAGTCTATGCTGTTATTAAGAAATAAAAATCCAGAGCCTCTTGTGTGCCACACAGATGTTCACATCACCAGTGTCTGTGCCCTTTGCCCTACAGTTCCAGTTCTCGGAGTCTGTTCTCAGACGCACTCAGTTGTGTGTGAAACTGCACCTAGCTACACCTTGGCCCATGTTCTGGATACCTTCTCTCACTGTCCTGGGCTTTCTCCACCATCCCCGCTCGAGATCTCCCCTTTCCCACCTGCTCTCCATCAACCTAGCCCAGCAGGCGGAAGTCAGGCTGCATCTTGTTCTCTCTCCGCTGCATCCCAGCAGCTGGCACAGTCCTGGAGTACGGGGCAACCCAGGGCCTCTGTCTGTGTGCGGGAGCCCAGGATGCCCAGCCATCAGAGAGCGCTGTGTGGGCGCTGGGCCAGGGACTGCCAAAGTCTTCCTCGTCCCCATCTCCCAGCTCAACTGTGGTCCAGGATGTCCCCCAGGAAGGAGCTGCTTCTACCCACAGTGAGTTGAGGGGCCTCTGGTCAGAGCCCAGGTGGTGCCCATTGGACCTGCCCAAGAGCAGAGCTTCTGGAACCCCACAGGACCTGGGACAATGGCCAGACAGCAGAATGATGCCATGAGGTAGACATGAGACTCCAGGTGTCACGTGATAGAGCCCCCAGGCACCCGCAGATGGTGCTATAGAGAGAGTCTGAGGGACCCAGGCCTCACTACGGCCCCCTCTCACCCCAGGTGTGTGCACAGTCAGCACAAAGGGCCAGTGAGGGGAGCAGAGTTTTTATTGGTGCTCAGAGGTCAAGAGGGACATTGCTCGGTGCAGGACCAGGGTCAGGAAGGGCCCAGCCCTGACCAGAGGAGGGATGTGGCTTGGAGCAAAGAAGCACAGTGTAGAGTGGCCAGGGTGCCCATGGATCAAGGTCAGGAGAGGAGCTCCATGAGCATTTTAGGCCCCACACCTGGGCTGGACTAGGGCAGGCGGGGCTGGTCTTTCCTCTGTGCTGAGAGACACCTGGGTGGGGTGGGCCAAGGAGGCTGGGAGATCAGGGGCTTCCAGGGGCTGGAGGGGAGGAGGATCCCTGGAGCCTGGCTAGCCCAGGGGATGTGCCCGGTCAGCAGCAGGTTTTCTGGGCTGGGGTGGTGCCGCAGCGGGCCACGTGGGAGCACGTGGGGCGACAGAG
Organism: Equus asinus; assembly: GCF_041296235.1. Classification (NCBI taxonomy): domain Eukaryota; kingdom Metazoa; phylum Chordata; class Mammalia; order Perissodactyla; family Equidae; genus Equus; species Equus asinus. The sequence goes on along the minus strand of NC_091807.1, from coordinate 40,239,537 downwards.
CAAGGACACGCAGGAGGCCGGGCGGCAGCAGCTGGGCTGGCAGGAGGTGGGGCCACAGCAGGAGGGGACCGGCACACAGCAGGCGGGCCTGCCCACGGGGCGGCAGATGAGGGACACGCAGGAGGAGGGTCTGCAGCAGGATGGGGGGCAGAGGGTGGCCTTGGAGCAAATGAGTGTGCGGCAGACGGGCACGCAGCAGGCCTGCTGGCAGGGGGAGGAGGCGCAGAGGGAGGGCTGGCAGCTAGACTGCTGGCAGCACGAGGTGTCTGAGCAGGGGGAGGCCCCAGAGCAGATGGGCACACAGCACACTGGCTTGCAGCAGACGGGTGTGCAGGAGACAGGAATGCAGCAGGCCTGCTGGCAGGGGGAGGAGGCACAGCAGGAGGGCTGGCAGCTAGACTGCTGGCAGCATGAGGAATCTGAGCAGGGGGAGGCCCCAGAGCAGACAGGCACACAGCACACAGGCTTGCAGCAGACAGGGGTGCAGGAGACGGGCACGCAGCAGGCCTGCTGGCAGGGGGAGGAGGCACAGCAGGAGGGCTGGCAGCTAGACTGCTGGCAGCATGAGGAGTCTGAGCAGGGGGAGGCCCCAGAGCAGACAGAGACACAGCACACGGGCTTGCAGCAGACGGGGGTGCAGGAGACAGGCACGCAGCAGCATAGGGGCTCGCAGCAGCTGGAGGTACAGCACGGGGGCTCGCAGCAGCTCTCCTGGCCATTGTCCACCAGCCAGGAGGAGCCGGGGCAAGCACTGGGTGAGCAGACCCGGCTGCCACAGTTCAGGTCGCTGGAGCAGATGGACAGAGTGGAGGCGGCAATAACGCAAGTCCTGGAGCAGCAGGTGTCGGCCATGTTGGGCTTCTGTGTCGGGAGGTGAGCGGGTGGAGAGTGAGTAGTGGGGAGTGAGTGAAGTGCTCTGGGCATTGGTGCTTTTATCTCCCTCCCTGGGGTGCAGGGCCTCACCTGATCTCGACAAGCCTTCCCTTTCCTTGTTGTTGCTCAGAGTGTGTTATTTGCTGAGAGGTGTTTGTAATCTAGTCCCCAAGACTTCTGAGTGTGTCTGGTGGGCTGATCACTGGAGGTGCGTTTGTGTCCTGAAAACAGGTGCTGAGATGCAGCGTTTCTGTTGGCGAATGGCTCCTGACTTGGGTGTGTCTGTAAAACCTTGGCTCCTCTTTCCATCTCTTTGCTTGTGTATCTTTGGGATAAATTCTAGTCCCAGGATGTTTTGTACCTGCAGATGCTGCACCCGTGTTCCTGACCCTCTTCCACTGAACAACGGGTGTCTTGACCTGAAGGGGTGCCCCGTCTCGCCTGCTCTGTCTGCAAACCTGGTGGGGTGTCCACGGCTCTCCTCTGTGCACACGACTCCCAATGTCCATCTCAGATGCTGTTCTTAGTTCTCCTATGTATCGCACAATTACCAAATCGTGTATATTCTGTTATTTCTTGAGTTTTCAGTTTCAGGTGTGATCTAATTTCCTGTTGTGGAAGAAAGCGCTTTCTCTTGTTTTCCACCAGCCCCATGAGAAGTTCCTCCTTCCTACCCCAATATTTGGTTATATCAGTGTTCAAAGTCTGTACTATTTTAACCGAGTGAGTGTTGTTCATAGTCTGCGTAGTGGAACCAGAGTTAATTTCCTTACTTGTACATGTTTTGTCTTTGCTTGTGTTTTTCTTAGAGTTAACAATTGCTTCTTTTGTTTGTTTGCTTATTTTTCTGTGTAGCTATCATTAGATTATCCCCAAGCTCTCTGACTAATTCATCCTCAAGCTCTGCTCAAGATGTTCAAACATATCAGGTAATCTGTCAGCTTCATTTATTTTTTAGAAACATTCTCCTAGAGCCCTCTTTATTTATGGTCCAGCCTTTGTTGGTCATTCCCTCAGCCTGAGGCACAGGTGTCATCCAGGGATCTCCCTTCACTATTATCTTTGGATTTCCCTCCATCTCTCTCCTATCATGGATCTCTTATTTCCTGAATGCCGTGTTGTTTTCTTTCTGGGTTTATGCCCTTATTTTGGTGGAGTACATTCTCCAGTAGCTTTCTGAAAATGGATGCATAGGAGATAAATTTTAGCATAACTGAAAATGCCTTTATTCTGCCCTATACCAAGTTGATAGTTTAGCTGGGTATAGTCTCCTGGATTGGAAAAGTTTCCCCTTAGAATATTTAGTTGGAGAAATAGAACATTTCCAGAATTCTAAATGTTCTCTTGTGCTGTTTCTCAGTTAACCCAGCCCCCCCCCCCCCCCCCCGCCCCAGGAGTCGTGGCTATTCTTCCTTCTCTCTCCATTGATTAGTTTTGCCTATTCCAACTACTCTTTTGTTGATGGCTCCATTTGCTCAACAAAATGTCTGTGATAAGCACCCATGTTGCTACATGCATCATAATTCATTCTTTTTTGCTGTACTGTACATCATTGCATCAAAGCATACCATACATTATTTGTCCAGTCTCTTTCCCAATGACACAGATTTAGATTATTTCCAGATTTTGGCTAATATTAATGCTGCTATAAAAATTCTTGTACATTTTGTTTTTGGTGAATATATTTACTAATTTCTTTTCGGTGTACATCCAACAGTGGAATTGCTGGGTCATATGTTAGCCATACATTTAGTTTAGCGTATCTTGCCCAACAACTTTCTAAAGAAACTTATATTCCTACTAGTCAACTTTATGAATTCCAACCACTCTATGTCCTTTATAAAATGAGGTGTTCTCAGTCTTTTAAAATTTTATCCATTTTGGAAAGCGCATAGTGATACCATATCATTGTATTAATTTGCATTCCCTGATGAGTAAATCTACTCATTCAACATCTGGATATCTTTTCTTGTGAGGTTTCTGTTCATGTCATTTGCTTTTACTTTTAATTGAGATTTTTGTATCTTATTGATTTGTAGAAATTTATTATATATTTTGAATATGAGTTATTTGTTGTATATATGTGTAGTGATGTGCTGGTAAATGTTTAATAACTGGCTGCCTGTAAAACAAAAACAAACCAGCCCTGATTTGTTGTGTTTGCCAGTTTTCATGGTGTAAACACTTTCACCATAGCTACCAAGGTGACGTCACTGAACACTGAGCTGGGGAGAGGTCACGGTCAGCTCTCGAGAGCTCCTGCGGGTTGGCTCAGGTTGCCCCCAGATATGTGCATTGCAAATTACTCATCCAAGTCTGGGGTCCTGTTTTGCATCCTCTCGATGGGGTCCTTTTTAAAAAATGAGCTTTTTTGAGGTATGATTTACATATTTTAAAATGTACCCATTTAAAGTTTCCATTTGATGAGTTTTGGGAAGTGTGTACACCTGTGTGACCACTACCACAAGAAACATAGAGAACTTTTCCATCATCCCAAAAGTTTCCTGTGTGTTCTTTCACGGTCAGTCCCAGCCCCTCCTGACCCTGGTCCCAGGAAACTACAGCTCTCCTCCATATCTACATCAGATTTGTCTTTCTAGAGTTTCATATAAATCGAATTATGTAGTATGGACTTTTCTGGTGTGGTTTCTGCCCCTCAGCACATTGAGATATGTCAGTATATGTGTGGTTGCAGGTGTCAGTGGGGGGTTCCTTTTTGTGAGCTGAATTCCACTGCGTGGATGTAACACTTGTTTATGCATTCAGCTGTTGAATGGATAACATGCATGGCTAGTATGAGAAAAGCTTCTCTGAACATTGTGAACAATTCTTCGTGTGGCCCTGTGTTTTCACTTCTTTTGGGGAAATAGCCAGGAGCAGAATGTTTGGGTCACGTGATAGGTGTGTGGTTTACGTTTAAGAGACCGCCAAACTGTTTTCGAAGCAATTGTACCATTTTACATTCCTGCCAGCAAATGTATGAGAGTTCCAGCCCCTCACATCCTTGTTGACCCTGGGTGTTGTTAGTCTTTTTAATTTGAGTCATTCTTATGGGTGCATGGTCATAGTCATGGTGTCTTTTAATGACTCGATGTTCTTAATTTTAACAAAGTCCAATTTATTGATTCTTTTCTTTAACGATTAGTGTTTCCTATGTCCTATTTCCAAAGTTGTTGCCCACCACAGCATCGTGAAGACGTCCTCCTCTGTATTATTCTAGATCTTCACTATTTTACCTTTCACATTTAATTCTATGGTCCACCTCCAATTAATTTTTGTGTTCAGTGTGAGGTAGAAGTCAAAGTTTATTTCGTTCCATGCAGATATCCAATTGCCCAGCACCATTGCTACCCTCTGATTCTCAGGGGCCCCCTGATGGTGAATCAAGTGACAATGCAGGTGGGGTCATTACTGGGCTCCTTTGGGTGCCATTGTTCTATCTGTCTCTCTTTGTAGCGATATCTGGATCTGGTACTTATTGCGACAGAAAATACTCCCTTTTCTTTTCACGTTCTTCTGGGATCGCTGACCTATCCAAGTTTTATCCCTCGTCTTGCATTGATTCCAGTGAGGACATTTTCCTAGAAAATTATCCTCTTCATCTAACAGTCTCAATTGCATTGACTTATAGATATATATTTTTCTCATAATTTAAAATTTTCTCCATCTTCAGTCGTGTGCCTGTTTTCGTATTTAATATTTTTTCTACCTCTTTGAGATTTGCCATTATTTTAATTCTTGTATAGACCTTTTAAAAAACAAATGTTTCATTTGATTGATTGTATCTACTATTTCTTTGTTTTTAATTCACTAATTTCATTAAGTTATTTCTTTTACTTTCTTTTGGAAGTTTTTCTGAATTCTGAAGTGAAGTCTTATTTATTCTCAATCTTGCTTAGTTTCTGCTGTTTGTCTTTAAGGATTTAGTCTATTCCCTGAACACGGATCTCTCAAGCCCTCACCTCCTCCCACGCAGGACCTCCTCCCTTCATCTCCTGAGTTTGCCATTGGGTTTCCGTTTTCTGTTCAATCTGAAAGAGCACCTTTAAATTTTCCAAAGGAGCCTTCCTTTTTATAGTTATAAGTTTATCTCATTGCATGTGGCTCAAGAATGTGGTCTATGCCACTTCTTGTTACCTGCCCGGATAGTTTTTTATTATAAAATATTTCAGATAGTATAGAAAATAATATAATAAGCGCCCATGTATCTACGAATCAGTGTAAACAAATCTTGACGTTTTACCATATTTACATTTGCCGTATTTACAGAGCAATACAGATGCGCGCCCTCCTGTTGCATCCCTGCCCTCTGCCTCAGGGGCACTGTTCTGAGGCTGGTGTCCGTCAGTCCCGCATATGACTTTGTAGTTTTTATAGAGGTGTTACAGCCATGGAGACAAAGTATTGCTTTGTGTTTTTGACCCTTAAATATGTATTATTCTGTTTGTATCGATCTGTGGCATGAATTTTTTTTTTTACTTAATGTTATGTTTTTGCGATTCACCCAGATCGATGTGTTTCCCGGCTCAGTCATTTTAACTGCTGTGTACTCTTCCTCTGGGTGTGTGCACTATGGTTTAACTGTCCATTCTCCTCTTGAAGGGCATTTAGATTATTGTTCTATTTAGATTTTTCAAACAGTGCTGTGAGATGCTCTGTGTGAGTCTCTCGTGCACACGTGTGAGATCTTCTCCAGGGGAGCCATCCCCAGGGTGTAGGGGGTCCCAAGACCCACCCCCCGCATCCCCAGGTTTGATGATTTGCTAGAACTCCTAGGACTCAGCATGCAGAGCTGGCTCAGTGCAGAGAGAAGACCCTTGGGGGGAGGTCGGGGACACCAGGCGCACCCTTCCAGAACCCCTGCCATGGAGTCATGCAGGACACGCTTAACTCCCCAGCAAGGAGCCATGATAACACATGTGAGGTGTCGTCTACCGGGGAGCTCATCAGAGACCAGCGCCTGAGGTTTTTATGGAGGCTGGTCCTGTGGCTGCCTCTGCCTGGCATGTACCAAAATCCAGCCTCCTGGGGGCAGAGCAGGTGTCAGCACAAGTCGTGGTGTTTGTACTAATGGTTTAGGCCCAGTGAGTCACTCTTCTCACTCAGTGGTGGGGACCCTGTGCAAATGCGCGTTCCCAGATGCCAGCCAAGGGCCAGCCTTGTGAGCAGGGTCAAGGGTGCCCATCCCCGTCTGCTGTGCTAGCTCCTTCCTGCACAGGGCCCGTGGGTTCATCCTTCTGGAGTGGGGGCACTGCAGACAGTCTGGGTTCAGGGAAGTCACCCCTGAAAGGTGGCCCCCCTCCCCGAGAGCAGGCATTGCTGTCAGATTATTCACCTTTTGTGTCCTTGAAAGTGTGTCCATCTCTTGGATACACATGTAGCCAGAGTGATGGGGGCATTTGAAGGGGTAGGAACATAGTGGCCCCGGAGAGCTACCCAGGACCACCTTTATGTGGGGGAGCGTCAGGCAGGGGTCTTGGTTATAAACAACAGGAATGAATTCTGGTTAAATTCATCAGGCAAGGAGTTTATTAGAAGGGACTGGCAGCTCACAGAACGAGGGGAAGGTAAAGAAACCAGCTCAGGAACCAGTGGAGGAGCCAGGGCCACACCCGGGTCCGGTGGCGGCGATGAGAAACCCACTCCAAGCAGTTCATCTTCTCTGCTCCACTCCACAGGACCTTCAAAGGCCTGGGGGAGGCCAGGGGCCTCACTGGGTCTCTGCCAACCCAGGCTGGGGGGCAGGGCACGTTGATTTGGGGGAAGTCAGTCCTTGAAGAAATGGGTGAGCTATTCTGTGGAGGACGACTGCACATGTGTGGCCAGGTGGCCACAAATGCCCACTGCGGGGGCCCACGAAGGGGGCTTGACAGCTATTTTGGCTCTTGGTAAAGAATCCAGGGGCTGCAGATGGCAGTGAGCTCTCGAGCTTTGGGGTGCCTTTAATCACTCAGCAGCAGGACTTCTGGGTCGGGGCAGGGATGCAGCAGGCCACGCGGGAGCACGTGGGGCGGCAGAGCAGGGACACGCAGTAGGAGGGTTTGCACACAGGCCGGCAGAGCAGGGACACGCAGGAGGCCGGGCGGCAGCAGCTGGGCTGGCAGGAGGCGGGGCCGCAGCAGGAGGGGACGGGCACGCAGCAGGCAGGCCTGCACTCGGGGCAGCAGATGAGGGACACGCAGGAGGAGGGTCTGCAGCAGGACGGGGGGCAGGGGCTGGGCTGGCAGCATGAGGGGGCTGGGCAGGGGGTTGCCTTGGAGCAGATGAGTGTGCGGCAGATGGGCTCGCAGCAGTCCTGCTGGCAGGGGGAGGAGGTGCAGCAGGAGGGCTGGCAGCTAGACTGCTGGCAGCACGAGGGGCCTGAGCAGGGGGAGGCCTCAGAGCAGACGGGCACACAGCACACGGGCTTGCAGCTGTCACGGGTGCAGCAGACAGGGGTGCAGGAGACGGGCTCACAGCAGGCTTGCTGGCAAGGGGAGGGGGTGCAGCACGAGCGCTGGCAGCTAGACTGCTGGCAGCATGAGGAGTCTGAGCAGGGGGAGACCCCAGAGCAGACAGGCACACAGCACACGGGGGAGCAGGAGACAGGTGTGCAGCAGACGGGCACGCAGCAGGCCTGCTGGCAGGGGGAAGAGGTGCAGCAGGACTGCTGGCAGCACGAGGGCGTGCAGGAGCTGGTGCAGGCTGACTGGCAGGGGCTGCACACACAGCTGGCAGGGGTGCAGATGAGGCTCAGGCAGGGGGGTGGGGCGCAGCAGCTGGGGGCGCAGTAGGGGGGCTCGCAGCAGCTCTCTGGGCCGTCGTCCACCTGCCAGGAGGAGTAGGGGCAGGAGTCCCAGGCACCGGGCTGGCAGACGCGGCTGCCATAGCTGAGGTCGCTGGAGCAGACGGACAGGGTGGAGGCGGCCATGGTGGGGCGGTGGGGCTGGAGGAGGGTCGAGCGTGTGTGTGTGTGTGTGTGTGTGCGGGAGAGGGGGTTGAGAGTGTGTGAGCTGCCTGGGGTGCTTTGGGCTTATATACATGTTGGGGTGTGTTGTCCCAGCGGGCGGCCCCCACGCCCGCCCTTCCTTGTTGCTGTTTGGCACCCTGAGAACTCTCATTAGGGCCCGTTTGTTTTTAGTCCTGGGAGATGTTGCTCAGCTAGAAACTCCTAGTGTATTGGGGTCTGTTGACACTTCCTCGGCGACCTTTGGTGCAGAGCACAGCGCTGATGTAGAAAGGGTGAGTGTTGTCCACACATAGTGTGTCCTGGGTCTGCATTGGTGGCAGCAGAGTTCCGTCTCTCCCCGTCCTGATGGCCCTTTGCCGATACCTGGGATGGGTCCAGGGCACACCTGGGATGGGTCCAGGGCGCACCTGGGATGGGTCCAGGGCGCACCTGGGATGGGTCCAGGGCGCACCTGGGATGGGTCCAGGGCGCACCTGGGATGGGTCCAGTGCACAACTGGGATGGGTCCAGGGCACACCTGGGATGGGTCCAGGGCACACCTGGGATGGGTCCACGGCACACCTGGGATGGGTCCAGGGCACACCTGGGATGGGTCCTGTGCACACCTGGGATGGGTCCAGTGCACACCTGGGATGGGTCCAGGGCACACCTGGGATGGGTCCAGGGCACACCTGGGATGGGTCCAGGGCACACCTGGGATGGGTCCACTGCACACCTGGGATGGGTCCTGTGCACACCTGGGATGGGTCCAGTGCACACCTGGGATGGGTCCAGGGCACACCTGGGATGGGTCCAGGGCACACCTGGGATGGGTCCAGGGCACACCTGGGATGGGTCCACTGCACACCTGGGATGGGTCCTGTGCACACCTGGGATGGGTCCAGGGCACACCTGGGATGGGTCCACTGCACACCTGGGATGGGTCCAGTGCACACCTGGGCACTCTGCTTGTCGGGGTGCCACGGCTTCCTGAGTGGCAGGCTGGAGAAGCCCAGGTCGAAGAGGCGCTGAAGCCGGGACAGTTCCCACAGTGTCTCCCCTGCGCTCTCTCTGGTGCAGGGAGCTCCCCTGAGGGTGCAGGTGGCAAAGAGGAAAAGGTGTGACAGTCAGGCCATGGCACTTCCCATTTCCCTGGTGGGCAGTGCACACCCTGCCTTCTGCCCGACCGCTCAGCGAGGCCCCAGATCCTGCGGCTGTCCACAGCCTTGCCATCTCCATTTGCATTCACCGCACACCACAAAGCCACGAGTGTAAGCCAGAGCTGCCTGTCCATCTCCCTGCAGAAGGCACAGCCACGCAGCAAAGCTTCATACAAATGCCAGGGATCGCTGTTGTGTTTCCTGTTGGTTTTTCTGATTGTTAACCGAACAATTTCTTGTGTCACCCCAGCCAGAGACCTGAAAGGTCACCCAGGCCTCTCCCTTCCTTCTGCAGATAATATCCAAGTAGCCGCCACATCATTTTGGTTCTCTCTGCTAAATATGTTTCAAATCCTCTCTGGTCCTTTTATTCCCAAGCATGGATTTATTCCCTATGTGGCAAATCTTCCCATGAGCTGGAAACAGTACCAGGCTGGAGGATGTGAAGATGAACAGGTCGCAGCCCTGCCCTCTGCATCCCTGCCAGCCCAGGAGAGCTGGGCTTGTGGTACCCTGTGATGCAGTGATGACCGGGCATGGCACAGCATGCACTGGGCCCGGAGGGGTGGGGCCTGACCCAGGTGGGAGGGCTCTGGGGGCCTTTCTGGCAGAGTGCGATGCTCCTGCTAAGCCTAGGGCCTCGAATTTTCACCCTTCCCAGCCGTTTTGTTGCCAACACTGATTATCAGCCCAGGTCTCTCAACCCCTGGGATATTTATGAAAGGCAAGAAAAGGGTTCTAGGAATTCAATTGAATTTATATTTTGAGACACAAAAATAAGATAGATTTGAGCCTGGCCTCCTGTGCTCAGCTCCTGGCCCCTTGGGGGTATAGGAACTCATCACGGAGACTGGACAGGCATTAAAGAGAGAAAGAGAGGGAGAAGATATTTCTGCTTCCGTCTATGACTAGGTAGCTTGTGCCAGACATATACTCTTGCTGAGAATAACTTGAAAACCTGCATAAAATACAAAAACATCTGTTGAAAGCTTTTTGAAGGCTGCCGTTAAAACTAAGAATTGAGGGGCACACATTCTGGAGATGAGAAAGCTTCAGAGAGGTGAGCCAGCATCTCCAAATAGCTTTTCCCTTAAGTGCAACTGATGAATCTTCAATGGGGGGATGGCAAAAGGCTGCAACTGAAACGTACAGAAGCCAGCAGAGCTTCTAGAAATTTCATGGGGCTGGAGTAAATTACATGGGAATTTGTGACTGCAGAGGCAGCAAGGACTCATGGGGACAAGATCCTAGACAGATGGGAGGCACCAAGAAGAGCTCTAGAAGAGGAGGTCGAACCCTCAAGGCATTTGCCAGATTTTCATGCTCTGCGGGGAAGATGCTAAGAAGGCAAACAGAAAGCCACTAAAAAGCCAAGCACAGTTTTTGCAGCCTCATTACCGAGGAGTCAAAACCTGGAGTTAAGACCAGCCAAGGAGGAGTGGCTCTCAGTTGGGGTCTCTGGAGAGCTAAATCCTAGGAGTGGGGAAAAACAGACCTTACAGAGACCTCAACTCCCAGCTTCATGTCAATAAAGTGCCCTGCCTCTCAGCAGGCTGCCTGCCAGAGGGTGAGGTGAAACTCTCCGGAGAGGAAAGGCTCATTCAGAGCTGCTAGAATTTTTCATACACAACGTCAAACATGCAATCAAGAATTACAGTCATGCCAAGAAATACGGCCAAGAGACAGATAGACAATAGAAACAGACCCAGAGATGACACAGTGCTGGAGTTATCAGACATGGATTTTTGAAATAATTGTGATGAATATGCCCAAGAAAATAGATGTAATGATGGAGAGTTTTATCAAAAAACTGAAATACATAAAAAAGAAATGAGTAGAAATTCTAGAACTGAAAAAATATGGCAATGGTATTTATGATCCGATAGATGGGTTTAATAACAGAATGGACGGCAGAGAAGGGATTAGTGAACTGGAAGCCGTGAGCATCTAGGATGAAGCTGGAGAGTAACAAGGAGGGAAGATAATTGAATATGTGGTAGAGCATGGGGAAGGAACTGCATATTTTTCTTATTGTTGGAGTCCCATCTGGGAGGAAAGAGAGAATGGGGGAATATTTGAAGAGAGAATGGTAAAGAGTTTTCCAAAACTAAGAGTCAAACTTCATATTCAAGTAATGGCATAAACCTTAAGAGAATAAACACTAAAGAAACCCACGTAGACATCATAATGAAACTCATGAAAACCAAAGACAAAGACAAATTGTTGAAAACAAGCAGAGGAGAAAGAAACATCAACCTCAAACTTGCAGCAATAAGACTTATAGTAGATATCCCAAAAGAGAAAAGCAAGAAGGCCTTGGCGTGGCATCGTTAAGGGGCTGAGAGAAAAGAACTGCAAACCTGGAATTCTAGCCCAGAGAGAGTAGTGTTCAGAGATGAAGGCGGAACAGAACATCACCAGACAAACGAGAACTGGGCCCACTTGACACCAGAGGACCCACTGTGAAGGAAATATTGAAGGGGGCTTTTCAGGCAGGATGACTGAGTGACAGAAATGCAGGGAGAAACGAGGAGACTCTGAAAGGAAAAAGAAGAGGACAAATAGAGGTGAAAATTGACCTACATTTACAGTCACAATATTAGGATGATATAGATTCCCTTACAGTTTCTTGTGAGGTCTAGGCCGTAAGTATCAATCAAATGCATGACAACATTAACAAGAAAAGGTGAGAAGGAAAAAAGGAGTTAAAGTGTTCTGAGGTCTTAGTGTGGCTTTGGAAGAGGTAAAAGTACTAAGTCTGCCTGAATAACCCAAGAAGGCGTGCTCTAATCTCTGGGGTGACCACCGAAAGAAGAGTAGAAACCACGTGTAACCAATAACAAGTAGAAAAGGGAAACTGAATAATAAAAACACTTGATTAATCTAAAGTAGTCAGAAAGTAATTTTTAAAAAGGACGTGTTGGGACAAATAGAAAACATAATCAGATAGTAGATATAAACCCAATCATCAATAATTAAATTAACTGTTAAGTATTAAATATTCCAATTTACAAATAAAGATTGTTAGTCTGGATTAAAAAAAGATAGGAAACCCCTGTGCCACTTAAAAGAGCTAGATCCCAAATATAAGGGCCCAGAAAGGTTGGAAGTAAAAAGCTGGAAAAAGCTATATCATGGAAACACTAAATAAAAACAGTTGGAGTGGCTTATTAGTACCAGATAAACTAGATTTTAAAGCAAGAAGCATTATTTGGGATAAAGACAGACATTCCAGAAAGCTGAAAAGGTCAACCCGCCAGGAAGCTGTAACAATTCTAAACGTATATACATCCAATAACATAGCTTAAAACACAGAAATCAAAAACTGACAGGACTAAAAGGAGAAATAGAGAAAGGTAAAGTCATAGTTGGGGACATTAATACAGCTCTCTCAATAATTGATAGGAAAGGAGACAAAATAATCTCAGAATAGGAAAGGCTATTCTGAGTTTAGACATAAAAAAAAGGACTGGTAAATTTAATTACATAAATTCTTAAAAATTGCATGGGATAATACATCATTAACAAAGGCAAAAAACAGTATGGAAAATGTATCTGTCATGCATATCACAGAGAAAGAGCTAATCGATACCCAAAGAGTTCCCGCAGTTGCTAATAAATGCCGACAACATAAAAGAAAATGAACTAAAGGATGCAGAGAGACAACTGACAGAGAAATACAAAAGGTTCTTAAACATGAACATGTGTTCAATTCCGCTCGAAACGAGAGAAAACAAATGTATGACCACGTGGGATCATTTTTCGCATGTTAAGTGGGAAAGGATGAAAACTGTTGCTGCTGTGGATTCAGGTTAGGCAGGGAGGGGGCAGCTCAGCGTTGCTGGCCTGCTGTGGGATGTGGATGTGTCCAGAGCTCTGGAGGGCAATTTGCCATTATGCGTCAAAATTTAAAGCCTCATACCTTTGTGCCACAATCATTAGGCACTTATTCTACAGGTGTTCCTGAAAAGCCATGAGGTCTGTGCAAAAGCATCACAGCGGTGAGCTTGTGCAATAATCTGTGACACAGACTGCAGGAGACAGACACTGGGTGGCCCACGCCCCCCACCCTCCTGGTGTCCCGGGGCCATGTGCCCCCTGCCCCTTGAGTGTGGTCAGGACTCGCTACATGCTTACAGGCACAAAGACTGCAGCAAAGGCGATGGGATGCGCATGATTACATCATGTAAGATGGTAATCCTGGAAACGGGGAGACTCCTATGCTGTCGGTAGAGAAGCTTGTGAGCTGCCCATGGAGAGGGCCACATGGCAAGGACGTGAGGGTGGCCTCCAGGCAACAGCCAGAAGAAACTGAGGCACTCAGTCAGACCACCTGCACGGAACTGAATTCTGACAAGAACCATGTGAGCTCGGAGGTGAATCCTTCATCGGTCAAGCCTTCAGATGACAGCCTGTGATGTGGCCCCACAGGGAAGCCGGTTCTGCTGCGCCTGAGCTCCTCACTCACAGAAACTGGGAGACAGCGTGTGTACCAAAGCTTGTGGTGATTTGTTACACAGCAGAAGAAACAAACACACAGACCAGTGTGGAATTCTATGCAGCTGTAACCAAGAAAGAGAAATCTGTATGTATTCGTAGGAACGGAGCTCCACATTAAATTATATTTAAAAAAAAAAAAACATAGTGAGTAGAATATCATACAATTTGTATTTTAAAAATTTATGCACACAAAGACATTAGATATGTATAAATACATATAGAGAATAGATAGTACATAGATACATAGAATGATATACATAGTCAATCCTCATTATTCATGGTTTCTTCATTTGTGAATTCACCTACTCACTAAGATTTATTTGTAACCCCAAAATCAGTACCAGCAGTGTTTGAGTGGTCATTTGTGGACATGTGCAGAGCAGCCAAAAATCCGCGTCTCCTACGGCCCACGCTTCCAGCTGCAGTGGGACAAGGAGATGGTCGCCCTTGTTTCAGCTCTCAGTCTGTAAGTGTGTCCTTTTCCCAGTCTCTTTATGCCACATTTTACGCATTTTGGGGCTTTATGCTTCTGATTTTGCCAGTTAAAATGTCCCCCAACTAGAGCTGAGTAGCTGTCTAGTGTTCCTGAGCGAGACAAGGCTGTGACAGGCCTTACGGAGAAAATACGTTAGATGGGCCTCGTTCAGGAGTGAGTTATAGCACTGCTGGCTGTGAGTCTAATGTTCAATGAGATGTGCATTAAATATATATTAAACAAAATTTCTTTGAACAGAAACACACATCAAACAGGGTTACGTATTGATCAGTTGATGAAAATGCGCCCGGAGGCTGGCAAGAACCCAACCCCGTGTTTCCCCCTGAGCCGCTGGGCCAGTGCTCGCCAGTTCAGGGTTCGTGCTGACTTTATAGAACACGATTGTGAGTAACAAGAATGGACTGCATGTGCAGGGGGGTGTGTGTGTGTGTGTGTGTACACAGAGAGAGACAGAGAAACAGGGACACAGAGAGCGAGAGAGACGGGGAAGAGAGAGGCAGAGAGAGGCACAGGGTAGAGAGAAGACAAATGGGTGGAAGCAGCTGCTTCAAGAGAGGAGGGTACGTACGGCAGGCAGGAGTGAAGGAGACCTCTCCATGGCGACATTTCGTGCCTCTTTGCGTGTTCTGTGGTCCTTTGCTACTTAGTGACCCTGTGGATTGTCTGGTGTCATGTGGGGAAGGCAGGTTGGGTATCTGGCCTGCAGGACGTCTGGGTAAAGGCCACTGGTCTCAGAGGAGAGGCCGGGCCGTCCAAACAGAGGAGGCTGCCCAAGGCGGGGACGAAGGCTGTGACGCCTCCGCAGTCCAGCCCGGGTGCTCTGCGTGGCTCACGCCCGGGAGCCAGATGCCCAGGAAGCTGTCATCATCCTGCGAGGGAAGGGAACCACACGATTTGCCCTAGAAGACAAAGTCCTTTAGTCTCCCAAGTTCAAGAAAGCAGACAAATGGACACAGAGACAGGAGGCCTTGGACAGAGGCACTGTGGTGATGAGACCTCAGGCCAAGAGCTTCGGGTCCTGTCACAGATGTGTGGCCCTGAGAGGGCAGTGAATGCCCCTGGCCTCCAGGTTCCTCCTTCACAAGGTGGCAACCGTGCTGCATCCCCATGGAATGAGGTGCCTGAGCCACAGGGAGACACGTCCTTGTTCTAGCTGCCCACAAAGTGAGGGATGCCGGGGGCGGCCCTGGCCGGTGACTGGAGGAGCTCCCAGCACACCCAGGATGGCCCGAGGCACCACCGACACCCACCCTCCCCGGCTCTCAGAACCTGGGTCAGGACCCTGCCCATCCCCACTCCTCCTCCCAGGGCACACAGTGGGACACACCCCTGAGCCAAACAATGCCAGGAGATTTACGAGCTGGACAACATCACAGGCAAACAAACATCCCTGATGCCAGCCTGGGAGCCGGAACTGGAGCCTCGTGGGCCTGGGACTCAAGAGCCAGGAGGGGTATAAAAGCCACGGCCCCAGGCACCTCACACACACACGCAGACACTCACTCACACACTCACACCTACCCTCCTCCAGCCCCACCGCCCCACCATGGCCGCCTCCACCCTGTCCGTCTGCTCCAGCGACCTCAGCTATGGCAGCCGGGTCTGCCAGCCCAGTGCCTGGGACTCCTGCCCCGACTCCTCCTGGCTGGTGGACGACGGCCCAGAGAGCTGCTGCGAGCCCCCCTGCTGCGCCCCCAGCTGCTGCGCCCCAGCCCCCTGCCTGAGCCTCATCTGCACCCCTGCCAGCTGTGTGTGCAGCCCCTGCCAGGCAGCCTGCACCAGCTCCTGCACGCCCTCGTGCTGCCAGCAGTCTAGCTGCCAGCCGTCCTGCTGCGCCTCCTCCCCCTCCCAGCAGGCCTGCTGTGTGCCCGTCTGCTGCACCCCTGTCTGCTGCAAGCCCGTGTGCTGTGTGCCCGTCTGCTCTGGGGCCTCCCCCTGCTCAGACTCCTCATGCTGCCAGCAGTCTAGCTGCCAGCCCTCCTGCTGCACCTCCTCCCCCTGCCAGCAGGACTGCTGTGTGCCCGTCTGCCGCACACTCATCTGCTCCAAGGCAACCCCCTGCCCAGCCCCCTCGTGCTGCCAGCCCACCCCCTGTCCCCCGTCCTGCTGCAGACCCTCCTCCTGCGTGTCCCTCATCTGCTGCCCCGTGTGTAGGCCCGCCTGCTGCGTGCCCGTCTCTTCCTGCTGCGGCCCCACCTCCTGCCAGCCCAGCTGCTGCCGCCCGGCCTCCTGCGTGTCCCTGCTCTGCCGCCCCACGTGCAGACCCTCCTCCTGCGTGTCCCTGCTCTGTCGTCCCACGTGCTCCCGCGTGGCCCGCTGCAGCCCCGCCTCGGCCCAGAAGTCCTGCTGCTGACCGGGCACGTCCCCCAGAGCCAGCCGGGCTCCAGGTCCCACCCCGTGACCGTGGTCCTCCCCATCCCCTCAGTCCAGTCCTGACCTGTTAGGTGGCTGCCCCCACCCAGGACAGGGTCCCCCCAGGTGTCCACTGTCCTGACCTGACCTCTGCCTCCCAGGAACCCGGACGTCGCTGCTCCCCAGCTGCTGCCTCCAGGAGGCTCCTCCATCTGCCTCTGGGTCACCTGTCCTCTCCCAGTTGCTCTGCTCGGGTCACTTGTGGACTTCCAAGCTGTCAGCCCCTCCTCGGCACCCAATAAACTTTCCTTCATCACCTGATGCGCTTCCTTCATCTGACACTTGAGGGTGGGGTAGGGGCGACACGTGGTCCTGACCAGACATTGGTCTCCTCCAGCCACGAACATTTGTGAGAGTGAGTGACTGAGGAATCCCGAAGGGCAGTGGCGTCCCTCCTCTGGGCAGGGTCACCCAGTGGACCCATGCTCTCGTCCAGGAAGGTCAGTGCCTGCTCAGGCGGTGCTCAGCACTTCCCTGAGGCTGGTCACCTACAGACGTGTTGTGGTCTGAGGGTCTCAGGTCTCCTGGACCATTTCCACCCATGTCCCATCTGGGCAAACCAGACTCCCAGAGTCACCCGCCAGGAGGTCGTCCTGGGGACTCCACGCAGCACAGCCCCCTCGGGGCCAGGGGTCACCCTTGTGGTCCATCTGCAGGTTCCACCCACTTAGCAGAGACGTGATGGAGGGAAGACGTGATGGAGGGAGAGAGGAGCTCCTGCAAGCTCACGGGAGTTAAGCGACTGACGTGGGAACAAAAGATTAAGGAGTGGGTGGCAGGACCTGCAGGATGCCGTGTCCTGGGCCTGCCCCCCAACCCCGGCCCTCCTCTGGTGCGTCTAGATTCCATCTGGGAGTGGGAGGGACACAGGTGTCGCTGCTGCAGGGCCTCCCCTGTGACCTGAACGCCCCATCAGGCCTGACGTGCCGAGGAGCCGTGGACAACAGCCCGCTTGACGTGAGGATGACATTGGCCTCACGTGAGGGCGTATGTAGACAAGGGCACAAACATCCCGGGAAGATGACCCGCTGGGGCAGTGGCCAGAGCTGTTGTAGGAAGTGGACCACTGTCCCCAGCTCATAAAGGGTCAGTCAATGGTCAGCCCTCCCCGAGCTCAACACGTGGACCAGGAGCTGCCTCCCTGCCCGTGAGCCCCTCCCTCTTCCTGCGGCCTCTGTCCGTCACCGGAACCCACAGAGGGAGCCCCTGCCATCCCCTGAGGGTCTCAGGCTTCTCCCCTGATCCACAGCCCCCTCCCGCCCCACGCTGCCTGCCCCACTTGCTGCTTGTTCCTGAGCAAACTCCTCCCTTCCCCTTCGGACCAATCTTTCACCCACCACTTCTGTTTAAAATCAGCTTTGTTGAGGTACAATTTACATGTAACCGAACACATCCAATTTAATTATACAGTTTGATGAGGTTGCAAAAGATCTACATCCTGCAGCCTCCACCTATGTCAAGACATATAACATTTCCTTCACGCCAAACGTTCCCTCCCATCCCTCGCCAGTCACCAGCCTCCGCCCGTGGCCCCGGCAGCCACTGCTCTGCTGGGTTCCTATGGATTGGTCTTTTCTCCAGTTTCTCATGACGAGAATCACACAATGCGTACTCTTGGTGTCTGGCTTTGTGTGCTTGTCTCTTTTGTTGTAGATATCCGTAGTTGATTTCTTTTTAGTTGCTGAGTAGTATTTCAGTGAATGGATATGCCGCCGTTGTTGACCTATTCACGTGTGGAGTATACTTGGATTGTCTCCAGGTTTGGTGATTATGAAGCAAGCCACTGTAAACATCGCACTCAGCGTGTTTTCACTTCTCCTGGGTCAATCCCAAGGGGCAGGGACGCTGGGCCATGTGGGAAGTGTCCCTGTGTAGGGGTATTTGCATTTCCCTGATGACTAATGATGGGATCGTCTCGTGTGCTTGTTGGCCATTTGTCTGTCTTCTTCAGTGAAGTGTCTGTTCAAAACCTCTGCCCATTTTCATCAGATCAGATTGTTTGTGTTCTTATTTCTAAATTGTCAGTGTTCTTTATATACTCTGGATACGCCACGCATCATATACATGTATCGCAAGTCTCTCCATCTGTGGCTAGCCTTTTCATTTTCTTACCAGCGCTTTTTGAAGAGCCGACATCTTTCATTTTGATTGAATCCAATCAGTCCGTTTTTTTTCGTTGGTGCTAAGAAATCTTTGCCTAAGCCCAAGGTCACACAGATTTTGTCCTATTTTTACTTCTGAATACTTTATGGTTTTAACTTTATGTTTAGTTCTAGAATCCATTTCAAGTTAATTTTTGAATATACTGAGAGTTGTTCCAGAATCATTTGTTAGGGGAATATCCTTTCTCCCCGGTACCCTTGCCAAAAACTCTATTGACCATCTACGTGTGGATCTATTTCTAGACTCCCCGTTCTATTCCGTTCTTCCGTGTTTCTTATCACACCAATAACAGTTTGACCAATGCGACTTTAAATTAAATCTTGAAATCAAGCAATGTCAGTTCTTCAGTTCTGTTTTTCTTTTCCAAGATTGGTTGGCTAATCCAGATCCTTGACATTTCCATAGAAATTTTAGAATATATTTTAGAATGAGCTCACTCGTTTCTACAGAAAAGCCTGCTGGGATCTTGATTGGCATTGCATTAAATTTGTAGATGAATTTGGAAAGAATTGACATTTTAACAACGTTAAGTCTTTCAATTCATAAACATAAGGTCTCTCTAGTCATTTGCGGGGTTTTTTTCCAGCAATATTTTGTCATTTTTAGTACATAGACCTTGTACATATGTTGGTAAGTTTATGCATTATTTCATTTTTAATGCTTTAGTTATGGTATGTTCCATTTCATTTCCCGCTATTCAATGCTACTAGGTAGAAATACAATTGACCTTTGTATATTGACCTGGGATCCTGTAACCTTGCTAAATTTACTTACAAATTCTAATAGCTTTTTTCTATACTATTCCTTCCTTAGGATTTTCAGCAGTCAGGCCATTTGGGCTTGGCATTTTCTTTGTGGGGAAGTTAATTATGAATTCAATTTCTTTATTTGATAGAGGGCTGTTCAGGTGTTCTGATTCATCTTGTATTCATTTTAATAATTTATATCTTTCCAGTTATTTGCCTATTTCATCAAAGTTGTTGAATGTATCAGCATAAAATCAACATAAATGTATCCTTTATTGTTCTTTTAATGTCCGTAGAATCTGTGCTGATAACCCTTGTTCATTCCTGATATTTGTAATTTCTTTCTCTTTTTTTCTTGACTGGTAAAGCTAGAAATTTATCAATTTTATTGGTCTTTTCAAAAAATTAGATTTGGTTTCATTCATTTTTGCTCTTGTTTGTCCATTTTCTATTTGGTAGATTTCTACACTTGATTATTTTCTTCCCTCTGCTTATTTTTGAGTTCAACTTGTGCTTCTTTTTATAGCTTCTTAAGGTAGAAACTTAGATAATTGATTTCAGTTTTTCCTTCATTTCTAATATAACTTATTAAAGCTCTAGATTTCCCTCTATACACTGTGTTAGCAGCATCCCACAAAGTTTATTTTCATTTTATTCCAAATATTTTCTAATTTCCATTGTGATGTCTTCTTTGACTCATGAATTATTTTGAAGCGTGTTGTTTAATTTCCTAACATTGGACAACTTTCCAGGTATCTTTCTGTTAATGATTTCTGATTCTTTTGTGGTCAAATAACATTCTCTGTATGATTTCAATCCTATGCAATACACTGAGACTTGTTTTATGGCCTAGCCTAAACTTATTTTGGTGAATGTTTCATAGGCACTTGAAAAAAAAAAAGAGAATTCTACTCTTTGGGGAATGGTATAGTGTGTAAATGTTAATTAGGTCAGTTAGTTTATAGTGTTTTTCCATTTTTTATATACTTATAGATTTTATCAAATTCAGAAAATATTTGGCATTATCTCTTAAAATATTTTCCTGCCCTTCCTCCACCTATTTTCCCAGATACTCCAACTGTATGTATGTTAGACCACTTGCTATTGTCACTGAGGCTCTGTAATTTTTAAATTTTTTTTCTCACTGTCCTCTGGTTTGGATAATTTCCATGGCCATGTCTTCGGGGTCACTGATCTTTCCTTCTGCAGTGTCTAATCTATGTTTAAGCTCATCTTTTTAATGTTTTATTATTGACGTTGTATGTTTCAGCCTTGGAGTTCTATTTAGTTCTCTTTTGTATCTTCCATTTCTCTCCTCATTATGTCCATGTTTTCCTTTAAATCTCTAAACATATTTACAGTGGTTGTTTCAACTTCCTTGTCTGCCAGCCCCATCAACTCTGTCATTTCTGGGTTTGCTTCTATAAAGAGTTTTATCTCTTGGGTACGGGTGACATTTTCCTCTTCTTCATGTGTCTAGTAATTTTTTATCAAATGCTGGACTTCTGTGAAACAATAATGTAACACTGCTGAACTCTGCACTTTGTCTCCTTCCTTTAAAGACGCTGGACTTTGTTCTGGCTGGCAGTTGCTACCTGTGGATGAGCCTGATGCTTCCGACACTCCCGTACTTGTTTTTATCAGGACAGATCTAGAGAGGCCTTGGCTCTGGGGCAGGTTTAGTGCTGCTGTTCAGATGGGACTCTCCTGAGATCTGCACTAAATGCCTCTGGAGTTCAGTGAGCTCACGCTGGTTGTCTGGAACTCTGATGTCGCTCGGCCTTGGGTAAGCTCTTGTAATTGTTCACCTTGTGGCTCCACGCTTGTTCTTGTCCAGCCTCACGTGGCTCTGAGCTCTGAACGAACAGCTTAGGGAACCCCATGGAGCTTGTCTCTGTATCTCTCCCTCTTCTGTGTCTGCCCCACAAATCCCAGCTGCCTCAGGCTCCTGGGACGCTAGCTTCTGCCTCTTCAGTTCAGCAAAACCACTGTGCTGTGGGTGTTGCCCTCTGTGTGCTGCGACCTGGGAACTCTCTCAGCCTCTGAGCTGGGTGATCCCAGGGCTCACCTCCTTTGTTTCCCTCCTCTTGGGGACCCACGTTCTGCACTGCCAGTTGTCAGTGTCTGAAAACAGGTGCTTCATATCTTTTGCCTCATTTTCCAATAAATTCAGGTGGGAGGATGAGTCAGGCCCATGTGGCCCAGAGCCAGGTCTGACTCCCTGTTTTGAAAGCTCTGTTTCTCGTCCAGCCAATCCCCTGCTTCCTTCTCTGAACACTCACGTCTTCCCTGACTCTGAAACTGAGTCCACCTCCTTCCATTCTGGGAAGTGCTCTCGCTAAGCTCAAGCCCAACCTGAGGCATATCTACTGCCCCGGGGACTGACGCATGCCGCCAACATTCTCCAAGTAGGGACTCGAAAAGTGGGTCCTAGAGAGACATGAGAAGCCTCAGCCTAACTTCTTTGGGGCTCTGAGCTCCATGAGAAACATCACCACGCCCCACTCCAGCTCAGGTTTGGTGGTGTCCTATTTGCACAGACCCCATGGTAAACAGGTCTGTGGAGAAGGAGAAGTTACAAGGTGAAATGGAGGGAAAGAACCATTCAGTGAATAACAGCACAGGAGGGTGAAGGATGAGCCAAAGGTGGCCCCAAATGGCCAAACGGCTGGAAAGCCCACTCCCGCACTCTGTCACCCCGTTGGGACCCCTGGGAGCCATAGGAAACCACACAAGGTTCTGCAGGACGGCAGAGTGTTGTGTACGGAGGGGAAACGTGGACGTGTGGTCAAGCTGAGGACTAACGAGAAAGACAGACGTCAATGGCTCACTCAGAGTCACGGGCATTTACTGGTCACTTTGCTGACGTGCGTCCAGAGAAGGCTCAGGGTCACGGAGCTGAGGGGACAGAGACACCGTAGATGGAGGCGGAGCTGACTCTGAGGGGTGGTAGATATGGAGCGGGGGCCACTGCCATGAGGACTTCCTAGGAGCCCCCTCAAGGGCCACAGCATTGAGTATGGCCGTCCCGGTCTTCCACAGCATCCAACTCAGCAGCAGACTGGACCTCGGGCTCTAGGAAATGGTCTGAGTGCTGGAGCACTTCAGGATGTGGCAGTCAGCCTCCAGAGGGGACCTCACCCTGTCCTGGGTGGGGGCAGCCACCTAACAGGTCAGGACAGGACTGAGGGGGCTGAGAGGACCACAGTCGCAGGGTGGGACCTGGAGCCCGGCTGGCCCTGGGGGACGGACATGCCCAGTCAGTAGTAGGACTTCTGGGCTGAGGCGGGGCTGCAGCGGGCCACCCGGGAGCACGTGGGGTGGCAGAGCAGGGACACGCAGGAAGAGGGTCTGCACGTTGGGCGGCAGAGCAGGGACATGCAGGAGGCCGGGTGGCAGCAGCTGGGCTGGCAGGAGGCGGGGCTGCAGCAGGAGGAGACGGGCACACAGCAGGTGGGCCTACACACGGGGCGGCAGATGAGGGACACGCAGGAGGAGGGTCTGCAGCAGGACGGGGGGCAGGGTGTGGGCTGGCAGCGCGAAGGGGCTGAGCAGGGGGTGGCCTTGGAGCAGATGAGTGTGCGGCAGACGGGCACACAGCAGGCCTGCTGGCAGGGGGAGGAGGTGCAGCAGGAGGGCTGGCAGCTAGACTGCTGGCAGCATGAGGAGTCTGAGCAGGGGGAGGCCCCAGAGCAGACAGGCACACAGCACACGGGCTTGCAGCAGACAGGGGTGCAGGAGACGGGCACGCAGCAGGCCTGCTGGCAGGGGGAGGAGGCACAGCAGGACGGCTGGCAGCTAGACTGCTGGCAGCATGAGGAGTCTGAGCAAGGGGAGGCCCCAGAGCAGACAGACACACAGCACACGGGCTTGCAGCAGACAGGGGTGCAGCAGACAGGGGTGCAGGAGGCGGGCACGCAGCAGTCCTGCTGGCAGGGGGAGGAGGCGCAGCAGGAGGGCTGGCAGCTAGACCGCTGGCAGCATGAGGGTGTGCAGGCGCTGGTGCAGGCTGACTGGCAGGGGCTGCACACACAGCTGGCAGGGGTGCAGACGAGGGTCAGGCAGGGGGCCGGGGTGCAGCAGCTGGGGGCGCAGCAGGAGGGCTCGCAGCAGCTCTCTGGGCCATCATCCACCTGCCAGGAGGAGTCGGGGCAGGAGTCCCAGGAACCTGGCTGGCAGACCCGGCTGCCATAGCTGAGGTCGCTGGAGCAGACGGACAGGGTGGAGGCGGCCATGGTGGGGCGGTGGGGCTGGAGGAGGGTGTGTGTGAGTGTGTGTGTGAGTGTGTGTGTGTGAGGTGCTGGGGGCCATCTGGCTTTTATACCCCTCTAAGGCTGTGTTTTTCCCCCAGGCGCTCACCACGCCCTCCTTCCTTGTTGCTGTTGGGGCCGGATCCTGCAGAACAAACAGAAGCTGTTTATTCCCTGGAGTCATTGCTCCACTCTCAAAATTCTTCAAATTGGCTCGGGGTGCCTTTCCTTGTTTTAGTCCTAGAAAGAAAACTTGGAGTGGAGTATGGCTTACTTGTTGTTCTAGCAGGAATCATTGAGGGGCCCCGGCAGAGCTCATGTCTGTGGGGTGCCCCTGCTCAGGGGTTAGCTGCTGTGCATGCCCAGCTGAGTGAGCAAGGCCAGGTGCCTCCGTGGTTGGCAGGTTGGAGAAGAGGTTCACTTGGTTCCTAAACAGAGGTAGTGTGAGTCACGATTCGTGTGCAGCACTGTGTCAGTGTCCAAGGGCTGTCACAGCAAAGGTCCACAGGCAGGCCGGCTCGCTCGACACAAGTGTATTCTCTCCCAATTCTGGAGGCAGAAGTCCCGGATCCAGGTGTCGGCAGGCTGGTTCCTTCTGAGGCCGTGAGGGGGAGTCTGCTCCAGGCTCTCCCCCAGCTTCTGCTGGTTGTTGGCAGTCTGGCTTTCCTTGGCTTGTGGAATCTCACCCCCATTTCTACCTCCATCCTCACATGGCTTTCTCTCTGTGTGCGTGTCTGTCCCCATTTCTCCTTTTTATAAGGGCCCCGGTCAGACGGGATTAAGGCCCACCCTCATGACCTCATTTTAACTTGATTACATCTGCAAAGACCCTATTTCCAAATAAGGTCACATTCACAGATTGGGGGAGTTCGGGCAGCAGCCTCGTTTTAGGGACACAATTTAACCCATAACAGAAGCAGACCTAGTGCCAGAGTCTGGGACAGAAGGAAAAGTGGAGCAGGTCTCCTTTCCCAGGACCCCGTCCGCAGCAGCCGGTGAAGGACAGGTGCAGGTGGCACATGGCATGACACCTTCGGCAGCACACGCATGTCTTCTGCTTGTCTAGGCAGGGCTTGAGCTCACGGGATGATTTTTTTTTTTTAGTTTAGTTTATGGAATAATCGTAAAGAGAGTACAGAGAATTCACATAGGTCCCTGGCCCAGCTTCCTCTAGTGTTGACATCTTCGTAACCAGAGATCAATTGCCGATTCTTAGAAATCAGCCTCGGTGCATCGCCATTCACTCCAGGACAGACAGTGCTTGGGTTCACCATTTCCCGTAAACGTCCTCCAGCTGTTCCAGGACCCCATGCTGCATTTGTCAGGCCTCCTTGGTGTCGTCTGGTTTGGGACAGTTGCTCAGTTTCCTTGTCCTTTGTGACCTTGACACTTTTGGGGAGCACTGGTCAGGTGTGTTGCAGCACGTCCCTCGATTTGGGTTTGTCTGCTGTTTTCCCACGATTAGACTGGGGGCTGCCGTATGTTGGGAAGAAGCCCCCAGGAGTCACATGTCCCGTGAAGCCCAATGTTGCTGAGTCTTGTCACTGGGGATATGACTATTTTTCCCTTTGTAATCACAAAGATTGGGGAGAGATTCTTTGTCTTGGCAAATATCTAGTTTCTGCTGAAATGTCTGCCCGCTGGCTTTGGCGCCCACCCTCTGGGAACTGTGCCTGCAGCCGTGGCCGCTGTGGTTACTGTGGTGGCCTCACGGTGATTTTCCCCTTCCACATTCCATCTCCATTTGTTAATTCAAATTCTTCTGTAAGAAAGAGTTGTTCCTTCTCTTCCATTTATTTATTTGTTCGGTTATTTATTTCCATAAGGACCGAAGAATATTTATTTTATTGAGTTATACTGCGATATTATCGTGATCTTGTTCAGTTCATTCCAGCTTCCACCACTGGGAGCTCTTTCATTTGGCCCCTGGACCCCTTCAGCGTGCCTCCCCTCCCTGACTTCTCACATCTGCACGAAGGGCACAAACGTGCAAAGCTCCTCTTGAATTTTCCCTGTCACTTCCCTGGGATCACCCACTTCTCCGAGGAGCCCTGGTTCCTTTTAGGGGGCGATGGCCTTTGGAAACCAAGATCAGGATATAGGTGTGCTTGTTGCTCCCGGGGCCCCCGGTGGGTAGAGCAAGGAGGCCTGTGACGTCCACTGACACGCAGGGGACACATCTAGTCTTTCACCGTTAAGGATCATGTTAGCTGTAGTTTTTTCTAGTTCGGCTTTCTCAGGCTAAAACGTTCCTTTCCTTTGCTGAGGGATTTGTCATGAATGGATGTTGGATTTCATGGAATGCTTTCTATGCATCTGTTGAGGTGATCATATAGTTTTCCTTTTAAGTCCATTAACACGGTGAATTACATTAATTGATTTTTTAAGCTTTTAATTTTGAAATAGTTATACATCCACAGGAAATTGAGAAGCTAGTACGGAAAGGTGCTTGACTGATTTTTGAATGTTGAAGCTGTCTTGAATTCCTGGATAAACCCCACTGGGTTGTGACGTGTTGTCCTTTTTAGACGTTGCTAGATTTGATGTGCTAATATTTTATTTGGGATTTTCGAGTCTGTATTCGTGAGGATATCAGCCTGTAGTTTCCTTTTATCGCATCATCCTTGGTTTTGGTAATGCTGTCCTCAGGAAAGGAATTGGCAAGCGTCTGCTCCTTTTCTGTTTTCTACGAGAGATGGTGGAGAGTTGGCATTTGTCTTCTTTAAATCCTTGGTAGAATTTTCTAAGAAACCAGAGTTTTCTTTACCAGATATGGGACGTTCCAGTTTTCCGTTTCTTCCTTAATGAGTTTCAGCCATCTGTGCCTGTTGAGGAGCTGGTCAATTTCATCTACGGTTTTGAATAGCCAGGTGTTGTGTGGTGCATAAAGTTCTCTTATTAACATATTAATTCTTCAAAAATGTTTAGTAATATCCCATTTTTTCTTCTTGACATTGATAAACTTGTTTGTTCTCAGTTTTTTCCCCTGGTCCCTTCATGGCTACAAGTGTATCAATTTTCTTGATCTTCTCAAGGAACTGGCTTTGGTTTTGGGGACTTTTTCTTTTGTGTTCAGTTCCCTTGATTTCCGCCTTGTCCTTTTCTCTGCCTGCCGTGGGTTCCATTTGCTCTTCTTTTTCAAGTTTCTTCAGTCGAAGCTCAGATGGTTGATTTGATATTTTTCTTCTTCGCGAATGGCAGCATTTAGTCCTATAAGGTTCCCCGGCTCCCCCTCCTTTCTCTGCGTCCCACCATCCTCTCTGTGCCGACGGTCCTGCCCATAACCTGAGGCTTTGAATGAGCAGGTCTGGTTCCGACTCCATTATTCCTGGATCCAGGACACATGTTCTAAGGGTAACAGAGTCGATGAGGACTCACACGCAGTGGGGTTTCAAGGCAGGTGCTAAGTGGTTGGACTTTCACATCCTGCAACCGGAGGCTGTTGCAGCTGGAATCTGCTGTACGTGTTTTCACTCGCCAGGAGGACGTGAGGTAAGGGCATGCAGAAAGCTGGCCGGATCGCAGGGATAATCATGCCTGGCAGGAGAGAGCGTGCTTTCATTGCAGAGGTCCCCTGGGGGCAGGGACTTCCCCTGCTTCTTCACCTCCCCCCCACCCCCCACCACCCAGCTCCTGGCAGAGGAGAGCAGCAGGAGGCATCTGGGATCAGAGGAGGTGCATTCTGTGGGTGGGACCCTGAGGGTAGCTGAGCATCCTGTGCTGGAAGAGCTCGGATCAAGCCCCTGTCCCTGTGCCAGCCCTGCAGCCCGCATGATGCACGCACTGTCTTTCGCTTCCAGAACGTCTGCGTGCCCAGCGAGGCCAGGCGATTGGTGAACCTAATGGACGACATTCAAGAAAGACGAGAAAAGGTTCCAGTTTGAGCTGGCAAGCGTGGGGCCAGAAGATGGACTCGTTCCTGCTCTGTGTGTGGACCTCTCTGCGTCAGCTCTGGGGCACCCCTGCATGCCCTATTGCCTATTTACGTAAAGTGAGCTTAACATCAGCTGTTTTCCAGCCACATGGATCTTACTCAAGAGAGCCTGCTCAGCCAGCCCTGGCAGCCTGCCCTCCTGCAGGCGCAGATCCTCCTGCAAACTCAGGCGGGAGTTAAAAATTGACCTAAAAAGTGGCCCAGTACAGGGGTGACTGCGTCATGAGGGATGGGCAGTCCATTTCCCATCTAGTCATTGCGAGGCAGTCCATTCTGGGGGAGCAACTTCTACTTGCCAGACAATACTTCCAGTCCCTCCCACAGCCCTACAAGAAAGGGGGTACCATCTCCCATGGCTGATGAGGAGACCGAGCCTCCGAGAGGTCAGTTACAGAGGCTGGGGACACTGCGGGTCCCAGGAGAGGCGTCCGTCCTTGCTGTACCCTCTGCTTGGCCCTCTGGACAATGTCGTGCACTCTGAGAGCCCTTGACTCCAAGGAGCTAAGGCGGACTTTGGAGGATGATTGAAGGAGTGGATGTGTGCGGATTTAAAAGCGTGGATGTGTATGAAGAGCTGAGCCTGTGCCGGCCCAGGGAGCTCTCTGTTGCGCGTTTGCTGGGATATTGTTGGTGTCGCTGCTGTTTCAATGCCTCTGTGGCTGTAGTGGCCTGGTCACCATGTTGCCTTTGGCTTTCCAGGCTGTGGACGTACCCACGCTCCAGCCCCAGAAAGGCCAGCGGTCCATTCAAAGCCCAGCGGGCCGCGCTTTTTCCACATCCCTTGACTTCCTTTAAAACAAGTCAAGAAAAGCAGCTTTGAACACGTAAAGGGAACATAAGTCGTTTTCCCATTTATGCTGCATCATCACATTTTTTTCCTATTTCCATTTTTAACCAGTATAATAGGAGGAAAGTGCTGTCTTGCTGCTGTTTTAGTTGGCACTTCTCTGACTCACATTGACTCGAGCGTTTCATGATGTCTGTGAACCCTTTGGGTTTATTCTCTTGTAGTTTGCCTGCTTTTTTTGAGAATTGCTGTTACATTTTCCTTGTTGGTTTTCGGGGCCTCCCTGCCCCTTCTGTCGCGGGTCAGTTTCAGGCATGGCAAACTGTTTCCCATTCTGTCCTGTGACCTTTGGCACTGCCCACAGTGTCCCTCCTGAGTGGAACTTCTTGTTTTGATGTGAGCAAATGTACCAGCTTCTTCCTGACAGTTTCTGTTTATTGAGAAATCTCCTCCACCCCGATGTCACCAAGACAGCCCCTGATTCCTCCCTCTAACTCGCAAGTTTTGCCTTTCACCCCTCCTGGAGTTGAGGACGATGTGTCCTGTTCAGGAAGAATCGGCTTGAGTTTTCTCCCACGGAAACCCGGCTTTCCCATCACCATCCGCTGATCAGTCCATCCTCCCCATTGATCCACATGGCACCCGGACCACTCACCTGAGGGTCTCTCTCTGAGCTCTCGCATCTCTTCTCATCATTGGTCCCTCTGCCTCTTCTTGGGCCCAAACTGGGCTGTTTTGTTACTGTGGCTGTATAGTCAGTCTCACTGTCCCATAGGGCAATTCTTATAATACCCTACCCTAAATTCTGGGTTATGAACTATTCCTGGCTCCTGGCACAGAATTTAAATCAACGAAATCCACAGAGTAAAGAGGATTTTCTTAGCCATTACTTCTTTCTCTCTTCTCACCCCCAGCAGAGGAACCCCTTCCAGAGCCCGTCTAAACTGTGGCCGGGTGTCCACCTAGCTGGGGGCCTGTGGCTCACCCCTGCACTTGCAGCGAAGACCTTGGCTCCTCCAGAACAACCTCCGTCTTCGTGGGCTCCAGTGCAGATAACCTTCCCAGGGGACAATTCGGGGCACGAGGAGCCTGGCTGCTGGCCAAAAATCCGTAGGCGGTCACTAAGGCTTCGCCCGCAGGCCACGGGAGGAAGCTGTCCCGTCCGCCATGCTTGGGGCACAGGCAGGGCCCTGCTGTCCTGGAGGGAGCTGCATCACTACTCTGGCCCACGGCCACGGTCCTACTACATCTGCGCTCCCAGCCCCACACCTCCTTTCAGAGGCCTCCTTGTGGGGGCTTGAGGACACTCATCCAACACTGACTCAGTATCTAGGGCTGTTCCACGCCTAGCCCGTCCTCCTCGTCCATCCCCTTCCACCCCATCCAATCGCAGGAGGCTTCTGTCCTGGGGCTCCATCTGTGTGGCCCCCACCACGCCCCCCCGTGGGGCAGGAGGGAAGGGGGCCCACGCCTCCTTGGATTCTGGCTTCTCGCTTATACCATTGTAGTAGGTAACTGAGGCCTTCACGGTCCTTCTGTTTGGGCTTGCTGCTGTAAACCTGGCAGGTCAGCTCTTTGTCCAGCTCGGCTGGACCCCTGGCAGGGGGGAGTCACCACGCTCCCACTTCACAGACAAGGAAACTGAGGCTCAGAGAGGTTCCGTGCGTCGGTTGTGGGCCGGATCTCAAGATCTTGAGGTCCACTGTGTAGCCAGCTCTGAGTTAATCTGTTTGTGGCTACCACGGCCCCTCTGCTAAAGTGGAAGTAACTTGAGGGCGACAACTATTGATTTCTGAACTGCCACTTCAGGAAGCCTTGGTGGAATACAGGAAGGCCACCCAGAGGAGAACCAGCAGAGGCCGTTTATTCAGAGCGGCTGTGGCACGGCGTCCGCAGCCATCACCTGAGTTTGGCAGAGACTCAGGCAAGCAGGGGAGGGCACAGCTTATGGTGGAAGAAAGGAAGGCTCAGCTGTGCCCCAGTGGAGGCTGCGGTGGCTCGCTACAAGCTGGGCATCCTGTGCGATGGGTTAGGGAGCATATCTGGCTTTTCTGGTTGGTGCTGAATTGGAAGTGGGGACACAGATCAGGGAAGCTGTCAGTCACTGGCCAAGTCCTGGCCGTTCTGGGCCGATGGCCGCAGAGGCTGTGGTCCGGCTTCCCCAGCTGCTCGCTGCAAAGGCTGAGGGTCAGTGTTCGCTCCACACGCACCTGGCTTGGCCATTGTCCTTTATATACTCAGTCTCTCAGTGTGAATACAATAGGTGCTAATGGATCTGTGTCGAATTGACTAGAATTAATTGGCAGGACTGTATCACTTGCCTGTGTCTGAGTGTCCAGAGAGAGCTCTGACTTTCCTGGACTCAGTGCCTCCCCCATTCCTGCAACCGGCAGGAACTTTTCCGAGAAGGTACAAAACTCGCCGTGTCTGGGGGCCGGCCCCATGGCTGAGTGGTTAAGTTCATGCGCTCCGCTGCGGCGGCCCAGGGTTTCGCCGGTTCGGATCCTGGGTGCGGACATGGCACTGCTCATCAGGCCACATTGAGGCGGTGTCCCACATGCCACAACTAGAAGGACCTGCAACTAGGA
The DNA here is from genome assembly GCF_041296235.1 of Equus asinus. Taxonomy (NCBI): domain Eukaryota; kingdom Metazoa; phylum Chordata; class Mammalia; order Perissodactyla; family Equidae; genus Equus; species Equus asinus. The sequence continues at coordinate 40,208,700 of NC_091807.1, read as the reverse complement.
TATACAACTATGTACTGAGGGGGATTTGGGGAGAAAAAGCAGGAAAAAAAAAAACATTGGCAACAGTTGTTAGCTCAGGTGCCAATCTTTAAAAAAAAAACAACTCGCCTTGTCTGTTAACCTGGAGACCCCTCCCCTTGTGCGTGTAGCCAAGGCAAAGATAGAGAAGCGCATGCACGTGGACTGAATATGCGTCACAGCCAAGACTGTCCGTGTCTGCGAGGATCGGGGTGGAAGCAGGAAGAAGCTGTTTAACTAAACAACGGAGGGAGAGGCTCACACTGGGATTAGCTGAATTCGGGCCCCCCCCCCCCCGTTAATGCGCCCTAATTGCCTGTGCCCGGGGCTCGGCCAGGCCCGGGTGTGTTCTGGGAGCCAGGCAGCCTGCCTGGTGGTGGACTCACGTTTCCTAATGAGGGGGCCACAGCTAAATCCCAGAGGGGCCAGCCCTCCGCCAGGCAGGGCCCATGTACCCTCTGTCTCTCGGAGCTTTGGGGGTGAATTTAGGGTGCACAGTGCTTACTTAGAGCCCTGTGCTCCCCAGGGGCCCCGACCAGGCATGACTCCACAGGACGTGGAACCTGACCTGCACGCCGTGGCCAGCCGGAGGCTTGGGTCTGGTCAGGCTCCTCAGCACAGACTTGCCCCCAACCCCCGAGATGCCAGAATTTTCCCTACAGTCAATCTGGGACCCTCCCACAACATGCACAGCTGCCTCCGGGGTGGTCCCTGCCCTTGACATCCGGATGCTTTAGAGGATGCAGACCCTTCTGAGTAGGAGTGTTTCCCTCTCGCTCTGTGGGCGGCTTATTTTACAGCACGTGTTCTTTCCAGAAGCAATGCAGTCTCCCCACACTTGGCTTTTCTGTTCTCAGAGGCAGAAGAGATGAGTCAGGGGCAGGCCCCGGTGGGTCATTAACTCTCGGTGACTCCATTTCCCCAGGTTAAATGGGGGGTCATCGTGATACTGCTTGGAGGGGCTTTGCGAGGCTGCTGTGACATGTCGAGACCAGAACCTGCCACTCCCGGGGGCCCTGTAACAGACCTGGTGTAACCCCCCTGTGATTTCCTTGACACAGACCTGCGCCCCCTGGACATCCTGGCAGAGGCAGTTCCTCCGGACAGCGCTGCGGGCGGAGTCAGGGTGACTCGGGTTCAAGGTGTGCGAGGACTCCAGCTCTCGGCCGCCAGCCCCCACGCCATGAGCTTCCCTGCATCGAGGATTTTCATCAGATGCGACCTCTTCCCTGAAGAATTTTCCATCGTTGTCACTTTGAAAGTTCCCAATCTTCCCCCAAAGGTCAGTGACGCTTTTTATCTTCGTGTTAGAATGGCCTGATTTTCCTTGCGATGTTCTCAGTGCTAGAGCGTGCAAAGGGCACGGCTGACTCAGGTTGCGGCGAGACACCGGCCAAGGTCTCCTAGGGTGTCTTTGGGATCAAGAGCGGCCGGCCTTGATAGGTAGTGAGGTCCCCATCACTGCGAGTGTGCAGGCAGGGTCTGTGTGACCATTTGCCGGCGGTTTATACTGGTAATTCCTGCAATTATAGTTTTGCTGGTGTGCTAATCTGTCGGAGGCTAGGGACGTGCTTAGAGTTTTTAGTTTGACATCCTTTAGTGGGAAAGGTAAACAATAAAATAACAAAAGCATACCTGTTGGGGTCTGTTTGCCTGTGACTTGCAGCCCCATGCACCCCAGGCCCAGCTCTCATTCTCATCCTCCCCGACTAGGCTGCGAGCTTCCTGGAAGGTGAGGCCCGGTGGCGGCTGCCGCCTTTCCCTGTGGATTCGAGTTCAATGCACTTCACAGTGTGCAGCAAACTCCTCATGTTTCCAAGTCAGAGTCCTCCGCTCTCCCCAGCCGACCGTGCTTCTCCGTGTTGGTTTTCTCTGATGAGTGCGATGCCGCCCCCATAGTTCCCGTTGACGTCCAGTTCACGGAACCACTCTCCTTTCCTGCCATCAATCCGCTGTCAGACCCAGCTGCTGTCTCCAATTCCAGTCATTGCATTTTTCAGTTCCTATAATTTCCATTTTCTTCTTTTTTATATAAACTCCAGTTCTCGGGTTGAAGTCTTTGTCTTGTCAGCGACTTTCCTGCTCGTGGCTCCCATATCTATGATTCACATACCGTACAATTCACCTCTTTAAAGTGCACAATTCAATGATGCTTAGTTTATTCAACGGACACATGCAACCCTCACCACGGTCCATTTAGGGCGTGTTCATCACCGCAGAAAGAAACCCCGTGCTCGTTAGCTCTCAGCCCCACCCCCAGCGCCAAGCAACAACCCATTTACTTTCCGTATCTGTGGTTTGCCTATTCTGGACATTTCCTATAAATGGAATCAGGTAATACATGGTCTTTGTGGCTGGCTTTTCTTACGTGGTGTGTTTTCAAGCTTCATCCGTGTTGGAGTGCACATCAGTACTTCACTCCTTTCTGTGGTGGAATCATATTTGCCCGTGTGCATACACCACGTCTTGAGTATCCACTCATCAGTTGGTGCACATTGGGGTTGTTTCTACCTTTTGGCTATTGTGAATAATGCTGCTATAAACGTCCACGTACACATTTTTGTATGGACATATATTTTCATTTCTCATGGGTATATACTTAGGAGTGGAATTGCTGGGTCATAGGATAACTCTGTGATTAACTTTTGAGGAACCGCCAGACTGTTTTCCAAGGTAGATGCAGCATTTCCCATTCCCGCCAGCAGTGGGTGAGGGTTGTGATTTCTCCACATCCTCATCAACACTTGTTATTATCTGACTTTTTGATTCCCGCCATCCTCATGGGCATGAAGTGCTATCTCATTGTGGCTTTGATTTGCATTTCCCTGATGAATAATAATGTGTATTGTTTATGGGTGCATTGACCATTTGTGTATCTTCTTTGGAGAAATGTCTATTCAAGTCCTTTGCCCAGTTTTTAATTGGATTAGTTGCCTTTTTATTGTTGAGTTGTAAGAGTTCTTTATATATTCTAGATATGTCTCTTATCACATATGCCATTTTCAAATATTTTCTCCCGTTCTGTGGGTTCTCTTTTTACTTTCTTGATAGTGTCCTTTGAGGGACAAAGCTTTAATTCTGATGACATCAGATTTATCTATTTTTTTCTTTTCTTGCTTGTACTTTTATAGTCATATCTTAGACTCCAATGCCAAATCTAAGGTCATGAAGATTTACCCCAATGTCTTCTTCTACGAGTTTTATAGAATTAGCTCTTATATTTAGGTCTTTGATCCATTGGGATTACTTTTTGCATATGGTGTGAGGTAGGGTTCCAACCTTCATTCTTTTGCACGTGGATTTCCAGTCATCCCAGCACCATTTATTGAAGAGACTGTTCTTTTCCCATTGAATGGTCTTGGCACCTGGTTGAAATCAGTTGACCATAGATGTGTGTGTTTATTTCTGGACTTTTAATTCTATTCCACTAATAATTCCTGACATAGAACTCCCAAATCCCTTGGGATTTCCTGGGTGATAGGAGCATCTTTTGTTCTAATGAGGCAACTCTTGGTGAGCTTCAGGATGGAGGCTGGTCCCCAGAAAGATCAAACTTTGATTAGAAGCTTGGTACTTTCAGCCCCACCCCCTTCTCCAGAGAGGGGAGAGGGGCTGGAAATTGAGTTAATAATTGATCGTGCCTCCATGATGAAATCCCAAAAGTACTGGGTTTGGAGAGCTTCTGGGGTAGTGAACACATCCACCTGCCAGGATGGTGGTGCACGTTGACTCTATGGGGACAGAAGCACCTGCGCTTGGGACCCTCCCAGATCTCACCCTATGTATCTCTTCATATGGCTGTTTATCTGTAGCCTTTAAAATACCCTTCATAATAAATCACAATAATAAGTAAACTGTTTTTCTGGGTTCTGTGAGCCACTCTAGCAAATCATTGAACTGGAGGAGGGGGTCATGGGAACCTCTGATTTGTAGCCAAGTTGGGTGGAAGTTGTCGCTAACCTGGGAACTTGCTACTTGTGACTGGAGTCTGAAGTCAGGGAGCAGTCTCGTTGGACTGAGCTCTCAACCTGTGGGGTCTGACACTAACGCTAAGTAGTGTCACAATGGAATTGAATTGAATTGTAGGACACCCAGCTGGTGTTGGAGAATTGGTCAGTGTGGGAAAAAACCCACATCTGGTTTCAGAAGCATTATGTGTGAGAATGAAGGAAAATGCAGTGCATTTTTCCTAGGGACACATAAAACAAGGTTATGTATTGATTAGTTGATAAAAATGAGGCCAGAGACTCACAGGAACCTACCTCTTTATTTCTCCTAGGAGCAACAGGTCAGTATTTGCTAATTCCTTGTTTCTGGTGACTTTATATCACAAAATCACCACTAATAATGAGAATCAACTGTAGTTGGATTTATGCCTATTTTACTTTTTTGTTTCCTGTGTCTCCTGTCTTTTTTTTTTTCTGCATTCCTCTAGTCTTCCTTTACTGCTTTTTGTTTGTTGCATTTAGTGAATATTTTCTAACATAGCATTTTATTTTTTTAATGATTTTTTCACTATATTTTTTTGGTTTTCCCGTAGTGTTTGCTACAGGGTTTACCATATATTTATTTTAACTTATCAGAATCAACTTCTGATTTAAACTAACTCAATTCCAGTAAGATGTAAAAACACCACTCTTATATAATTCTATTACTTCTTGTCCTTTTTGTGGGCTTCTTTTTTATATATATTACATCTATAAATGTTAAAAACCCAACAGTATATTATTATAATTATGACAATATACTTTTATGACTTTAAAGAAGCTTAGAAAATAAAGGAAAGCAAGTATCTATTTGTAGCTTTTGTTACACTAACCTTCTTTTTTTCATTGCTGGCTCTCTTCTCTGTGGATCTGAGTTACCATCTGGAGTCATTTCCTTTGCCCAATACAGCTTTGCTCCTACATGCCTCCTTTGTGCCAATATTGTCAAATATATTACACGTGTATATTACGTTATAGGCCCAGCAATACATTTTATACATATTGTTCTATACAATGGTTTTTTAAATCAGTTAAGAGAAGAAAGGAGAAAAATATGCATTTGCATTGTCTTTTGTAATTACATAATTATCTTTACTAGTGCTCTTTGTTTTTTCATGTGGATTAGAATTTCAGCCTAAAGAGCTCCCTTTAGTGTGTCTTCTTAGGTGAGCCTGCTAACATCAAATTGTCTCAGTTTTTATCTGTCTGGGAATGTCTTAATTTTGCCTTCGTTTTTGAAAGATAGTTGTGTCGGATATAGGATTTTTGGTGGACAGTTTTTTTCCTTTGAGCACTTCTGTAACGCCACCCCACTGCCTTCTGGTCTCGTTGTTTCTGGTGGGAAGTCAGCTGTTGATCTCACCAGGGTCCCTTGTGAGTGACTCATCGTTCTTCCCTTGCTGCTTTCAAGACTTTCCCCTTGTCTTTGACTGTCAGCATGTTCACTGCATCTCTTTGTGGATCTTTTGTGTGGATCTTATTTGGAGTTCATAGAGCTTGCCGGATGTGTAGATTAAAGTTCTGTTGTAAATTTGGAACGCTTTCAGCCATTCTTTCTTTGAAGTAATAATATTTCTCCCTTGTGGCCTGACTACCATGTAGTTCTCCAGCAGAGCCCCCCCGCCCCACCCATCAGAAGTCAGTGAGGCCTCAAACCCTGAAGCCACAAGCCCCCATGGTGCCCTAGGCTAGTTTTGCAGAGCCCTGCAGCCCAGCGCTTCACCGAGACCCCTGCCCCTGCCCCTTCAGAGACTTGGCACAGTCCAGTGGCTGAAGAGTGAGGACACAAGAGGCCATGACCAGATGTTTCTCACCTGGTGACAGGCGTAGAACCGAGCACTGGGGCATAGGCTGCTACATGGTGTGCAGGTGTCTACACGGCAAGTCTCCATGGACAACCAGACCCTCTACTGTACACCTTACTATGACAGTGTCCAGGAGCTGACAATAGAGGGTCAGGCTCACAGGCCACCACATCCTGATGCCCTTCTGCCTGTGGAGGGGGATTCTTGAGGGAGGAGACCTGTTCTGATCTGCATACAGGGGCTTCAGGAGCCCCCGAGGGCCCTGTTGCAAGTGATACCGTCTGGGCCATGAGAAAAGGAGGAGGGTATGAGCATGAAGTACTCTATCTGGGAAAGGGTTCTATAAAAGCTCAAGTTTCGATGAAGCAAAGGCACTTGCCCCTCACGGTCATTCCTACTGTGCTAGCCTGCATCTGCATCCCTGGCTCTTCCTGTGAGCCAGTCTCTGCCCCCAGGAGGACACTTCTTTCTCACACCTGCCCCGGCAGGTGCTCCCAGTAGACCCCCAGCCCTTTAACTCCTCCCAGAGCCAGAGCATCCACCCACACAGTGCATCGTCAGACCTGTCCACACTGAACACATCTCCCTCTGCTCAAAGCCCAGATTCTGGGGCTGTCGCATCCTTACTCCTTCCTGGGGGCAGAAGTTCTGTTTACAAGAACAAACCCCCCATGGGATGGAGCAAAGGGCTGTTGCTTTCAGAAAATCACCTGATTGTTCCTGTTCCTGCAAAAGCGTTTCTACCGTCTTTCCTCTGGGGACAAACACGGCTCAGGAGAGCCCCACCTCCTCTCAGGAGCCTCACGTGGCATTCACAAACAGTGAACCAGTGCTGCTGAAACACAGCACAATGCCAAACACCGACAAGGAAGGGAAGGCTTCACTAAGCCTGATGCCAGGACAACACACAACACAGAGGGGCATAAAAGCCGACAGCTCCAGACACCTCACACACACACACTCACACTCACACACACACTCCACCTCCTCTAGCCCCACCGCCCCACCATGGCTGCCTCCACCCTGTCCGTCTGCTCCAGCGACCTCAGCTATGGCAGCCGCGTCTGCCAGCCAGGTTCCTGGGACTCCTGCCCTGAGTCCTCCTGGCAGGTAGATGATGGCCCAGAGAGCTGCTGCGAGCCCCCCTGCTGCGCCCCCAGCTGCTGCGCCCCAGCCCCCTGCCTGAGCCTCATCTGCACCCCTGCCAGCTGTGTGTGCAGCCCCTGCCAGGCAGCCTGCACCAGCTCCTGCACGCCCTCATGCTGCCAGCAGTCTAGCTGCCAGCCCTCATGCTGCGCCTCCTCCCCCTGCCAGCAGGCCTGCTGCGTGCCCGTCTCCTGCACCCCCGTCTGCTGCAAGCCTGTGTGCTGTGTGCCCATCTGCTGTGGGGCCTCGCCCTGCTCAGACTCCTCATGCTGCCAGCAGTCTAGCTGCCAGCCGTCCTGCTGCACCTCCTCCCCCTGCCAGCAGGCCTGCTGCGTGCCCGTCTCCTGCACCCCCGTCTGCTGCAAGCCTGTGTGCTGTGTGCCCATCTGCTGTGGGGCCTCGCCCTGCTCAGACTCCTCATGCTGCCAGCAGTCTAGCTGCCAGCCCTCCTGCTGCACCTCCTCCCCCTGCCAGCAGGCCTGCTGTGTGCCCGTCTGCTGCACCCCCGTCTGCTCCAAGGCAACCCCCTGCCCAGCCCCCTCGTGCTGCCAGCCCAGCCCCTGCCCCCCGTCCTGCTGCAGACCCTCCTCCTGCGTGTCCCTCATCTGCCGCCCCGAGTGCAGGCCTGCCTGCTGCGTGCCCGTCCCCTCCTGCTGTGGCCCTGCCTCCTGCCAGCCAAGCTGCTGCCGCCCGGCCTCCTGCGTGTCCCTGCTCTGCCGCCCCACGTGCAAACCCTCCTCCTGCGTGTCCCTGCTCTGCCGCCCTGTGTGCTCCCGTGCAGCCCGTTGCGTCCCCGCCTCAGCCCAGAAGTCCTGCTGCTGACCGGGCGTGGCCCCCCACTCCTCCTAGGGCCAACTCTGACTTCGACCTGAAATCTTTGGAGCCTTGAGCCCATTCTGGGGTCTCCTTCTGTCCCAGAGCCACCCCCCCACCCCAGCAGGTTGGGCTGAGCCTTCACTGCCCGGCTGGCTCTCTGGACTGGCCCTGAGTTCTGTCCCAACCCAGGGTCTCACTCAGTGTCCTCTTCTCCATCCTAACTGGATAGCAGCTACTTTGTCCTCATGTGAGTGGGGGACTCTCATTCTGTTGACAAATAAAGCCATTGTCAGCCCCTCTCTGAGGCCTTGAGTGTATATCTGGGCAAAGCATGGGGAAGAGCTTTGATGTGGCATGGGGCTGGACCGCTTTGAGACCTGGCCTTGAGCTCTGTCCAGGGCGACAGCACTGTCGGGCAGAGCTGGCCAGGCCTTTCACCCTCCGCCAGGGTCTCCTGCAGTAGTGGGCCCCCTGCAGCCTCGAGCACAGGAAACCTGCCACCTGGGAGACCCCCGCATGCCTCCCAACACCTCCACCAGTGAGGGACAGAGAGTCCACTTGTCCAGGCCTGCAGCCTTGCACATCCAGGCTTGGGGCTTTGCCAGGGACAAAGGAGAACCTATTTAATAAAGCATCTGGCTTGAAGGCATGAAGCTCCCCCCCTCCAGGGCCAGCTTTGGGGAGGCTGGTGCCATCCTCTCTCCAGAAACCCTGGGCATGGGGGCAGGTGCTTTCCTCATGGGCAGATGGCAGGAGTGGGGAGCCATGTGTGGTGATGATGGGAGCCTGTGCTAGTCAGCGTTCTCTGGAGAAACAACCAATAGGATGTGTGCATTTATATACAGAGAGATTTATTTTGAGGAATGGGCTCGTATGACTATGGAGTCTGGCAAGTCCAAAATCTGTGGGGCAGGCTGCCCAGAGAAGAGTTGACATTGCAGCTTGAGTCTGAAGACAGTTGGAGGCAGAATTTCTTCCTCCTCGGAGGACCTCAGTCTTTTCTCTTAAGGCCTTCAACTGATAGGGCAGGGCCCACCCACATTATGGAGAGCAATCTGCTTTACCCAGAGTCCACTGATTTAATGTTAATCTCATCTAACAAATACCTTTGCAGCAATGTCCAGACGTGTTTGACCAAACAACTGGGCACGATGGCCTGGCCAAGTTGACACACCAAATTAACCATCACAGGGACCAATAGCTGAGGGGGGTGGGATATTTAGCAATGGCTGGGGCTCACTGAGTGCTCCCCTCAGGAATTCAAATGTTAAGGCAGTTGCCCTCTTGGGAAATCCAGCGAGGAGGGTTCGCGCTGGCCCTGCAGAGATGGTGCTGGGCAGGCACACCACCTGGAGGACACAGACCTTGCCTGGGCCTCGGGTGGTCCCCAGCAAGGAACGGCCTTGGCTAGGGGGCCTCGAATGCCCCAGGCCACATTCGAGGGATGTGTACTGGGGATGTCACAATGTACAGACCCCACATTGGAAGGAAGCAGGGGTCCTCGAGAGGGTTCCCACCTCCAGGGGGCCTGGCTGACGGCTCACCCGCGATCCCAGTGGATGCCAACACGGCAGCGTCCTGAGTGTGGTGTGGGGTGCGTCCTGCCCTCCTCCCCAGTCCTGGAGCTGTTGCCCCTGTGTTTGCTGGTCTCTCTGAACAGCCACCCACAGCGGCCCAGCCTCTCCGGGTCCGGCCCTCTGCTCTTCTGTCCTGTCCACACGACTGTCCATCTTCTGACTTGCCCTCTCCTTCCCCCCAGGGGCACCTGGTGTCCTCCCTCCCTGGGTCTCCCTGAAGACCCCTCCTCCAGGTTCGGCCTCCACTCTCTGCCACGGTCCTCTCTCTGCACACGGCCAGGCTGAACTTTCCAGAGACCCTCCTCATGACAGCTCCTCCCATGGCATCAACCCACAGCACGGTGACCAGCCCACCTGCCTGCCCAGCGCCCACCCTTCCCCTCATCTCCCGGCTGCCCCCTCCGCATCACTTTTTAGTTTCTTACTCCTGAAGATGTTTTAAAGCCGACTTTTCTTCTCTTTAGGTGTCTGTGGGTGTTTGCAGGTGGCAAGTGCAGTATTTGAAGTCTCTGCAGGTCCGTTTGGGTTTTCTGTCACATCTGCCAGTTCCTGCTCACATGTCCTCTTTCCTGATGTGCTTGGTTATTTTTCACTGAGTAATGGTCCTTGTCTTTGGAAAAGTATTTGTGGGCATTTGGGGCCGCCCGGGGTGGGGGGGAGCATGGCAGGGAGGCCCGCGCTGCCCCTCTGGGCCCAGCCTGGTTTGCAGTCCCCCTGGGCCCGCCTGCCCTCCAGCTCACCCCCACCGTGTGCCCCTGCTTGTCACCAGGGCAGTGCACCACATGGGAGTGGGGAGGGGGCTTTCCCACACTCCTGGTCCCTGGCGGTGGCTGCTGCTCTCCCCGTGGGTCCCCCCTGCCTCCCCAGATGACCACATCTGCCCCTTGGCTGGGGTACTGGGATGAAAAGAGCTCCCCACGAGCAGGGGTCAGCCCTCCTTTCCACCAGCTCTGGTCTGGTCCTATTCACAGGCATGGCGGGTGTGGGGGCCGTGCTGACGCAGGCTCCCCATTTCCAGACCCCATCAGTGCCCTCAGTGGGAAAAAGGGAGAAGAAACACTGGGTGCGAGCGCAGGCTGCCGCCCCACCTGCACGACACTCTCCCAGTCCTTTCACCGCACGACTGCTGGGGGGTGGGGCGGGGGATTGTGACAGTAGCTGCCATCTTTTGAGTTTTTGTTTTATGAAGCATTTCAAGAGACTTTTTTTCGTCTAATAAGAAACATTAGATGAAATTTACTTTATAACTGACAACTAGCTCTGGATTCTGCCATGCTGCTTCTCTGCTTTGTGAGTTTTCTTCTTGTTTCTGTTGCTTTTCGTCTTTAAAATATCAATTATGATATTTTTCTTTTACTTTTTCTACTGTTTTGAAATATATATATTTAGTTATACTAATGAATATCTGTTTTCCTTTCTATTCATATTTTAATTGTTAAAGTCAAGAATGAAACAATACAATGGAAGAAATGTCTCTTTAAGACGGAAATGATTCTGTTTCCTCCACATCCATCTGCACCCCCATCCCCCAGACTCCCCCTTCTCAGTCTTTCTGGTCCAGTCATGTGCCGCATAACAACGTTTCACTCAACGACGGACCGTGTGCACAACAGTGGTGCCGTAAGATCAGTACCATGAGCCTAGGTGTGTAGTGGGCTATACCACCTAGGTGTGAAAATGCACTCTGTGACGTTCGCACAATGACGAAATTGCCTGACGACGCATTTCTCAGAACGTGTCCCCATCATCGTTCAGTGACACGTGACTGGAGAAGCTACAGCAGCGCTCTCCGACAGAAACACAGCACAAGCCACACGTGTAACTGTAACTATGATAGTAGCCACATTTAAAAATGAAAAAGAAACAAGTGAAATTAATTTAATAACATATTTTATTCAACCCAATGTATCCAAAATACTATCGTTATCAACATGCAGTACTGACTACTTTTAAAGTCCTCAGTAGCCACAGGCTGCCAGTGGCTCTCCAGTGACAGCATGGACCCTCCCCGCTGTCGTGACGTCTGTTACGATACATTGGAGATGTGCGTTTGCACTGAGAACCCGCTGTGCAGGATATTTGGGCTTCCGCCCATGTCTCCCTTCCTTCACACCCACGACAGCCCGACCTCCACGTCCTTGAACTTGGTCATTTGTCGTATTTAAGTTTTTTTTTTTCAGGAGAGAACCATACATTTTTTTTTTAAAGGAATACTGTCCAGGCTCCTCCTTATGTGGAAATATGTTGCTATCTTTACTAGAGAAAGATGTAATAATTTGAAAAAAGGAAAGATCAACCTTAGGGGCAGACGTTCCCCCAGAAGCTCTGTGTCTCTCACCGTTTGGTGGAAGAGGGCCCAGGCTCAGCTCGCCGTCGCTTCATTCCCGGACAGCATGCCGTCTCTTCCTGCGTGGCGACGGGACTGTTCTTAATTCTTTTTCATTGAAAGACTTGCCCGGATATTTCTAGGGCGGGCTCTAGAGATCTGATTCTCTTGAAATTCATGAAGTCTTTCCACTCCAGACGCACACATCCTTGTCCCTTCAGCTCGGAGTGGTTCATACTCGGTTATTTCTTTGCTTATTGTTTCGACCCTAATTGCCCTTTATTTCTCCCTAGCCACAGACTTATCACATTTGGTCTCAGCTAAGCATACTGTCTGTTTATTATATTTTTTCTTGTCGTGTTTGTGGGTGTCATCTTTTACTTCTGTGTTTTGGAGGAACTAGCAGTGTTTGTCCTTAAATGGTATTAACCATTGAATTGTTTCTCTGTGGGGTTGGTTTTGCTCTTTCCTGCCTCCGTTGTGAATGTTTAATCCAGCTGCTTGGAGTAAATTTCCCTGGACCCTTGCCATCTTCCATCTCCACCACTGTGTTTGGAATGGGGAAGTCCTGGTTAAGAGCGTAGATCCTGTACACAGACAACTGGCCTCCGGTCCCAGTGCTGCTACTTTGTGCTGTGTGACCTTGAGCAGGTTGCTCAGCCTCTTTGTGCCCAGGCTTCCTCATCTGTTCACAGTAACTTCCTCACTGAGTTGATGTGAACATTAAGTGAGTTAACAGATGTGAAGTGAGCAGAACACTGCCTGGCACAGAACAGGTGCTCAGAAAATGTCATCTAACATCACCAGCAGCTATTGGAGGGTCATTTCTAAGATGTGGGAGTTTTCCCCAGGGCCAGCCCATTATGACTTTGTGTCCCAGCTTCCCTGGGACCCTATCGTCTTGTATTCCATGAGGGAAACCAGCTGTTGCCTAAGGTTTTCTTTTGGGCGTTGCCCTAGATGCGGAATTTCTGTTGCTCCTAGGCCGAGTTTTTAGGGGATGGTCTCTCCCTTCCCCTCAGGGTTCTAAGTGTTTCAGGGCATCACCCTTGAGTGAGGCAAATTCCGGCCGGAGGGGGCTGTTTGCCCCGCCGTGGAGCCGGCGTGCACGGCACATGCTGGAAGGCCATGCGGGCGTGGGTAAAATCCTGATGGACACTGAGTGACCAAGGAGAGGGATGGCCCTGAGTCCCCCACGACTATATCGTACACCTCAACTTTCTCAGACACGACGTGTGTGCTCCTGGTGCAGGTTCACACCGTGCCCGAGTCTTACCTGCGTCCCTGAACCTTCCTCTCGGGCACTTTATGTGGGGCTGCGACAGCGCTGGGCATCTCTCCCTTGGGCTTTCACCCAGTACCCATGGGGTAGGGAGGGCTGCGTGTGGTCTCACACCCCGCCCTCCGCGAACGTGACCTTAGACCTGTCTCTGTGATCTAATGCTCGGCACCAAGTATATTTTACAAGATGTGCAAGTGTCACTATACGCATAAATTTTAAAATACCTAAAAGTAATAAAATAATTTAAAGCACTCCAAACATAGGAAAGATGGATGCAGAATTCATCACTCTGGAGCAATGTTCCCTCTAAACCCCAACTCAGCAGAAACTCGCCTCAAATATTTTCTGCAAGTTTTCTGGACCAAACAGGAGAGACAGGAAAACACACCCTGCAACATACTCCCAAGCAAATGAGTAAGAACTAAGTGTAGAAAATCAACCAGCAGTAATGAGGGCTCTCCTGCAGCCCGCGCTCAGCATCAACACGGAAGGGAGGGCGTCCTGGGGACAACACAAGCCAGGGAGGGGTATAAAAGCCCACGGCCCCGGGTACCAGACACACTCACACACTCACACACTAATACACACCCTCCTCCAGCCCCACCGCCCCACCATGGCCGCCTCCACCCTGTCCGTCTGCTCCAGCGACCTCAGCTATAGCAGCCGGGTCTGCCAGCCTGGTGCCTGGGACTCCTGCCCCGACTCCTCCTGGCAGGTGGACGACGGCCCAGAGAGCTGTTGCGAGCCCCCCTGCTGTGCCCCCAGCTGCTGCGCCCCAGCCCCCTGCCTGAGCCTCATCTGCACCCCTGCCAGCTGTGTGTGCAGCCCCTGCCAGTCAGCCTGCAGCAGCTCCTGCACGCCCTCGTGCTGCCAGCAGTCTAGCTGCCAGCCGTCCTGCTGCGGCTCCTCCTCCTGCCGGCAGGCCTGCTGCGTGCCCATCTACTGCACCCCTGTCTCCTGCACACCCGTCTGCTGCAAGCCCGTGTGCTGTGTGCCCGTCTGCTCTGGGGCCTCCCCCTGCTCAGACTCCTCATGTTGCCAGCAGTCTAGCTGCCAGCCCTCCTGCTGCACCTCCTCCCCTTGCCAGCAGGACTGCTGTGAACCCGTCTGCAGCACCTCCGTCTGCTGTAACCCCGTGTGCTGTGTGCCCATCTGCTCTGGGGCCTCCCCCTGCTCAGACTCCTCATGTTGCCAGCAGTCTAGCTGCCAGGCCTCCTGCTGCGCCTCCTTCTCCTGCCAGCAGGACTGCTGTGAGCCCGTCTGCAGCACCTCCGTCTGCTGCAAGCCTGTGTGCTGTGTGCCTGTCTGCTCTGGGGTCTCCCCCTGCTCAGACTCCTCATGCTGCCAGCAGTCTAGCTGCCAGCCCTCCTGCTGCACCTCCTCCCCCTGCCAGCAGGACTGCTCTGTGCCTGTCTCCTGCACCCCTGTCTCCTGTACCCCCGTCTGCTGCAAGCCCGTGTGCTGTGTGCCTGTCTGCTCTGGGTCCTCCCCCTGCTCAGACTCCTCATGCTGCCAGCAGTCTAGCTGCCAGCCGTCCTGCTGCGCCTCCTCCTCCTGCCGGCAGGCCTGCTGTGTGCCCATCTGCTGTACCCCCGTCTGCTGCAAGCCCGTGTGCTGTGTGCCTGTCTGCTCTGGGTCCTCCCCCTGCTCAGACTCCTCATGCTGCCAGCAGTCTAGCTGCCAGCCCTCCTGCTGCACCTCCTCCTCCTGCCAGCAGGCCTGCTGCGTGCCCGTCTCCTGCACACCCGTCTGCTCCAAGGCAACCCCCTGCCCAGCCCCCTCGTGCTGCCAGCCCAGCCCCTGCCCCCCGTCCTGCTGCAGACCCTCCTCCTGCGTGTCCCTCATCTGCCGTCCCGTGTGTAGGCCCGCCTGCTGCGTGCCCGTGCCCTCCTGCTGCGGCCCCGCCTCCTGCCAGCCCAGCTGCTGCCGCCCGGCCTCCTGCGTGTCCCTGCTCTGCCGCCCCACGTGCAGACCCTCCTCCTGCGTGTCCCTGCTCTGCCGCCCCACGTGCTCCCGCGCTGCCCGCTGCAGCACCGCCCCAGCCCAGAAGTCCTGCTGCTGACCTGGCATGTCCCTGAGGGCCAGCCGTGCTCCAGGCCCATGGCCAGTGGGACTGAGCTCCGAGATACCAGCACTTAGCCTTCTCCAGGAGTTTATAACCCCAGAAAAGACCAGCAGGCTGTCTCCTCTGTGTTCACCAGAAAGAAAAGGGACTCCCTTTTCCTCCAGAGTCTGCCCAGCAGTTGCTGCCACAGCCATCCCAGAACCCAGCACAGGCCTGAGCCATCAGAGGGGGTCCTGATTCTCTGTCCCCCTGCCCCTCCTCCAGTCCCTGCCCCTGTCAGTCGCATGGGAGGACCTGCCACCTGACCTGATAAACTCGCCTCCTTTTCTCCACGTGCCTCTTTATACATCTTCTTTCCTGGTCCGAGTGTGGTGTGGCAGGGGCTGGGGGAGGGGTGCATACACAGGCCTCCCAGCACTCCTGGCCATAACCTCCTGTGACCTTTCACAGGAAAAGAGAGGCAGGAAAACCCAGGAATCCAGGCCCGGCGTGACCCTGGAGCGGCCACCCTGTGCTCCTGGCCTAGGCCCTGCTGTCCAGGCCGCGTGCTCTCCTGCAGGCCTCCCCCATGTGAGCTGTGAGGTGGCCGCACACCCCATGGTCAATAGCATGCCTCTGGAGGCCTGACGCTGCTGGAACCCGCCCTCTCCTCCGTGGCCCCCCAGGGCCTTCCTCCCGGGTGTGGGGATCCTGGCGGGGAAGACGGAGTGTTTCCTTGACTGTTCAGTGTTGCTTATCAAAGGCGCACCACAGCTGTCCTGGGGGGCGCCACCCAGATCCCCCTCGCGAGCACCCACTGTGGGGGTGTAGCTGACGCACAGCCCCGGCTGCCGCCCCTTCGACCCACCACATCCAAACCAGGCTGCTCCCTGAAGTTGACTGAGCACAGCCGGGGTCTGAGCAGGGCTGTTCCCGCGGACACGAGTCTCCTCCCACAGGCCCCTCGGCTCCAGCACCCTGTCCACCCGTCCCAGGCCTTCTCAGAGCTGTGCGGCGTCTGAGGCGCTGTCCCCACTCGCCGCTCACAGGAGTCCTGCCTCGTTAAGGCCCCCCCCACCAACCCCCGCTCCTCCTGTTTACTCTTTCATGGGCATTCCCACAATAAATCACTTGCAAATCGATCCCATCTCGGCATCTGCTTCTTGGAGAACCCAAACTGACTCCTGCACTGTTATTTCTGTACCACTAGAAAGAAAGAGAGAGAAAGACAAACACAACCAATGAAACTATGACCCGATACTCTTACACGACACGTGAAAAATTCACACCAGCCTCTTCTTGCCTTTAAATTACTTCAATCTATTCTGAGGGATTTAGGCAAATGTTTCACCTTCATTTGCATGTATCTGTATTTAAAAACATAATGGATTGATCTACTTGTTGCTTGTGGGCATGGCCTTTTCTTGGAGCCTGTGGAGCTCTTGGCTGTCTATTTATCTGTGTATGGAATTACACCATTCCATACAACGAATGCGTGCTTCATCCAGGGAGAAATGCAAATATACCACTGTGGGCTCCTATACATACAGTGGCCACTGGCATTTCTAGACAGACTGTGATCAGTTAAAGACACATGCTGTAAACCCTAAAATCCAAAACAAGGAGCTGTGGCTAATAAGCTAACAAAGGAAATAATACAGAATCATAAATAAAATCAACTAATCCAAAAGAAGACAGAAAGAGAGGGAAAGGAGGATGAAGAACACACTGGAAACAAACTCTGCAAGAGGACAGAGTAAACCTCACTGTGTCGACAATCACACTAAACGTAAGTTGTCTAAATACTCCCATTGAAAGGCAGAGACTGGTGGATTGAATTAAAAAAAAAAAGAAACAAGACCTCACTTTATGCTGCCTATAAAAAATGTAGTTTAAATATAAGATGAAAATAGATTAAAAGTAAAGAGGTGGGAGAAGATACATCATGCTAACATTAATCGAAAGAAACCTGCAGCAGTGATACTAATATCATTCAAAATAGATTCCAAATGAAAGAATATTGCCAGAGATTGAGGCTCATTTTATAAAGATAAAGGAGCCATAAACCCTAAATGTTTCTGCACCTCATAACAGACCTTCCGAATTCATGAAGCAAAACCTGCCTGAACTGCAATGAGATACAGACAAATGAACATTTACAGTCTGAGATTTCAATACTCCTCTCTCCACAACTTATAGAAAAAACAAACAGAAAATCAGGAAGGGTGTAGACTATTTGAGTGATGCTACCAACCAGTCTGAACTAATTGGCATTTAAAGAACACTCCACCCCACAAACAGAATAACCACTCTTTTTAAGTGCGGCAAACATGTACCAAGATAGACTACATTAACTAAGATAGGCCATATTTTGGGCAATAAAACAAGTCTCAACAAACTTAAAAGAATTTAAGTCATATAATGTTTATTCTCTGACCATAATGGAATTAAATTAGAAATCCAGCACCAGAAAGATCCTGTAAGATCCCCAAATATTAAGAAATGAAAAGGACTTCTATATAACCCATGGGTCAAAGAAGAAAGAAAAGGGGAAATTAGAAAATAGTATGAACTGTATGAAAATGAAAACACACATCCAAATGTGTGGGGTGCTGCTAAAGCAATTCCAAGGGGGGAATTTACAGCACTGAATGTCCAATTAGAACAGAAGGAGGCTCTCAGATAGACGACCTCAGCTTCCATCTGAGAAACTAGGGCGAGTGGGCCCAGGTAAACTCAAGGAAAAGAGACGATAATAAAGATCTGAGTGGAAAAATCAATGAAATGGAAAACAGAAAAAAAAAATGAGAAAATCAAAGAAACCAAAAGCTGTTTCCTTGAGAAGATGATAAAATTGATAAACCTTTAGCAAGACTGACCAGCAAAACAAAGAGAGAAGATGCTAATCACCAAATCTAGAATGAGGCATGTGACGTCAGTAGACATCCTGCAGACACTGAAAGTGTAATAAGAGAACATGGAACTATTTTATGCCCCAAAACTTGACTACCTAAGTGAAATGGACAAATTCTTTGATAGACACAAACTACCAAAACTCACTCAAGAAGACATATATAACCTGAGTAGCCCCAGACCCATTAAAGAAATCGAGTCTGCAGCTGCAAACCTTCCCACAGCCCAGCTGCCTTTCCACAGGTGAAGGGTAAGCCAACCGTGGGACATCACACCACAGAACTCCACCTGCAAGACAAGGAGCCAACTGTGGACATGCACAGCAGCTTGAATGGACTGTAAGGGAATTGTGGGGTGCAAAAGTCAACCTCAGAAAGTGACAAGCTGTATGACTCCACTTGTGTACATTCTCACTGTAAGAAAAGGAGAGAGATGGAGAAGAGATGCGTGGTTGTCAGGGGTTAGGGAGGAGAGTGTGGTCGGTGTGGGTATGAGGAGTAGATGACGAGATGAGGAGTAGATGAGGGAGCCTTGTGATGACGGCATGATTCTGTATCTGATGGTGGTGGTGGTTATATGATCTACGACTGTGAAAATACTGCATAAAACTACACACACACGAGTGCATGTAAATCTGATGAAATCTGAATAAGATCTGTGGATTGTCAAGCTCCTGGTTGTGACTTGTACTAAAGTTAGGCTGGATGCTATCATTGAGGAAAACTGGGGGAAAGGTACACGGGACCTTCTCTGTAAAGTTTTTGTAACTTCTTGTGAATCCATAATTTAAAAAAAAAAAAAAACTTTCCACAAAAAAACCCTCCAGGCCCAGATGGCTTCACTGGTGAATTCTATCAGGAAAAGAAAACAAAAAAAACACCAGAGCATCAAACAAACCCGCTGTCCACTTTCTGGTGGGTGCTGGGAGGAGGCCACACAAGATGCTGTAACGTGTGGCCTATCCAGTACCTTCTCTTAGGCTGAAACCAGGGAACTGGCCAGATCCCCCACGTCATCATCACATGGTCATCGAAATCTCCAAAGATCTTCCATCCACTCTCAGCACCGCTTCCATCTACCGGAACATGAGGCCCCTCCTGATGTGGGCACCACGCAGATAATGCGGGCAGGGCTGACAAAGACACTGCCCGTGGCCGCCGCCCTGCCTCCCGGAACTGCCTGTCTGCACCCTGACGACCCCAGCCCAACGGCCCCCAGCCCCACGCCGCACACAGGTGTGGGGTGAATGAAGAAGGAATATCTGGAAACCTGCAGTGTTGGGACTAGTGCTGAGGTCTCCCGACACGGCCCCTCTGCTCCTGCCCAGCACCGAGGGGATGGGCTGTCCCCCACGTCCCTCCCACGGGCACCTTTCTCCCCACATGATCCATGGGACCCGGCCAAGCCACAGCAGCCCAACCAGGGTCGACCACGGCCATCCGCCCGAGGAAGTCACGGCCACACATCTACCTTGACCAACCACGAGGGCACCTTTAGGAGGAAACCCGTGGCCATAGTGTGGGCCACACACCAGCTTCCGCAGGGCCAAACACTGGTCAGGCGGTCACTCAGGTTCCCACCCAGCAACTGACTCATCTAATGAGGCTTCTTGGGCCCTGCCAGAGTCACCAACAAGGAAGGGGGACGTGAGAGCCTCCTGAGGGGACAACACAGGCCAGGGGCTGGATATAAAAGCCCGGGCATCACAGAGCACCTCACACACTCCCACACACACACTCACACTCACACCCACCCTCCTCCAGCCCCACCACCCCCCCATGGCCGCCTCCACCCTGTCTGTCTGCTCCAGCGACCTCAGCTATGGCAGCCGGGTCTGCCAGCCCGGTGCCTGGGACTCCTGCCCTGACTCCTCCTGGCAGGGGGACGATGGCCCAGAGAGCTGCTGCGAGCCCCCCTGCTACGCCCCCAGCTGCTGCGCCCCGGCCCCCTGCCTGAGCCTCATCTGCACCCCCGCCAGCTGTGTGTGCAGCCCCTGCCAGGCAGCCTGCACCACCTCCTGCACACCCTCCTGCTGCCAGCAGTCTAGCTGCCAGCCGTCCTGCTGCACCTCCTCCCCCTGCCGGCAGGCCTGCTGCGTGCCCGTCTGCTGCAAGCCCGTGTGCTGTGTGCCCGTCTGCTCTGGGGCCTCCCCCTGCTCAGACTCCTCATGTTGCCAGCAGTCTAGCTGCCAGCCCTCCTGCTGCGCCTCCTCCTCCTGCCAGCAGGCCTGCTGTGAGCCCGTCTGCAGCACCTCCGTCTGCTGCACCTCCGTCTGCTGCACCCCTGTGTGCTGTGAGCCCGTCTGCTGCACCCCTGTCTGCTGTAACCCCGTGTGCTGTGTGCCCGTCTGCTCTGGGGCTTCCCCCTGCTCAGACTCCTCATGCTGCCAGCAGTCTAGCTGCCAGCCCTCCTGCTGCACCTCCTCCTCCTGCCAGCAGGCCTGCTGCCTGCCCGTCTCCTGCACACCCGTCTGCTCCAAGGCAACCCCCTGCCCAGCCCCCTCGTGCTGCCAGCCCAGCCCCTGCCCCCCGTCCTGCTGCAGACCCTCCTCCTGCGTGTCCCTCATCTGCCGCCCCGTGTGCAGGCCTGCCTGCTGCGTGCCCGTCTCCTCCTGCTGCCGCCCTGCCTCCTGCCAGCCCAGCTGCTGCCGCCCGGCCTCCTGCGTGTCCCTGCTCTGCCGCCCCACGTGCAGACCCTCCTCCTGCGTGTCCCTGCTCTGTCGTCCCACATGCTCCCGCGTGGCCCGCTGCAGCCCCGCCTCGGCCCAGAAGTCCTGCTGCTGACCGGGCACGTCCCCCAGAGCCAGCCGGGCTCCAGGTCCCACCCCGTGACCGTGGTCCTCCCAGACCCCTCAGTCCAGTCCTGACCTGTTAGGTGGCTGCCCCCACCCAGGACAGGGTCCCCCCAGGTGTCCACTGTCCTGACCTGACCTCTGCCTCCCAGGAACCCGGACGTCGCTGCTCCCCAGCTGCTGCCTCCAGGAGGCTCCTCCATCTGCCTCTGGGTCACCTGTCCTCTCCCAGTTTCTCTGCTCGGGTCACTTGACTTCCAAGCTGTCAGCCCCTCCTCAGCACCCAATAAACTTCCTTCATCACCTGATGCGCTTCCTTCATCTGACACTTGGGGGTGGGGTTGGGGCGACACATGGTTCTGACCAGACATTGGTCTCCTCCAGCCGCGAACATTTGTGAGAGTGAGTGACTGAGGAATCCCAAAGGGCAGTGGAGTCCCTCCTCTGGACAGGGTCACCGGGTGGGACTCCTGCCCTCGCCCAGGAAGGTCAGTGCCTGCTCAGGCCGTGCTCGGAGCTTTCCTGAGGCTGGTCACCTGCAGATGTGTTGTGGTCTGGGGTTCTCAGGTCCCCTTGACCTTTTCCACCCACTGTCCCATCTGGGCTAACTGGCTCCCCAGAATCACCCGCTAGCAAGCTAGCCTGGGGACTCCACTCAGCACAGCCTCTGCGGGGCCTGGGGTCAGCCTTGTGGTCCATCTGCAGGTCTACATTTCTATCAGAAACATGATGGCGTGAGAGAGGAGCTGCTCCATCCAAGATGGGATAAGAAGGACTGGATGACCTTCCCACCTGGGCCAACCCCCAAAACTAACAAAATTGTGAAGCACGGGTGTTCAAGGACCTGAGAAGCACAGAACGGGACCAGCAGAGAGCGAGAACAGAAAACTGGGTCTCACACCTGGCCCAGCTCACCACCTAGAGTGTGTTTCCAGGCCCCAGTACAGAAATGGTGAACCCATGTGGAGCTCCATGGACCCCTGCATTTCAGAGATGGCCTTGGGAGTTGGGGGAGACCTGGGCAGCTCACGTTTGGGGTCAGAGTGCGAGAGAGAAGAGAGCAGCACTGGGTACTCCCCAGTCCCACAGAGGGTCCCCTGCAGTGTCAGCTGAGTAATGATCCACAAACACATGTGAGCCTGAGACTGGCGCAAACCAATAGAACTAGACGGACCGGTCCCCAGGGATCCAACCAAGCCTGAAACAGTGCCTGCCCCACCTGCCAGCTGGAAAATTCTCACAAGTCTGAGGATACCAGGTACACCGCTCAGAAGGGTACTGACCTAGTTGTGGGGTAAAATTCACCCTAATGTCACCACTGCTCTAGTCCTACCTGTCAAAGCTTATATGCAAGCCTCAAAGATGAGCCATTTCCAAGTAACTTCCTACATCCCAGAACAGAGGTCAAGTATATTCATAAATAATTCAGCACTCAACAAGGTAAAATTCACAGTTTCAGACATCCATTCAGAAATCACCAAGCATGCAAAGTGGCAGGAACATATAACCCATAATGAGGATAAAATCAATCCATTAAGACCAAGCCGGAAGTGTCACAGATGATAGAATTATTGAGACTTACAACTATGCTCCATTCGTTCAAGAAGTCAGAGAAAAGATTAAGCAAGCGTATCAAGGAAAGATGAGGAAGATTTAAAAAGACACAAATGGAACATCTAGCAAGGAAAACTATAATGTCAGAGGTGAAAATTACACTAAACAAGATTAACCGCAGAATAGACACTGCAGAAGAAAAGACAAGTGAACTTGAAGGCAGAGAAGTGGAAATCACCTAAACGAAACACAGAGAAGAAAAAGAAGTGGACAGCGCATTAGTGAGCTGTAGGACAACTTCAGTTGACCTGATGTACTTGTAATCGGAGGTCCCAAAGGAGAAGAGAAAGGTGGAACAGAAAAGATGCTGTCAGATTGGATGAAGAGGCAAACCCCGTCTATGCTGCCTACAAGAAGTGTACTTTAAACATAAAGAAAAAAGAGGTTAAAATTAAAAATGGAAAAATAAGAGTAAATTAAATTCCAAGCCAGCATAAAGTTTGAAATGATAAAGATTAAAGCAAAAATCAGTGAAATTGAAAACAGTAAAACAATAGTGATAATCAATGAAGCCACAGTTTGTGTTTTGAAATGATAAACTTGATAAACTCTAGCTAGACTAAGTAAGAAAAAGACAAGGAAGACACAAATTACCAATATCAGGAATGGAAGAGAAGGAATTACTACAGACCTCATAGGTATTAAAGAAATTAAAAGGGAGTACAACAAACAATTCTATTCCTAAAAATTGGGCAATTAAGATGAAATGGACTCATTCCTTGAAGACATAAACCACCAAAACTCACTCAAGAAAAAAAAAAAAGATAAACTTAATTGTTTTATATCAATTTAATAGACTTTTTTGAGAGAAGTTTTAGGTTCACAGTAAAATTGATCGGAAAGTACACAGAGTTCCCATAATACCGCCACTCTCACACAGGCACAGCCTCCCCCCGTTGACATCTTGAGATCATGATACATTTGCTACAGATGTGGTTCATTTGTTATAATTTATAAACCTACATGGACACGTCTATATCACCCACAGTTCATAGTTCAATTAGGGTTTACTCTTAGGGGTGTACGCTCTATGAGTTTTGATAAATGTATGATGACAATAAGGACCATTATAGTTCATACAGAATAGCTTCCCTACCCTAAAAAATCCTCTGTGCACCACCTGCTCATCCCTCCTTCCCTGCTAACCCCTGGCAACCACTGATCTTTTTACTGTCTCCATAGTTTTGTCTTTTCTAGAATGTCATATAGTTGCAATCATACAGTATGGAGACTTTTCCCATTGGCGTCTTTCACTTAGTAATGTGCATTTAAGGTTCTTCCATATCTTTTCATAGCTTGATGGCTCATTTCTTTTTTTCCAAAATTTTTTATTGAGGCAAAATACACATAATATAAAATTTACTATCTTAACCATTTTTAAGTGCACAGTTCACTGGTCTTAAGTACATTCACAATGTTGCATAACCATCACCACCATCCACATCCAGAACTCTTTTTATCTTGCAAAACTGGAACTCTATACACATTAAACAATAACTTCCCATTCTCCTCTCCCCCAGCCCCTAGGAAGCACCGTTCTACTTTCTGTCTCTAAAGGACCTCATCTAAGTGGAATCATATAGTATTCGTCTTTTTGTAATTGGTTTATTTCACTTACCATAATGTCTTCATGGTTCATCCGTGTTGATGTCAAACTTGCTTCCTTTTTTAAGGCTGAAGAATATTCTATTGTATGTATATACCACATTTTGCTTATGCACTCATCCATCCATGGATATTTGGATTTCTTACACATTTTAGCTATTGTTAGTAATGCTGCTATGAACATGAGTTTACAAATATATATTGGAGACTCTGCTATCAATTTCTTTGAGCATACACCCAGTAGAATTACTGGCTCATATGATAATTCTACTCTTAATATTTTGAGGAACAATATACTGCTTCCCACAGTAGAGTACCATTTACTGTTCCCACCAACAGTGCACAAGGGTTCCAATTTCTCCAATTCTCACCAAACTTGTTATTTTCTGTTTGTTTTTTATATATAGTAGTCATCCTAATGGATGGAAGGTGGTATCTCATCGTAGTGTTGATATGCATTTCTCTAATGATTAGTAATGTTGGGCATCTTTTCACGTACTTACTGGCCATTTGTATGTCTTCTTTGGCAAAACATCTGTTCAAGTCCTTTGCCCATTTTTGAAGCAAGTTGTTTTTGTTATTGAGTTTTAGGAGTTCTCTTTATATTCTGGATATTAACCCCTTGTCTGATACATGATTTTCAGATGTTTTCTCCTATTTCTTTGGGTTACCTTTTTTCTCTGTTGATATTGTCTTTTGATGCAAAAATATTTAAAATTTTCATGAAATTCAATTTGTGTATTTTTTTTATGTTGTCTATGCCTTTGGTGTCATATCCAAGAAATTATTGCCAAATCCACTGTCATGAAGCTTTTGTCCTGTTTTCTACTAAGACTTTTATAGTTTTAGGTCTTACATTTAGGTCATGGATCCATTTTGAGTTACTTTCTGTGTATAGTGTTAGGTAAGGGGCCAACTTCATTCTTTGCATGTGGATATCCAGTTTTCTCCCAGCACCATTTGTCAAAAAGACTGTCTTTTCTCCATTGAATGGACTTGGTGCCCTTGTCAAAAATGATTTGACCTAACGTGTGAGGGTTTATTTCTGGACTCTTTATTCTATTCCATTGGTCTATATTTCTGTCTTTATGCCAGTACCACCCTGTTTTGCTTAGTGTAGCTTTGTAGTAAGTTCTGAAATCAGGAAGTGTGAGCCCTCCAGCTTTGTTCTTTTTCAGGATTGTTTTGGCTATTCAGGGTCCCTTAAGATTCCATACAAATTTTAGGATGGATTTTTATGTTTCTGCAACAAATGTCATTGAGATTTTGATAGTGATTACATTAAATCTGTAGATCACTCTCGACAGTATTGACATCTTAATGATGCTGAGTCTTCCAATCTGTGCACGTGGGATGTCTTTCCATTTATTTATGTCTTCTTTAATTTCTTCCAGCAATGTTTTGCAGTTGTCATTGTATACGTCTTCCTCGGTTAAGTTAATTCCTAAGTATTTCATTCTTTTTGATGCTAGTGTAAATGGAATTGTTTTGTAATTTCTTTTTTGGATTGTTCATTGTTATCATAAAGAAATACATCTGATCTTTTGTGTGTGTTGACTTTGTATCCTGCTATTTTGCTGAATTCATTTATTAGTTCTAACAGTTTTTTTGTGGAATCTTTAGGATTTTCTACATATAATATCACAGCATCTGTGAACAGAGATGACTTTATTTCTTCCTCTCCAATTTAGATGCCTTTTGTTTCTTCTATTGTCTAACTGCTCTCCCAAAACTTCCAGTACTGGGGTGAACAGAAGTGGCAAAAGTGGGCTTCCTTGCCTTCTTCCTGATCTTAGAGGAAAAGCCTTCAGTTTTTCAACATTGAATATGTTTGCTGTGGGTTTTTCATATATATATTTTATTATGTTGAAGTAGTTTCCTTCTGTTTCTAGTTTTTTTTTTTTTTTTTGAGGAAAATTAGCCCTGAGCTAACTGCTACCAATCCTCCTCTTTTTGCTGAGGAAGACTGGCCCTGAGCTAACATCCATGCCCATCTTCCTCTACTTTATGTACATATGGGACGCCTACCACAGCATGGCTTGCCAAGCAGTGCCATGTCCGCACCCGGGATTGAACTGGCGAACCCCGGGCCGCCGAAGCGGAACGTGTGCACTTAACCGCTGAGCCACTGGGCCAGCCCCTGTTGGTTGTTTTTATCATGAAAGGGTACTGAATTTTGTCAAATGCTTTTTCTGCATCAATTGAAATGATTATGTATTTTTTCCTTCCATCCTGTTACTGTGGAACCATCTTTGCATTCCAGGAATAGATCTCTCGGTCACGGCATCTAATCCTTTTATATGCTGCGTGATTCAGTGTGCTAGTATTTCGCTGAGCATTTTTTGCATGAATGTTCATAAGGGATATTGGTCTGTAGTTTTCTTTTCTTGTAGTGTCTTTGGTATCAGGGTAGTTCTGGCCTCATAGAATCAGTTAGGGAGTGTTCCTTTCTCTTTAATTTTTAAAAAAGCTTACAGTGAATGAGGAATAAATGAAAAAATCTTTAATCTGATAGAAGACATTTATGAAAAACTTGCAGCCAACATCATGCTCAACTGTGAAAGACCGAATGCTTTCCCCCCAAGACCAGGAACGACACACAGACGTCCTCGGAATCAGATCATCCTGCAGGTTCTCACTGCAGGAAGGCAGGGAGAGGAAATAAAAGGCAAACATACTGGAAATGAACAATAAAACTGTGTCTACTCACACAATTGTCCACAGAGAAAACCCTCAAGAATCTACAAAAAAAAAAAAAAAAAAACTCCTAGAAATAGAAGAGTTCAGCCAGGTTGAAGAATGCAAGCTTAAAATAATAAAAGTTAATTATTTTTCTATATAATAGCAATAAAAAAATTGGAATTCAAAATTTTGTTTAAAAGTATGATTTACAACAGAATAAAAAATGAAAAGTATAAATCTAACAGAATATGTACATAATGAAAACCATGAAAACACTGATGAAAGAAATCAAAGAAGACAGAAATAAATGGAGACCCAGACCATGTTCACAGGTTGGAATACTGTTACGTCAGTTACCTCCAAATTGATCACGGCAATCCCAATCAAAATCTAAGAAAGATTTTTTGTTGTTATCAACAAGCTGATTCTAAAACTATTTATAAAAGAAAAGATACTCAAATAGATACTCAAATGGCCAAAATAATTTGAAATGAAGAACAAAGTTGGAGGACTCACACTCCCTGACTTCAAGATTTTCTGTAAAGCTACGGCAATAAAGACAACATGATGTTGACAAAAGGGGAGGTACACAGGTCAGGGAAACAGAATAGAGAAACAGACCC
Organism: Equus asinus; assembly: GCF_041296235.1. NCBI lineage: Eukaryota > Metazoa > Chordata > Mammalia > Perissodactyla > Equidae > Equus > Equus asinus. The sequence continues at coordinate 40,181,472 of NC_091807.1, read as the reverse complement.
ACACAGACAAAGTCGTCTGAAGTCGGACAAAAGCGCAAAGGCAGGTTAATGAGACAGAAGCGTATTTGGAACAACTGGATGTCTATATGCAAAAAAGAAAGTGAACTTTGGCCCATAACTTGCACTTAATGTAAAAATTTAATTGATTAGAGACCTAAATGTAAAAGTTTTAAACTTTTAGAAGAAAATCTTTGTGACCTTGTGTTAGGCAGAGAGTTCTAAGATTCAACACCAAAATCGTGATCTAAAAAAGAAAAAAGTGATCAATTGGACTTTATCGACATTAAACTTTTGCTCTTCAAAAGACGTGGTTCAGAGAATGAGAAGACAGACGAACCAGAGTAGTAGAAAATATTTGCAAACCACACATCTGACCAAAGCACTTGTATCCAAAATATATAAAGAACTCTCAGAATTCAATATTAAGAAAAGCTCAGAAAGGAAAGGGGCCTAAAGATTTGAAGAAATACTGCCAAGTGTTGGCAAGGATGTGGAGGAACAGGAGCTCTCCTGCAGTGTTGGTGGAAATGTAAAATAGTACAACCACTTTGGAAGACAGGTTGACAAATAAGCACATTAAAGAATTTCAGGGGCTGGTCTGGTGGCAAGGTGGTTAAGGTCATGCACTCCGCTTTGGAGGCCCAGGGTTTGCCAGTTCGGATCCCGGGCGTGGACTTATACACCTCTCATCAAGCCATGCTGTGGCAGGCATCCCACATATAAAACAGAGGAAGATGGGCACAGATGTTAGTCCAGTGCCCATCTTCCTCAGCAAAAGAGGGTTGGTGGCAGATGTTAGCTCAGGGCTAATCTCCCTCAAAAAAAAAATAAATAAATAAGAATTTCAGCACATCACTAGTCATCAGGGCAATGCAAATTAAACTACAATAAGGAATATCTGCACACTTATTATAAAGGTTAAAATTTTTAAAAAATTTCACAACATCAAGTGGCACAGCCCCCTTAGAAAATAGTTTATCAGTTTCTTGTAAAGTTAAACATACACCTACCATATGGCCCAGCAATTCCACTCCTGGGTGTTTACCCTAGGGAAATGAAACTCATGATCATGCAAAAACCTGCACACAAACAATGATGTAGCAGCTTTGTTCTTAATCGTCAGAAACAGGAAACGATGACAAGGTCCTTCAATCATTGACTGACTAAACAAACTGTGGTGCGTCCATTCGATGGGGTGCTACTCAGCGAGAAAAGGGAATGAACTATTGGTGAACACGACAACAGGGAGGAATCTCAAGGGCATTCTGCTAAATGAGAGAAGTCAGATCCAAAAGGCTCCATACTGTATGATTGATTAATATGACATTCCAGAAGAGACATGACTATCGTGACTGAAAATCAGCGGTTGCCAGGGGTTTGGGATGAGGGGGGAGCTGACTGCAATGGAACAACACAGGGGCACTTATGAGGGGGTGGAATTCTTCTGCACGGGGCGGTGGTGGTCCACACCCACCTGTCAGAACTCAGACCTGAACGGCACAAGGAGTGAATTAGGCGAAGACGGAGACGGAGGGGAACGCAGTTCTGGGTTCTGTGAGGTCAGCCAGATGCATTTCCTCTCCCTAAAGAGGCTGACGGCCTCAGCCTGCTGTGTGCTGGGGTTTTTTTGTCTTCATTATTTTTTGTATTCTCCTTCCCTTGGGTTTGTGTTTTGTTTGGCTGGACCACATACTCTTGAGATGTTTTCATGGAGAGCGTATGAGTGGCGCCTTTCAGAACAGCTGTATGACCGGAAATACTTTAATGTCCATACACCACAGGACCCCATGCAGTTGCGTAATCAAAGTCATTTTCCCTCAGCCTTCGAAGGCTTGGTCCCACTGTCTTCAGGCATCTCGACTTGCTGAGTTGAAGAAGGATGCCGATCCCTCTGGAAACTTTCAGGATGTGTCTTTGTCTTTGGTGTCAGATATTTCACGAGTGTGTGTAGACACGCACCATTTTTCATTCACCTTGTCCCATATTGGGTCAAAATTCTATCTGAAGACCCATGTTTCCCCTCTGCTCTGGAAAAGATTCTGTTTCTCCCTTTCGCTGGTCTCTTCCTGGAAATTCTGTTTGGTGAACACTGGACCTTCTGGAATAGCATTGGCTTCTCCGAAGGCTCCTTCCTGTATTCCATCTCGCCTTGTGTTTGACATGCTTCTTTGTCTATCTTCCCACTTCCTCTTGGGTGGGTCAGTCCTACTGTCCAGCCCTTCTGTTTGTGGGGGACGTCCCACCCTGATGACCTGTGCCATCCCACTTCAGCTCCGTGTGGCCCCGTCACTGAGACTCTGGGGCTCACGTCCCCTCACCTGCAGCGTGACAGAGGACACTTGGAGAGCGAGCCAGCAGGGCGACTGCCGTGGGCAGGGCTGCAGACGTGACAGTTGTCCTGTGGTGTTTGCCTGGAGAACCAAACACAGGTCAGGGGGTCAACTGTGTTCTCAACAACAATGGGCATTTTACAAGCGGCAAACTCTTTTATGTAAATAAACCAGAAGCAACAAGGGCTCCGGGGACTCAGCTCAAACACCAACAAGGAAGGAGAAGGCTCAGTGAGCCGCCTGCTGGGGCAACACACACTGGAGAGAGGTATAAAAGCCACAGCCCCAGGCACCATGCACACTCACAGACACACTCACACACACTCCACTCTCCTCCAGCTGCACCAAACCCACCATGGCCGCCTCCACCCTGTCCGTCTGCTCCAGCGACCTCAGCTATGGCAGCCGGGTCTGCCAGCCCGGTGCCTGGGACTCCTGCCCCGACTCCTCCTGGCGGGTGGACGATGGCCCAGAGAGCTGCTGCGAGCCTCCCTGCTGTGCCCCCAGCTGCTGCGCCCCAGCCCCCTGCCTGAGCCTCATCTGCACCCCTGCCAGCTGTGTGTGCAGCCCCTGCCAGTCAGCCTGCAGCAGCTCCTGCACGCCCTCGTGCTGCCAGCAGTCTAGCTGCCAGCCGTCCTGCTGCACCTCCTCCCCCTGCCAGCAGGCCTGCTGCGTGCCCGTCTGCTGCACCCCCGTCTGCTGCAAGCCCGTGTGCTGTGTGCCCGTCTGCTCTGGGGCCTCCCCCTGCTCAGACTCCTCATGTTGCCAGCAGTCTAGCTGCCAGGCCTCCTGCTGCGCCTCCTCCTCCTGCCAGCAGGCCTGCTGTGAGCCCGTCTGCAGCACCTCCGTCTGCTGTAACCCCGTGTGCTGTGAGCCCGTCTGCTGCACCCCTGTCTGCTGTAACCCCGTGTGCTGTGTGCCCGTCTGCTCTGGGGCTTCCCCCTGCTCAGACTCCTCATGCTGCCAGCAGTCTAGCTGCCAGCCCTCCTGCTGCACCTCCTCCTCCTGCCAGCAGGCCTGCTGCGTGCCCGTCTCCTGCACACCCGTCTGCTCCAAGGCAACCCCCTGCCCAGCCCCCTCGTGCTGCCAGCCCAGCCCCTGCCCCCCGTCCTGCTGCAGACCCTCCTCCTGCGTGTCCCTCATCTGCCGCCCCGTGTGCAGGCCTGCCTGCTGCGTGCCCGTCTCCTCCTGCTGCCGCCCTGCCTCCTGCCAGCCCAGCTGCTGCCGCCCGGCCTCCTGCGTGTCCCTGCTCTGCCGCCCCACGTGCAGACCCTCCTCCTGCGTGTCCCTGCTCTGTCGTCCCACGTGCTCCCGCGTGGCCCGCTGCAGCCCCGCCTCGGCCCAGAAGTCCTGCTGCTGACCGGGCACGTCCCCCAGGGCCAGCCGGGCTCCAGGTCCCACCCCGTGACCGTGGTCCTCCCCGTCCCCTCAGTCCAGTCCTGACCTGTTAGGTGGCTGCCCCCACCCAGGACAGGGTCCCCCCAGGTGTCCACTGTCCTGACCTGACCTCTGCCTCCCAGGAACCCGGACGTCGCTGCTCCCCAGCTGCTGCCTCCAGGAGGCTCCTCCACCTGCCTCTGGGTCACCTGTCCTCTCCCAGTTTCTCTGCTCGGGTCACCTGTGGACTTTCAAGTGTCAGCCCCTCCTCGGCACCCAATAAACTCCCTTCCCCACCTGATGCGCTTCTTTCATCTCACACTCGGGGGTGGGGTTGGGGCAACACACGGTTTTGACCAGACATTGGTCTCCTCCAGCCGCGAACATTTGTGAGAGTGAGTGACTGAGGAATCCCGAAGGGCAGTGGCCTCCCTCCTCTGGGCCGGGTCACCGGTGGGATTCCCGCCCTCGCCCAGGAAGGTCAGTGCCTGCTCAGGCTGTGCCAGAGACGTGACCACAGCGGTGTGGAGAGTCCCTGGTCCGAGGTGCCCTGCTGTGAAGTCAACTCCTTGCTGCCACCTGCCTCCGGTTCCCAGACAGCATCCTAAGGATGTTGTCCTTGCTTTGTCATTTGCGGGCCTCCAAGCATCACATCCACTTCCTGAACGCTGTCACATGGGGAATTTCCCCTCCCTTCTGGCAAGTCCCAGTGCCACCTCCCACCAGGGAAACCAATGAGGCCATGTGTGTCCCCCTCAGCACCCAGAGTGGCAGAGGCCATATGACCAGGTGGACTTTGCTGAATTAAGCGTTAGAGTAAATATGAGGCCCATGGAGGGTTTCTCTTCTTTAGCGTTAGAGGCACATGGAATTTGGGCAGAGACTTGCTAAAGAAAGATTATACTCTATAACTATTTTACATAGGTGCTTTGGCAGTGGATGTTTGATAACTTTCTATTTTTTACCCTTTTAACGTGTTAAGCTGGGAATTAATAGCTTCTAAGTTGCAATTACTTATAGTCAAGTATACACGGTTTCTGTACCGTCCAAGTAGGAAACTGATGTGTGGCTGGTTTTGCTGGCATTCTGAGATCACGATCTTGGTGGGTGGTGCACGGATTTTAATTGTGGTCAGATACGCGTAACACAAACTGTTTTTGAGTGTACAGCTCAGTGGCATTGAGTACATTCACATTGTTGCGCAACCATCACCACCATCCATCTCCAGACCTTTCCATCTTCCCAAACTGAAACTCTATCCCCATTAAACACTAACCCCCCATCCAGCTTCCCCAGCCCCTGCCACCCACCCTTCTGCTTTCCCTCTCCATGAATCTGACTGCTGTATGTACCTCATATAGGTGGAACCATGCAATATTTCTCCTTTTGTGACTGGCTTATTCCACTTGGCGTAATGTTCTCAAGGCTCACCCATGCTGATGTCAGAACTTCCTTCCTTTTCAAGGTTGAATAATATTCCATTGTATGGATAGGCCACATTTGACTTAGCCACTCATTCTTCCATTGATGGACATTTAGGTGGCTTCTATATTTTGGCTGTTGTGAGTAATGCTGCTGTGAGCATGGGTGCATGACTATGCCCTTGGGATCCTGCTTTCAGTCCTTTGGGTACGTCCGCACAAGTAGAATTGCGGCGTCATATGGTAATTCAGTATAGATTTTTTGAGGGGCTGCCATAGTGTTTTCTATAACAGAAGAACCATTGTGTTGCACCAGCAGTGCACAAGGGCGCCAATTCCTCCACATCCTCGCCAGCACCTGCTATGTTCTGTTTTTCTGACAGTAGCCATGCTCACAGGTGCGAGTGGTGCATTTGGTTTGATCACAGACCGTGGGTGCTGCAGGAAATCCTGCAGCCGGGAGCCCCGCCCTCCCCTGGCTGTCTTTCCCCGCCGGTCCTCCCCTGCCCCCCTCACCCCCCGCCCGGGTCCTCTCTTGCAGAAGAACGAGTACCTGCTCGCGGTGGTGGCAGAGGACCGGGATGCGCTGCTGCTCGGCCTGCGCTACTCGCCCACCCAGCTGCACTTCCTGTTCCTCCGCGAGGACTCGGCCGGCGCCTGGCAGACCCGTGTGTCCTTCCGCAGTCCGACACTGATGGACAGCCAGTGGCACACGCTGGTCTTGGCCGTGTCTGAAGGATCCTTTTCCCTCACCACGGACTGCGGCCTCCCCGTGGACATGTAGGTACCAGGACGCCCGGAGAGGGTCGAATGTGTGTGTGCTGTCCGACAAGACGGGTCCAGAGTGGCCGGGCCAGGTGCCCCTCTCGTGGTGCCGTGTGAGCCCGGCCTGGGGGCACAGCCCAGCACCCCCCCGCGCGGGGTCAGGCTGGTGGGGAAACAATCGTTAGGAACCACCCGCTGAGGCGGGGGCGCCAGGGCCATCGTCAGAACCTGGGGTCAACCCTGCCCCCAGCAAGGCCCCGGTGGGGCAGGGGCGAATGCTGGAGGAGGGCATCTAGAGGAAGCTGAGGCCTGGGTCGGAGTCCAGGCTGGGTGAAGGGGACTCGACCAGGAGAAGAGTGTTGTTACCATCAGCAAGAGGCGGTAGGGGTCGTAAAGCCCACAGGCGCCAGATCCAACCTGCGGCTGCAGCCGGAATTAAGACCCGGTGCTTGCTTTGACTCTCAACGCGGTCATTTAACCTATGACTTGCTTTCCTCTTCTGGGATGAGCCAGTAAATCGTCACTAAAACCCTAAATAACCGTGCAGAATAGTCCCTAGTAGCTTTGACGTGACCCCAGGCACTCGAAGCCCGAGTTCATGTCTGGTCCTCGTGGTCGCCTGGTTCCCATGGCCTGGAAGCCAGTCGGCTGGACTAGGGAACGGTGAGTCCCTGCAGCCCGGCCAGTGGATGGTGACCCACGTCGGCCCTCAGCTCCCATCCTTGCCCAGTGGGGCTGGCGATTCTTTCTTTTTAATCACAAATGGTCCAGTTTATGTTGAATCTATCATTATTCCAAACATTAATTTCAAAGGCAGACTCTTATTCTGCTTTGTTATTATGTAACTTATTCCATAATAAAAAGAATACTTAACATTTATACACTTTGTTTAAACACGTCTTTATCACAGCCCTCCCCCACCATGTCCCCAAATTCATCGGGGCCTGTATGGGGGCGGGGGATGACTTCTCAGAGAGCCAGCAGTGAGGACAGCTCTGTGATGGAGCGGATGCAGGAGGCCAAGTGGGTGGGGGATGAGGAGCTGGGGCTGGAGCCGATGGTGGCCAAGGAGGAACGTAGGCCCCGAGGCCAGACATCAGAGGCCTCCTAGGCATCATGGAGGGCACACACCAGGACTCAGGAGGCCGGGGAGCTGTGCTCGGAGCACAGGACACTCTGGAACAGCGGCCAGGAGCTGACCTCGCCACGGCCAGCTACAGCCAGACGGCAAAGATTGGAAGGAGCAGGTGCTTCTACAAGAGGATGTGGCATGGTGGCCTGAGAGGGCCTACGCAGCCAGGAGAAAGCCTGTGCCTGGCTTTTCCACCCCAGAGGCTCTGGCCACACTGTCCCCTCCAGCAGGGCACCCGCCTTCTCCCTGTCCCCACATGCACCTGCACATCCAGACCCTCCTCCAGCCGTGAATTCCAGAGGTTCCCGGGTCACCATCAAGGCGAATCCTGTCCTGCCCTGACACCATCTGTCCCCTCCCGGGCTCGGTGGAGGGCAGGCAGGCCAGGCACCCCGTGCAGGTAGGAGCCACTAAAGGCTCCTGTGAGACAGAGAAGAGCCACAGCACACCTCTCGGCACACGCTTTTGCCGAAGACCTGTGTCCTGGGGTGAAGAACGTCCCCCCAGTTCACACCCACCAGAACCTGTGACGGGACACGAGGTCTTTGCAGCTGTGATCAGGTTAAGCTGAGGTCACACTGTGGGCCCTGATCCAGACACTGGTGTCCTTATGAGGAGAGGAGAAGGGGCACAGAGGAGAAGCCGTGCGACGACGGGGCAGAGAGCAGGGTGATGCTGACATGAGCCAGGAACGCCGAAGCCCCCAGAGTTGGGAGAGAAAGGGAGGGTCTTCTCAGAGCCTCCAGGGGGAGCGCGGCCCTGCCCGCACCTTGACTTTGGAATGCTGGCCCCAGGACTACCGGAGAACACGTTTCTCTTGTTTTAGCCGCCCAGCCTGTGCGCTCTGCCATGGCCGCCCCTGGACACTGGTCCGTCCCTGCCCTTTTCTACATAAACGGGCAGCCACCCTGCTCTCCCATGGCCCTAAAACCCTCCTCCAATGTTTTCAGAATGGCTGACGTGCCCTTCCCGGCCACCCTATCCATGCAAGGAGCCCGGTTCTTCATCGGCAGCCGGAGGAGGACCAAAGGCCTGTTCACGGTAGGTATGGAGGGGGCCGCCGGCCTGGCCCTCTCAACACCTGTGCTCATGGGGGGCTGTCACCACAGGTCTGTCGCTACGACCTGATGCTGTGATTCATCAGATTGTTGTGTGTGCTAAATGGAAATGGTAAACATGAGGGCACAGTGGAGCCCCACACGCCATGCAGACGCCCACCACAGGGCCTTTGCACTCACTGTTCTCTCCTCCGGGCACACTCATCCCCACTGCTACCTCGGCTTACCCCTACGCTCTGGGCCCTGTCCTGTCCTCTCACCATGGAGGCTTCCCCACCACTCTGAGAAGGTGACCCCACACTCAGCCGGCCCAGCCCCTCCTCTGGGTGTCTTTTCTCCATAGCCCTGACCACCTGCAGACCAGCTGTGTGTTTGCTCATTGTCTGTCTTTCCTCTGGAATGTGGGGTGAGAGGGGGGAGGTGGACCTCCTTCCATCACAGTGGGGGATTTTGTTTCCTGCTGTCTCCAGTGCTAGAACCATGCCAGAGGCATTGTAGGGGCTCTGTGAATATTTATTGATGGCGTGCTTGGATGGATGGATGGATGGATGGGTGGTTGAGTAGATGGGTAGGTGGGTGCGTGGGTGGATGCATAGGTGGGTGGACGGATAGATGGATGGGTGGATGGGTAGATGGGTAGGTGGATGGGTGGGTGGGTGGATGGATGGTGAACGGTTGAGTAGATGGACGTAAGGATGGATATATGAATGGACGGATAACAAATGGATGAGCATTGTAGCTGGTTACTCTGGGTAAGTCCGCAGGAAAACTCCCTTCTGTGGTTTAATTACCTTAGAATGGTGTACAGACCTCCACCATTGCTCCCAATCCCCTCCCATAACCATATGCAGCCTCTTCTCTCCGTGCTCTAGAGAGGGTTGGATGCCCCTCCCCCACTCGCACCCCTCCCTCGGGGTCTGCACAGGCTGAGCCCAGCGGTCCCCAGCCCCTCTAGCAGCGCGGGTCTGAAGGCGCTGTGCCTCTCTCTGCAGGGCCTGCTGAGGCAGCTGGTCCTGCTGCCTGGCTCGGATGCCACACCCAGGCTGTGCCCCTGCAGGAACGCCGAGTTCGCCTTGCTGTCCATCCCCCGCATCCTGCGGGGTTTCACAGGGAAGCCAGAAGAGAATGAGGTGCTAAGATATCCCTATGGTTAGTAGGCCACAGCCACCGGCTCCCCCACGTGAGTGGTGTCCCAAGCGCCCTGTCACTTCCCACCCTCTCCCGGGCACAGGGACAGGAGGGCAGCTGTTACATTGACAAAGGGAACGCTTGGGGTGAATGCAGCCGGGCCCAGGGGAGGCAGACCAGGGGGTCAGACACACCAGCGTCATCTGCCCTTCCTCTGGAGGGCTCCCACAGCGGCCGTCCAGCCCCCGTCCGGACAGTGCCTTTGATGGGCCGCTCATTCTGCCTGGAACCCCGGGCGTTTGCTGACCTAGACTTCCTTCCCTTGAGCCTCTCACTCCCACCTGCTGCCTGTTTTGCCCCTAAAGCAGCATTTGGGGCCCTTTCTCCCCATCCCTCTCCGATAGGTTTCCAAACCTCAGCCCTGGCTCCCCGACCTTCAGGAGGTACATTTCTATTTTCCGTACCCTCCCCAGCCCGGACGGTCCCTGGCTTTGCTTTCTCTAGTCTGTGTTTGCATCTTCCCAATGCAAAGTTACCGTGTTGACTGTTTATTTAAACCACATGCCCCACCCTCACCACTCAGCAAGGTGGGGAGACAGCCGACCCGCTGAGCCTCGCAGTCCTTGCTTCGCAAGCTCAGGGAGCCCCCTCTCCAGCACGTCCGCCCCTCACAATCTAGTCCTGGAATGGTGCTTCCAAATTCTCAGAGACACGGGGCTCCGCTGTAACTGGAAGGAGACTCGCGGGGGCAGGAGTTGGACCCCAGGCCTCTGCTGGGCACAACGAGAGGTGAAGGACGTGCTCAGTGTCACAGCCTGGCTGTCGCGACCCGGCCGCAGCGTGGATGTCGCTGTACTGTGGCCAAGTAGCAGCATTAGGACGTATGAGCTTGACCTGAGATGGAGGCAGAATTACAAGAAGTGATGGGGTCAGAATGCCACAAAACCAAGCAAAACGGAAGTTTAAATTAACTTGTGCCAGTAAGTAATAGACATGAGATGGGAGCAAGGCCACACCTTGATCCTAAGGATTTTCAGAAGCTAAGGACCCAAGGGAAGACATGCTGCCTTCTGGAGCGGCAGGGAGGCGGACGTGCAGGGAGCACCACAGCCTCCTGCCGCGCAGATGCCCCAGGGCAGCCACGTGCTCTCCTGGTCTCACCTGCCTCCCTGAGACCTCGGTTAAGACCGCTGAGTGGTTCCTCACAGTCCAGCAGGCAAAGGCAAGGCAGGACCGCCTGGGCAGGGTCTATCTCCTGACCCGTCTCCCTCCAGGGAGCATGTCCCCACTGGATACTCATCTTCCTTGTCTCTCCCCAGAAACCGACATGAAGGTGACACTGGGATCCCGACCTCCCTGTACCAAATTGGAGGATGCCCAGTTCTGGTTTGACGCCAGCAGGAGGGGGCTATACCTGTGCGTGGGCAGCGAGTGGGTCTCTGTGTTAGCAGGTGAGGAGGGCAAGGTGGTCGTGGCCCCAGGGCTCTGGGGTTTAGGGGCTCTTCTCTGAGCCAGCCTGACTTAGGAATGGCAAACGACCCCCATCCTGGGTGGGACCCGGGGGCAGGCAGGGCTCGTCCTCTCTCACATGGTCCCACGCTGGGGAAGAGCACGGGTCTCCCCGTGGGAGCTGGCCTCCCTCGTAGGCCCTGCCGGCCTCCTCACTCCCTGTCTGCCAGCTCTGATCACAGATTCTGTGCGGTGGTGCCTGAGTGTTCCTCTCAGAGTGGTACTGTTCACAGCAAGCCCTTTCAGCAGCCCAGTCCTGTTCATGGGAAGGGCGAGTGGAGGCTGCTGCGGATGCTCTGGGTGGGCTGTCCTCAGGAAATGGGAACTGCCTCCAGCTGGTCTGGCGGCAAGCTCTTGACTCGACTCTAGTTCACTTTAGGGCACAACCTTTGATAGAAGCAACGGGTGTGAGAAACATCTAATAAGGACCCAACATAGCCATTCCATCCGATCTGTATCACTGGGGGGGCTCTCTAGATCCTAAACCCATGCAGGAGCCAACAGCCTCCTCTGACTGACCTCTCCGTGAGTGAGGAACCGAGCTCTGGGTGACTCGCCCTTTGTGAAAGTGACGCCCATCGCTAATGCTCCCTGGGGTCCTGCTCCCAGGACGGTCCATCCAGGCTTCCATTCTGGGGAGCGTTAACCAGTCTCAATATTTCTGTCACAAGCCGAAGAAAAACTGGACTATGTGGAAGAGCATCAGAGCCTGTTCACCAACTCGGAGACACTGGGCATCGAGGTCTTTGTCATCCCTGAGGCCGGGCTCTTTGTAGCAACTGCCAATCGGAAGACCACCTCTGCCATCTACAAATGGACCGACGGGAAGTTCGCCTCGTACCAGAACATCCGCACGCACCAAGCTCAGTCCTGGAGACATTTCACCATCGGGAAAAGGGCAAGTGTGCATTTGGTGACTTCCTCGATCTTTTTTATCTTGGAAAAACCCAGAGTCCGAAGACTGGGGCTCCATACATAGATTCTAGGGGGAAAAGTATTCCTCTTGGTTTCAAAAGCCTTATTCAGCTTCTAAATGGCTTTCAAAGTCAGACGCTCAGCTGCCTCTCTAAATCCAGGGGTAGATGGCAGTGTCCTAGGGCGCCTTCCCCTGCCTGCGCCCCAAATCACTCACTCACCAGCACGTGTGTGCCGAGCGCAGCCCTGTCCGCACCTTGGCCGCCCTCGCCTCAGCTCCCACTGGTGGTGGGTGAGTGATCCAGACAGACACAGCTCGGCTCTCCCTCAGCTCACAGCCACCACAGTCCTGCTGTGCTCCAATCCAACATGGGGAAGGAATGACCAACTCTCTTGTTTTTCAATTGATGCCATTTTAAAACTGTATTTTTTCATTATAAAAACTGTACATCAAAGAAAAAGTGGGAAAAACCTTCTGTCCCATCGCCCAGGCAGATGCAGGGTTCACTTTGAGCTCACTCACTTCCAGGCACAGCATGCGCATCCTACCTGCCAAGCTCTGGCTCCCGTTATAACCACACAGGCGAGCGATCTTGCCTCCTGGTCACGTCACATTCGGGGCATTCCCGGTTGTACTCTGCTGCGGAACAAACACCTGGTTCCTGCGGGAGAGCAGGGCGTTAAGACTTTCCACTCCTCCAGGTGATGAAGACCATTTTTGTGCATAGAGCTTTTCCTGAGTTTGGGAGATAGAAATGGAAGTAAAGGGCTGGGGAATACGGACACACTGAAGGGTCTTAAACATAATCAGCAGATCCGGGGACAGTGAGGGTCTCCCGGGCCACCCCGAGGCCATCGGTAACGGCCATTTGGACAGAGACGCTGATGTTCAGGAGCCGTTAGCACCTGACCGCTCACACCGATCACGAGAACCGAGCGTCCCGGGTCCTCTCTTTCAGATCTTCCTGGCCGTGGCCAACTTTGAACCGAATGAAAAGGGTCAGGAGTTCTCCGTCATTTACAAATGGAGCCAGAGAAAACTGAGGTTCACGCCGTACCAGAGGGTCCCCACCCACAGCGCCCGCGACTGGGAGGCCTTCCAGGTGGCTGGGGAGCACTTCCTCGCTGTGGCCAACCATCGGGAAGGTAGGGGCTGTGGCCTTTGACCCGAAAGGAAACCATCCCGGGGCTGGGCATGACTCGCCTGAGGGTTCTTTTTCATCAATAACGATAAGGGGCTGGCTCCGTGGCCGAGTGGTTAAGTTCGCGCGCTCCGCTGCAGCAGCCCAGGGTTCGGATCCTGGGCGCGGACATGGCACCACTCGTCAGGCCACGTTGAGGCGGCGTCCCACATCCCACAACTAGAAGGACCTGCAACTAAGATATACAACTATGTACGGGGGGGTTGGGAAGATAAAGCAGGAAAAAAAAAAAAAGATTGGCAACAGTTGTTAGCTCAGGTGCCAATCTTTAAAAAAAAATAAAATAAAATAACGATAAACCACACCTGGTCCAATTCCTCGGGCTTGGCCATCTGACAGTGGAGTCCAAGGGTGAACACACCTGAGCACCTGCTCACCTGTCCAGCACAGACTGCCTCCTTTGAAACTAACCAACTGACCTCCCCTTGGGAGGGGTCTGGCTGAAAGAGACGCGACGGTATTTGGCAGCAGGCCCAGAGTTAGGGAGAGGATGCTGGTGTGGATGGCCATACTAGGAGGGTGGCTAGAAGGACGCAGGAACTTATTTCCCCCAGAACAGGCTCATCAGATCTGGACACAAACTGTGTGTGATGCGTGGGTGGGCAGGGGAGACAGGCCTGGGAGGGGCTCGGATACCTGGTTTCTTGGCCAGTGACTACCCTGAGTGACCGCAGCGAGCCAGTCTGTAACTCAAGGGGCGGACGGGGTCTGAGTGGCTGCTGGCCCTGCGGGGCACATCTGGCCCAGCCCTCCCTGGGCTCCACAGGGGGAGAGCAAAGGGGATGCTGGGCAATGTGAGAGGTGAGGCTGGGGTCATCACTGGGGGAGTGGGGAGTGTGGAGGAGAGTGCAGGGATGAGCAGGGCCATGACCTGAGTGCTGCCCTGTCAGGCTTGGCTGGACCAAACAGGCCACAGGGGCCCTGGGGCAGGGCCCAGGGTGGGCCAGGGTTCCGCCAAAGCTGCTATAAGGCTGTGGAAGCCTGCTTCCTCCCTGAACACAGCCTCTTGGCTTCCAGGTGACAACCACAACATCAACAGCGTCATCTACAAGTGGAACCCAAGGACCCGCCTCTTCGAGACCAACCAGACCATCGCCACCTCTGGCGCCTACGACTGGGAGTTCTTCACTGTGGGGCCCTACTCCTTCCTGGCGGTCGCCAATGCCTTCAACGGCACATCCACCAAGGTGCTCTCCCACCTGTACGTCTGGCTCGTCGGCTCCTTCCAGCTCTTTCAGTCTTTCCAGGTGAGGAGCCGGACGTGAGCTCTGTGTTTGCCACCCCGCCTCGCGTCGGATCCGGCACCACCGCCTGGTGTCTGCGGTGCAGCTGCTGGAGACAGGTGACACGGGACCTGGGGACCCAGTGAGACAGGACCAGCGTCCAGCTCGGGACCCTCCACCCCAGACTCCTCACCTGGGGCGCCTACCCCTGTATAAGGCTCAGGCCGAGCTCAGGTTGCCCCAAATATAGCCTCTGTTACCCCAAGTACAGCCCGAGGATCCCTGAAATGAGGGGGTGCCATGGCTCTGCCCCTCCTCTGGCCTGGAGCTTTCCTGGCAGCACCAGGTGCTCAGGCAGGCCTCCTGGCGCCTGGGCAGGCCCTGTGGTCTGACCCTCCTTCAGGTGGGCCTTGGGCTCCTGCCCTGGGGCAGCTGGGCTGCTCACCTCTGACCTGGCCACATGGCGGGGGAGAGGACTGGCACATTCTACTTTCCCTTCAGACCTGGAGGGTCCATAGCTGCTTCCCGTTGCCATGGGCTGGCGGGTGAGACCTTTGAGTCGAGGCAGCGAGAAACATTTGTTAGGATGGGGCAGTGCTGGCAGCCCCATGAACTGCACGTGTCCTGGTTAGTGTGACAAGAGCTGTGAAGGGAAGCACAGCGCTAGGTTGGGACACTTGCCCATCAAGGGCCATCCGGGCAGGGGCTGGCTGCCCATCCATTTCCTGAGGGTCCAGGGTGCTGTTCCCATAGATGGGCGCCATAGGGGAGGAGAGTGGCTGGGGTGGGGTGTCATTCTCGGCAGCCATTCTCCTTCCTAACGGTCCCGGGAGGTGAGCCGTGACAGCGGCGCTTGCTTGCTGAACAATGGCCACGTAAAGCGGCCGTGCCAAGAGCTTGATCCACTCAGTCCTCCCAGCCACCCCGTGAGGTCAGCTTGGCCACGAGTCCCCTTCCACACAGGGAAGCAGAGGCTCAGAGCTTAGGAGGCTGCTCCCGGCAGAGTGGGGATCGGAACCCAGGTGGTGTGATGCCGTCGACCGGTCGGCGTTGGGCAGTGTCTTTCTCAAACGCCAGTTCCCTGCATTGTATTCCTCATCGCTGGAGCACCTTACGGATGCCCAGACTCCAGAAAACCACACGGCCGTCTTGGGTTGGGTACCAACGTGCTTGGGTGAGCAATGACTGATTTGAAGAGCATTCAGCAATGGGCTGGTCTGGGGTCTGCCTATTGGGTGATGGAATCTCTGACGGGCGTTAGACCCCAGGCCTGTGAGATTGGAGACGCAAAAGCATCTAGGGGCTGGTGGCGGGCCAGGCAAACCTACGGGAGGTAAAATCAGGATTCCCAAGGAGGTCTCGACAAGCGAGGACGGTGGCATCGGGCAGCAGCAAAAGGGCCATGTGGAGGCCTGGCAGGTGGTGCAAGCCACAGGCTGACGGCAGTTCCTGTGGAAACCCCATGGGCTCTAAATTAATCGCATGTGTCATCAGGGTCAATGGGTGTCCAGAAAGCCAATGGGATGGTGGGCAGCCCTCCAGCGAGTGTTCCCAGCCCGAGGAGGGGGTTTCAGGTGCTTGCACATCCGGAGCCTGGCACACTGGGGAGTGTTCAAGGAGGCAACCAGAATCTGGAAGAGATTTGAAACATATCGCATGAGTGACAACCGCAGGAACTGAAGATTTTGTTCTGAAAGAAGATTCGGGGTGATTGTTTCTAAGTATCTAACGGACAAGCCGGGGGGGCGGGAGAGCATACCTCTGTGGGGCCCTGGGAGCCCTCCATCAGGCAGATGGGAGATGCAAAAGCGTGTCAGGGCCCCGGAGGGAGGATTACGGGAAAAGAGGAAGACTCCTTGGACACACGTGGGCTGGACCACTTGAGGACACGGAGAATGCGCTGACTGCAGGTGAACAGACGCCGTGGACCCCAAGAGGGCACTGAGGACACGCCGTCTGCAGAGCAGGAGAGAGGGCTCAGGGAAGGGCAGGCCCAGTGAGGAGCCGGGAGACGTCAGTACATGCAGGGTTGGGGATGTTCCTCCCCCAGAAGGGAAAGCAGAGGGAGGGAGGGGTTTAGGAAGAAGCAATTAGGAACTCGTTGAAAAGCAACCTTAGGCGGCACGCAGGGTCCCCATGTGAAGCGAGCCCCTGTCTTGGTCCTAGACCCTACAGGCGGGCGTGAAGAGAGGATGCCAAGGCTATCCACCAGGAGCCCAGGCAGGGGCAGCTCTATCGTCTGCTCCGTCAGGCTGCTGCTCCCAAATAAGCAAGACCCAGTGGCGGGGGCCCACCCCTGCGCTGGGGACATGGTTTTCTCCATCCCTGACAGCCCCATTCCAGAACCCCTGGAATGTCCACGGATGGCAACCTTTCTCGTTTCCCTTTTTGAAAAGCCTTTCTGCCATTTACAGAGATTTTTAGAGGGAGGTCTGTGGCTGCACGTGCTCAGCAGGCTCGTGATTCCGTCTCAGACCCATTTCCCAGATGAGAAAGCTGAGGCTGGGGAGCGAGGGGACCTGGCTGGGACATATGTGGTAAATGGAGCAGCCAGTCATCTGCAGATGTCCTTGCATCCATCCGAGGTCCCTCCTCCAGGCCTGTGCCATCGAGATGGAGTCCGGAGTCTGGTCTGTGACTGAAGGACTCCCTGGATGTGTCCCTTACTCGAGTTATGGTGTCTCCTCTTCTTGCCCACATGTGGCTCGTCCCTGTGACAGACTGCCGGCTCTTCATCCAGAGGAGATCAGGATGAGACGCTGAGCTTTGCGGAGCAGACGCCCCCAGGGTCTCAGCTGGAAGGCAGGTAGAGGAGTTCTCAGAGTGTGGTTACAGGACTCCATCCTGGGCGACACTATAGCGGGAGACAAGCCTGCCTGGAAGGTGGTGGCCACTCTGCGTCTTCAGGCGGCACCTGAGAGGGGCTCCCATCTGCGCCCCGCCTGGCCATGGGCCCTGGACACAGTGGGTGTCCTCAGCAGCGAGGCCGGCGCAGAGGGACAGAATGGGGCCAGTGGAGCCAAGACCAAGGCCTGTCTGGGCTAGATGACCCAAAGGAGAGCAGGCCAAAGGGTGTGACATTGACCTGAAAGAAACATCCAGAAAGACGACCATGAGGGAGCACCTCTCCAGCCCCTCAGGCAGCACTGTCCCAGGAGCCGGAACTCTGGGGCTACAGGTGACCTGCCTGGGGCGCTGCTGTCGCTCACACCCCTTTGCACCCTGCCTGAAGGCTGCCTTCTCTCACAAGCCACGTCTCTTCACACCTCATCAGTTCCTCAAAACCCACACAATTCCACCTCCATGTTCTGCCAGTGTTTTTCATCTTGTGTTTAAGCCCTGTAGGTCCTGGAGATGCCTTAATGTGTTTACTGTTGGTTTGAGGGTTTGCAGCATCTTTCATGACCCTGAGCTTTGAGGCAGGAGAGGCCGGGCGCTTTGAAAGCATGCGTGTGTGGAGAGGGGCCAACCTTGCAGACAGCCTTTCTAGAGGGCTCAGCAGGCGCCGGGTGCGGGCGAGTGGGTGCAGAGCTGTGCACACAGACCGCGCTGGGAGGGTGAGGCAGGGCCCGGGGCCGGGGATGAGTTCAGCTCACAGGAAGGCCCGGCCACGCTGGGTTTGCAGCCCACATGTGAGTGGGAGGCTGGCTGCCCACCCTGCCCTACCCTCTAGGTCTCCCCACCTCTCCCCAGGAATTCTAGAACTTTCTCCAGGTGGCAGGGACCAAGGCTCCAGCAATGTGGCCTCACCATCTTAGACCAAAGGAGGCCCGAGCCGGGTGTGTCCAGGAAGGAACAGGCTCCATCCGTGGGAGATCCAGCTCCTGGGAGTTCTGCTCCCCGAGGGACTGGCTATGGAGTCTGTGGTCACCGTCATCAAACGTAGACCCAGAATGAGGGGCCGAGGGGAGGAGACAGGTACTGCGGGGGAGGGAAGACTCTGGGTTTGTTGCCTGGGAGGCAGGGCTGACGAAGTGAGGACCAGGAGCAGCGGGAGCTGTGGGGCAGGAGGGCCGCTGAGTGCCCAGGGGGCTCGAAGGAGAGGGTCAGCGAAGCCCGGAGGAGGCACGAGTGGGGGCAGGCGGGGGACGGGCAGAGGCGCTGGCCAGAATTTTCAGCAGCTCTTCGGGGCCGCGCAGGGGGTGAAGCTGTGGGCCTGTCGGAAGCTTAGGCTCCACCACGGATGTAAATGTCCAGACACAAGTGAGAAGGAAGAGGCAAGAGTTGGGTTCAGACCACTCTCTATAGGGCGGTGGGGAGCGCTCCTCAGTGGTCAGCACTGCCCGGGTGACCCTGGGAGGGACCAGCTCAGCCCTGCAGGTGCTCACGAGGGTGAGGAGCTTTCTCCTGTGACTCCTCTTTGTGCTGTGAGGGGGGACCTGGTAGGGGCCCAGGCAGCCTGGGGGAGGACCAGTCTGCGGTCGGTTAAATCCAATGATGCGAACCCACTGATCCGGAGGGCTGACTAAGGGACTTGAGCATCCGCGGAGCAGGTCTGGAGGAGCTGCCAACTCAGGGAGAGCTCAAGGGGCACCCAGAAGTTGGCCGGGGAGCATGCCACACCCCCAGCCTCCCAGGGTGGGACCCCCCCCCCACCTTAGCCAACACCCACAGTGAGGATGGCAGCACACCCCCAGGGCCCTTGGGTGCAGCCTGCCTTCCCCTGGCAGTGCACGGCTCCCCTCAACGCCCCCGGCACTCCCAGACCTTAATTCTTTGCTCCACCAAAGCCAGAACCCAACCCTCCTGGCCCAGAAACTAACCCATTCATTACCGGGAGCCACCCACCCTTGAGGGAAGCTGTCAGGGGCTCCAGGGGCTGCAGGCTGCCAAGACAAGGAAGCACCATCATCCCTGCAAGGTGTTCCAGAGCCGGGCAGGGCTCCAGGGGAATTCCGATCAGGAGGGAGGGAAGGGCCTGCCCAGCCCGGCAGGTGCCTGGCCACCTGGCTCCAACAGGGTTGCCAGGGCTGTTTGATGTGGAGATTTCTTCTTCTCTCCCCGTTGAGTCCCTAATGTGCTTGGAATCCAGGAGCAGCCTGACAGCAGGCCCCAGGCCAGTACACCCCTGCCCAGGCTGGTGCAGCCCTGCGGGGACTCTCCACCCTCTCACTTCCGAGGAGGAGGAGCTGGCCTCTGGCTGAGGTGCAGTGCTCACCCGACTCTGCGAGGGGCTTCTGACAGCCCATGACTGGGAGCCAGCAAGGCCCCACGCAGGTCTCTGCCAGCCTCCGCCAGATAAAATACAGGACGCCCAGTTCAATCTGAATTCCAGATAGACAACGAATAATTTTTTTAAAAAAGCACGTCCCAAGTATTGCATGGGATACACATAGACTGAAAAATCAACATTTATCAGAAATTCCAATTGAACGGGTACCCCTGTATTTGCTGTTTCAAGCGGCCGACCCTGCTGGGCGCAGGAGCAGAGGCAGGATGAGAGCCCCCGTAAGCCAGGCCTGTGTCGATGCTCCTCCACGGTCACTCCCTCGTCCCTTCTCCTCGCCTCTGGACCTCTTCTCCCTGTGCTCCCAAAGCCCCCACACTGCCTCCTCGGCCCCCCACCTGTGTGCCCCTCCACGCTGGGGCTCAGGACGAGCGAGCTGAGAGTGGAGTAAAGTAGCTCAGAGCTGGAAGGAAGTCCTGGAGATCTGGAGGAGAGCCCCTCCTCAGACCAGCTCCTGGCCCCGTGTTGTGTGTCCTATGTGCACATGTGCATGTAGGTGTCTGTATACACACGTGTGTGCAGGTGTATGCACGTATACCCATGTGCACTGTGCATGGTTGTCTGTGTGCAGGTGTATGTATGCACACGTGTGTGCAGGTGTATGCATGTATACCCATGTGCACTGTGCATGGTTGTCTGTGTGCAGGTGTATGTATGCACACGTGTGTGCAGGTGTATGCACGTGTATACCCATGTGCACTGTGCATGGTTGTCTGTGTGCAGGTGTATGTATGCACACGTGTGTGTAGGTGTATGCATGTGTATACTCATGTGCACTGTGCATGGTTGTCTGTGTGCAGGTGTATGTATACACACGTGTGTGCAGGTGTATGCACGTGTATACCCATGTGCACTGTGCATGGTTGTCTGTGTGCAGGTGTATGTATGCACACGTGTGTGTAGGTGTATGCATGTATACCCATGTGCACTGTGCATGGTTGTCTGTGTGCAGGTGTATGTATGCACACGTGTGTGCAGGTGTATGCATGTATACCCATGTGCACTGTGCATGGTTGTCTGTGTGCAGGTGTATGTATGCACACGTGTGTGCAGGTGTATGCATGTATACCCATGTGCACTGTGCATGGTTGTCTGTGTGCAGGTGTATGTATGCACACGTGTGTGCAGGTGTATGCATGTATACCCATGTGCACTGTGCATGGTTGTCTGTGTGCAGGTGTATGTATGCACACGTGTGTGCAGGTGTATGCATGTATACCCATGTGCACTGTGCATGGTTGTCTGTGTGCAGGTGTATGTATGCACACGTGTGTGCAGGTGTATGCACGTGTATACCCATGTGCACTGTGCATGGTTGTCTGTGTGCAGGTGTATGTATGCACACGTGTGTGCAGGTGTATGCACGTGTATACCCATGTGCACTGTGCATGGTTGTCTGTGTGCAGGTGTATGTATGCACACGTGTGTGTAGGTGTATGCATGTATACCCATGTGCACTGTGCATGGTTGTCTGTGTGCAGGTGTATGTATGCACACGTGTGTGTAGGTGTATGCACGTGTATACTCATGTGCACTGTGCATGGTTGTCTGTGTGCAGGTGTATGTATGCACACGTGTGTGTAGGTGTATGCACGTGTATACCCATGTGCACTGTGCATGGTTGTCTGTGTGCAGGTGTATGTATGCACACGTGTGTGCAGGTGTATGCACGTGTATACTCATGTGCACTGTGCATGGTTGTCTGTGTGCAGGTGTATGTATGCACACGTGTGTGCAGGTGTATGCACGTGTATACCCATGTGCACTGTGCATGGTTGTCTGTGTGCAGGTGTATGTATGCACACGTGTGTGCAGGTGTATGCATGTATACCCATGTGCACTGTGCATGGTTGTCTGTGTGCAGGTGTATGTATGCACACGTGTGTGCAGGTGTATGCACGTGTATACCCATGTGCACTGTGCATGGTTGTCTGTGTGCAGGTGTATGTATGCACACGTGTGTGCAGGTGTATGCACGTATACCCATGTGCACTGTGCATGGTTGTCTGTGTGCAGGTGTATGTATACACACGTGTGTGCAGGTGTATGCATGTATACCCATGTGCACTGTGCATGGTTGTCTGTGTGCAGGTGTATGTATGCACACGTGTGTGTAGGTGTATGCACGTGTATACCCATGTGCACTGTGCATGGTTGTCTGTGTGCAGGTGTATGTATGCACACGTGTGTGTAGGTGTATGCACGTGTATACCCATGTGCACTGTGCATGGTTGTCTGTGTGCAGGTGTATGTATGCACACGTGTGTGCAGGTGTATGCGTGTATACCCATGTGCACTGTGCATGGTTGTCTGTGTGCAGGTGTATGTATGCACACGTGTGTGCAGGTGTATGCACGTGTATACCCATGTGCACTGTGCATGGTTGTCTGTGTGCAGGTGTATGTATGCACACGTGTGTGTAGGTGTATGCACGTGTATACCCATGTGCACTGTGCATGGTTGTCTGTGTGCAGGTGTATGTATGCACACGTGTGTGCAGGTGTATGCATGTATACCCATGTGCACTGTGCATGGTTGTCTGTGTGCAGGTGTATGTATGCACACGTGTGTGTAGGTGTATGCATGTATACCCATGTGCACTGTGCATGGTTGTCTGTGTGCAGGTGTATGTATGCACACGTGTGTGCAGGTGTATGCATGTATACCCATGTGCACTGTGCATGGTTGTCTGTGTGCAGGTGTATGTATGCACACGTGTGTGTAGGTGTATGCACGTGTATACCCATGTGCACTGTGCATGGATGTCTGTGTGCAGGTGTATGTATGCACACGTGTGTGCAGGTGTATGCATGTATACCCATGTGCACTGTGCATGGTTGTCTGTGTGCAGGTGTATGTATGCACACGTGTGTGTAGGTGTATGCACGTGTATACCCATGTGCACTGTGCATGGTTGTCTGTGTGCAGGTGTATGTATGCACACGTGTGTGCAGGTGTATGCGTGTATACCCATGTGCACTGTGCATGGTTGTCTGTGTGCAGGTGTATGTATGCACACGTGTGTGCAGGTGTATGCACGTGTATACCCATGTGCACTGTGCATGGTTGTCTGTGTGCAGGTGTATGTATGCACACGTGTGTGTAGGTGTATGCACGTGTATACCCATGTGCACTGTGCATGGTTGTCTGTGTGCAGGTGTATGTATGCACACGTGTGTGCAGGTGTATGCATGTATACCCATGTGCACTGTGCATGGTTGTCTGTGTGCAGGTGTATGTATGCACACGTGTGTGTAGGTGTATGCATGTATACCCATGTGCACTGTGCATGGTTGTCTGTGTGCAGGTGTATGTATGCACACGTGTGTGCAGGTGTATGCATGTATACCCATGTGCACTGTGCATGGTTGTCTGTGTGCAGGTGTATGTATGCACACGTGTGTGTAGGTGTATGCACGTGTATACCCATGTGCACTGTGCATGGTTGTCTGTGTGCAGGTGTATGTATGCACACGTGTGTGTAGGTGTATGCATGTATACCCATGTGCACTGTGCATGGTTGTCTGTGTGCAGGTGTATGTATGCACACGTGTGTGTAGGTGTATGCATGTATACCCATGTGCACTGTGCATGGTTGTCTGTGTGCAGGTCTATGTATGCACACGTGTGTGCAGGTGTATGCATGTATACCCATGTGCACTGTGCATGGTTGTCTGTGTGCAGGTGTATGTATGCACACGTGTGTGCAGGTGTATGCATGTGTATACCCATGTGCACTGTGCATGGTTGTCTGTGTGCAGGTGTATGTATGCACACGTGTGTGCAGGTGTATGCGTGTATACCCATGTGCACTGTGCATGGTTGTCTGTGTGCAGGTGTATGTATGCACACGTGTGTGTAGGTGTATGCACGTGTATACCCATGTGCACTGTGCATGGTTGTCTGTGTGCAGGTGTATGTATGCACACGTGTGTGCAGGTGTATGCATGTATACCCATGTGCACTGTGCATGGTTGTCTGTGTGCAGGTGTATGTATGCACACGTGTGTGCAGGTGTATGCATGTATACCCATGTGCACTGTGCATGGTTGTCTGTGTGCAGGTGTATGTATGCACACGTGTGTGCAGGTGTATGCACGTGTATACCCATGTGCACTGTGCATGGTTGTCTGTGTGCAGGTGTATGTATGCACACGTGTGTGTAGGTGTATGCACGTGTATACCCATGTGCACTGTGCATGGTTGTCTGTGTGCAGGTGTATGTATGCACACGTGTGTGCAGGTGTATGCATGTATACCCATGTGCACTGTGCATGGTTGTCTGTGTGCAGGTGTATGTATGCACACGTGTGTGCAGGTGTATGCATGTATACCCATGTGCACTGTGCATGGATGTCTGTGTGCAGGTGTATGTATACACACGTGTGTGCAGGTGTATGCATGTATACCCATGTGCACTGTGCATGGTTGTCTGTGTGCAGGTGTATATATGCACACGTGTGTGTAGGTCTATGCACGTGTATACCCATGTGCACTGTGCATGGTTGTCTGTGTGCAGGTGTATGTATGCACACGTGTGTGTAGGTGTATGCACGTGTATACCCATGTGCACTGTGCATGGTTGTCTGTGTGCAGGTGTATGTATACACACGTGTGTGCAGGTGTATGCATGTATACCCATGTGCACTGTGCATGGTTGTCTGTGTGCAGGTGTATGTATACACACGTGTGTGCAGGTGTATGCACGTGTATACTCATGTGCACTGTGCATGGTTGTCTGTGTGCAGGTGTATGTATGCACACGTGTGTGTAGGTGTATGCGTGTATACCCATGTGCACTGTGCATGGTTGTCTGTGTGCAGGTGTATGTATGCACACGTGTGTGCAGGTGTATGCACGTGTATACCCATGTGCACTGTGCATGGTTGTCTGTGTGCAGGTGTATGTATGCACACGTGTGTGTAGGTGTATGCATGTATACCCATGTGCACTGTGCATGGTTGTCTGTGTGCAGGTGTATGTATGCACACGTGTGTGCAGGTGTATGCACATGTATACCCATGTGCACTGTGCATGGTTGTCTGTGTGCAGGTGTATGTATGCACACGTGTGTGCAGGTGTATGCATGTATACCCATGTGCACTGTGCATGGTTGTCTGTGTGCAGGTGTATGTATGCACACGTGTGTGCAGGTGTATGCATGTATACCCATGTGCACTGTGCATGGTTGTCTGTGTGCAGGTGTATGTATGCACACGTGTGTGCAGGTGTATGCACGTGTATACCCATGTGCACTGTGCATGGTTGTCTGTGTGCAGGTGTATGTATGCACACGTGTGTGCAGGTGTATGCATGTGTATACCCATGTGCACTGTGCATGGTTGTCTGTGTGCAGGTGTATGTATGCACACGTGTGTGCAGGTGTATGCATGTATACCCATGTGCACTGTGCATGGTTGTCTGTGTGCAGGTGTATGTATGCACACGTGTGTGCAGGTGTATGCATGTATACCCATGTGCACTGTGCATGGTTGTCTGTGTGCAGGTGTATGTATGCACACGTGTGTGTAGGTGTATGCACGTGTATACCCATGTGCACTGTGCATGGTTGTCTGTGTGCAGGTGTATGTATGCACACGTGTGTGCAGGTGTATGCACGTGTATACCCATGTGCACTGTGCATGGTTGTCTGTGTGCAGGTGTATGTATGCACACGTGTGTGCAGGTGTATGCACGTGTATACCCATGTGCACTGTGCATGGATGTCTGTGTGCAGGTGTATGTATGCACACGTGTGTGTAGGTGTATGCATGTATACCCATGTGCACTGTGCATGGTTGTCTGTGTGCAGGTGTATGTATGCACACGTGTGTGTAGGTCTATGCATGTATACCCATGTGCACTGTGCATGGTTGTCTGTGTGCAGGTGTATGTATGCACACGTGTGTGTAGGTGTATGCATGTATACCCATGTGCACTGTGCATGGTTGTCTGTGTGCAGGTGTATGTATGCACACGTGTGTGCAGGTGTATGCATGTATACCCATGTGCACTGTGCATGGTTGTCTGTGTGCAGGTGTATGTATGCACACGTGTGTGTAGGTGTATGCATGTATACCCATGTGCACTGTGCATGGTTGTCTGTGTGCAGGTCTATGTATGCACACGTGTGTGCAGGTGTATGCATGTATACCCATGTGCACTGTGCATGGTTGTCTGTGTGCAGGTGTATGTATACACACGTGTGTGCAGGTGTATGCACGTGTATACCCATGTGCACTGTGCATGGTTGTCTGTGTGCAGGTGTATGTATGCACACGTGTGTGCAGGTCTATGCATGTATACCCATGTGCACTGTGCATGGTTGTCTGTGTGCAGGTGTATGTATACACACGTGTGTGCAGGTGTATGCACGTGTATACCCATGTGCACTGTGCATGGTTGTCTGTGTGCAGGTGTATGTATGCACACGTGTGTGCAGGTCTATGCATGTATACCCATGTGCACTGTGCATGGTTGTCTGTGTGCAGGTGTATGTATGCACACGTGTGTGCAGGTGTATGCATGTATACTCATGTGCACTGTGCATGGTTGTCTGTGTGCAGGTGTATGTATGCACACGTGTGTGTAGGTGTATGCATGTATACCCATGTGCACTGTGCATGGTTGTCTGTGTGCAGGTGTATGTATGCACACGTGTGTGCAGGTGTATGCATGTATACCCATGTGCACTGTGCATGGTTGTCTGTGTGCAGGTGTATGTATGCACACGTGTGTGCAGGTCTATGCACGTGTATACCCATGTGCACTGTGCATGGTTGTCTGTGTGCAGGTGTCTGTATGCACACGTGTGTGTAGGTCTATGCATGTATACCCATGTGCACTGTGCATGGTTGTCTGTGTGCAGGTCTATGTATGCACACGTGTGTGCAGGTGTATGCATGTATACCCATGTGCACTGTGCATGGTTGTCTGTGTGCAGGTGTATGTATGCACACGTGTGTGCAGGTGTATGCACGTGTATACCCATGTGCACTGTGCATGGTTGTCTGTGTGCAGGTCTATGTATGCACACGTGTGTGCAGGTGTATGCATGTATACCCATGTGCACTGTGCATGGTTGTCTGTGTGCAGGTGTATGTATGCACACGTGTGTGCAGGTCTATGCACGTGTATACCCATGTGCACTGTGCATGGTTGTCTGTGTGCAGGTGTCTGTATGCACACGTGTGTGTAGGTCTATGCATGTATACCCATGTGCACTGTGCATGGTTGTCTGTGTGCAGGGCTATGTATGCACACGTGTGTGTAGGTGTATGCACGTGTATACCCATGTGCACTGTGCATGGTTGTCTGTGTGCAGGTGTATGTATACACACGTGTGTGCAGGTGTATGCATGTATACCCATGTGCACTGTGCATGGTTGTCTGTGTGCAGGTGTATGTATACACACGTGTGTGCAGGTGTATGCACGTGTATACTCATGTGCACTGTGCATGGTTGTCTGTGTGCAGGTGTATGTATGCACACGTGTGTGCAGGTGTATGCACGTGTATACCCATGTGCACTGTGCATGGTTGTCTGTGTGCAGGTGTATGTATGCACACGTGTGTGCAGGTGTATGCACGTGTATACCCATGTGCACTGTGCATGGTTGTCTGTGTGCAGGTGTATGTATGCACACGTGTGTGTAGGTGTATGCATGTATACCCATGTGCACTGTGCATGGTTGTCTGTGTGCAGGTGTATGTATGCACACGTGTGTGCAGGTGTATGCATGTATACCCATGTGCACTGTGCATGGTTGTCTGTGTGCAGGTGTATGTATGCACACGTGTGTGTAGGTGTATGCATGTATACCCATGTGCACTGTGCATGGTTGTCTGTGTGCAGGTGTATGTATGCACACGTGTGTGCAGGTGTATGCACATGTATACCCATGTGCACTGTGCATGGTTGTCTGTGTGCAGGTGTATGTATGCACACGTGTGTGCAGGTGTATGCATGTATACCCATGTGCACTGTGCATGGTTGTCTGTGTGCAGGTGTATGTATGCACACGTGTGTGTAGGTGTATGCACGTGTATACCCATGTGCACTGTGCATGGTTGTCTGTGTGCAGGTGTATGTATGCACACGTGTGTGTAGGTGTATGCACGTGTATACCCATGTGCACTGTGCATGGTTGTCTGTGTGCAGGTGTATGTATGCACACGTGTGTGCAGGTGTATGCATGTATACCCATGTGCACTGTGCATGGTTGTCTGTGTGCAGGTGTATGTATGCACACGTGTGTGCAGGTGTATGCATGTATACCCATGTGCACTGTGCATGGTTGTCTGTGTGCAGGTGTATGTATGCACACGTGTGTGCAGGTGTATGCACGTGTATACCCATGTGCACTGTGCATGGTTGTCTGTGTGCAGGTGTATGTATGCACACGTGTGTGCAGGTGTATGCACGTGTATACCCATGTGCACTGTGCATGGTTGTCTGTGTGCAGGTGTATGTATGCACACGTGTGTGCAGGTGTATGCACGTGTATACCCATGTGCACTGTGCATGGATGTCTGTGTGCAGGTGTATGTATGCACACGTGTGTGTAGGTGTATGCATGTATACCCATGTGCACTGTGCATGGTTGTCTGTGTGCAGGTGTATGTATGCACACGTGTGTGCAGGTGTATGCATATATACCCATGTGCACTGTGCATGGTTGTCTGTGTGCAGGTGTATGTATGCACACGTGTGTGCAGGTGTATGCATGTATACCCATGTGCACTGTGCATGGTTGTCTGTGTGCAGGTGTATGTATGCACACGTGTGTGCAGGTGTATGCATGTATACCCATGTGCACTGTGCATGGTTGTCTGTGTGCAGGTCTATGTATGCACACGTGTGTGCAGGTGTATGCATGTATACCCATGTGCACTGTGCATGGTTGTCTGTGTGCAGGTGTATGTATACACACGTGTGTGCAGGTGTATGCACGTGTATACCCATGTGCACTGTGCATGGTTGTCTGTGTGCAGGTGTATGTATGCACACGTGTGTGTAGGTGTATGCGTGTATACCCATGTGCACTGTGCATGGTTGTCTGTGTGCAGGTGTATGTATGCACACGTGTGTGCAGGTGTATGCATGTATACCCATGTGCACTGTGCATGGTTGTCTGTGTGCAGGTGTATGTATGCACACGTGTGTGCAGGTGTATGCATGTATACCCATGTGCACTGTGCATGGTTGTCTGTGTGCAGGTGTATGTATGCACACGTGTGTGCAGGTGTATGCATGTATACCCATGTGCACTGTGCATGGATGTCTGTGTGCAGGTGTATGTATACACACGTGTGTGCAGGTGTATGCATGTATACCCATTTGCACTGTGCATGGTTGTCTGTGTGCAGGTGTATATATGCACACGTGTGTGCAGGTCTATGCACGTGTATACCCATGTGCACTGTGCATGGTTGTCTGTGTGCAGGTGTATGTATGCACACGTGTGTGCAGGTGTATGCATGTATACCCATGTGCACTGTGCATGGTTGTCTGTGTGCAGGTGTATGTATGCACACGTGTGTGCAGGTGTATGCACGTGTATACCCATGTGCACTGTGCATGGTTGTCTGTGTGCAGGTGTATATATGCACACGTGTGTGTAGGTCTATGCACGTGTATACCCATGTGCACTGTGCATGGTTGTCTGTGTGCAGGTGTATGTATGCACACGTGTGTGTAGGTGTATGCATGTATACCCATGTGCACTGTGCATGGTTGTCTGTGTGCAGGTGTATGTATGCACACGTGTGTGCAGGTGTATGCATGTATACCCATGTGCACTGTGCATGGTTGTCTGTGTGCAGGTGTATGTATGCACACGTGTGTGCAGGTCTATGCACGTGTATACCCATGTGCACTGTGCATGGTTGTCTGTGTGCAGGTGTCTGTATGCACACGTGTGTGTAGGTCTATGCATGTATACCCATGTGCACTGTGCATGGTTGTCTGTGTGCAGGTCTATGTATGCACACGTGTGTGCAGGTGTATGCATGTATACCCATGTGCACTGTGCATGGTTGTCTGTGTGCAGGTGTATGTATGCACACGTGTGTGCAGGTGTATGCATGTATACCCATGTGCACTGTGCATGGTTGTCTGTGTGCAGGTGTATGTATGCACACGTGTGTGCAGGTGTATGCGTGTATACCCATGTGCACTGTGCATGGTTGTCTGTGTGCAGGTGTATATATGCACACGTGTGTGTAGGTCTATGCACGTGTATACCCATGTGCACTGTGCATGGTTGTCTGTGTGCAGGTGTATGTATGCACACGTGTGTGCAGGTGTATGCACGTGTATACCCATGTGCACTGTGCATGGTTGTCTGTGTGCAGGTGTATGTATGCACACGTGTGTGTAGGTGTATGCACGTGTATACCCATGTGCACTGTGCATGGTTGTCTGTGTGCAGGTGTATGTATACACACGTGTGTGCAGGTGTATGCACGTGTATACCCATGTGCACTGTGCATGGTTGTCTGTGTGCAGGTCTATGTATGCACACGTGTGTGCAGGTGTATGCATGTATACCCATGTGCACTGTGCATGGTTGTCTGTGTGCAGGCCTGTGCACACAGGCGTGTGCATTTCTGTGTACATGTGCATGTGCGGTTTCCCATGGCATGGTTTCCTCAGCACGGGGTCGGGAGGAGCCCATGCTCTAATAATCTGCCAAGTCTTGTTTGGTTTCTGTGGAGTCGCGCTGGTATGTGTGTCGTCTGCGCACATGTGTGGGCCCTGAAGCACCATCCTCTGTGAAGCAGCCGCAGAACCGATGATGCTGAAGGCCCTGTGTGTCTGCATCCTGCTCGGCAGTCGTGGGCTGGCCCTGGGGGACAGAACAGTGCCACCTCACAGAGCCTCAATGAGGAGAGGACTCGCTAATCCAGAAAGGCCCCAGCTCACCTCCTGGCCCCAGGGCTGCTTGGGCAATGGTGCCCTCTTCTGGGTGTGAGAAAACACTGCCACGTCTGGCCAGAGTTTGTTCTTGGTCCAGCAGCCATTTACAAAGTGGCCATGGAGCCGCCAGCCAGGCACCCAGAGCCACAGGGGATGAGAAGACGAGAAGACGGGCAGCATGTCCTGAATTTACAGGTGGAGAAAGGAGGTCACAGAAGTGCCAGGAGGGGCAGTCACATCAGACCCCCGTGTGGGAGCTGTGAGGTGTCCGAGCACAGGCTCCGCTGGGCACGGGGGACGCCGGGGAGAGACGTGGTCAGAGGATCTGAGGCTTGCCTCTGCAGCGTGACCAGCTCTGCCCCGCCAGGACGACCTGAGACGCGCGGGGACGACTAGCCTTCCTAGCAACTGGAGAGTCTGGACGTCCCCGTTGGACTGAAGGAGCCCGTCCTCCGCCTTCCTGCTGCACTCCATCCTTGCCCACCCTCCTTCCCGAGCAGCATCTCCTTAGGCTGCCAGGTGCCACCGGAGCCCTGCCGGGGGTGGGGGGTGGGCGTTGAACACACTGGGTGCCTCTTCCGGCCTCCAACTCGGCCAGCCCCGGAGGGTTTAAGATGAGGAGGAAACAGCCTCCTTGTCCACTGGGCAAGGAGCGCTGTTTTTTTCGGGAACTCTGTTGTGCATACACACAACAAAGTGTTCGGATTTCCAAGTTTGATTACTCCAAGTATATCTGCCCTCTAACCACCACCTCAATCAAAACAGGTATTTTCCTTACTTCCAAAATGACCCCAGTGCCCCTTTGCAGTCAGTGGCTCCCTTGTCCCCACCAGGCCACCATGGTTGATTTCTGTGACTATTTAATAGTTTTTCCTGTTAAAACATTTGTAATAAATGGAGTCAGACTGTGTGTGTGGTTGACTGTTGAAGACGCATATGGTGTGTTTCTCCTTCTTGCTGAGTAGCACCCTGTTGCGTGAATACATTACAGTTTGTTGGCCATTCTGCTGGTGATGGAAACAGCACCTGAGAGCCGTTCCCGGCTTTTCACTATTACGACTGAACCTGTGTGCATCTCATACAAGGCTTTTCATGGGCATCTGTTTTTATTTCTCTTGAGTAAAAACCTAGGAGTGGAATTCTGGGTCATAAGGTAGATCTGCATTTAACTTTTGAAGAAATGGCCAAATAGTTTTTCAAAACGGTTGTACCATTTCATACACGCCCACGAACAACGTAGGAGAGTTCTAGTCACTCCACATCCTTGCCAAAATAGTCACACGTCCCTTAACGACGGGGACACGTTCTGAGAAATGGATCTTTAGGTGATTTCGTCATTGTGCGATCATCACATAGTGCCTTACACAAACCTAGAGGGGATAGCCTCCTACACGCCTAGGCTCTATGGGACTAATCTTATGGGGCCACCATCGTTGACCGACACATCCTTATGTAGTGCATGACTGTGTTTGATTTTGTCTGTGTTTTCAGTTTTACACATTGGATGTGAAGTGGGATCACCGTGTGGTTTTTAAGTTTCGATTCCCTGATGACTAGATAGTGAGCATCTCTTCATCACTGGTTGGCTTTCTATAGGTTCACCGGTGAAACGTCTATTCAAGTCTTTTGCCCACGTTTAATTTTTTTGCCTTTTTGTTACTGCTATGTAGGAATTTCTTTACATATTCTGGATACAAGTCCTTTGTCACATAGATAATCTCTATTCTAGCTCCTCTTGTTGTATTCGTGTGTTGCTCCAGTAATCCCAATATATGTGTTTAACTCATTACAGTCTATTTTGAATTAATACTATACTTTATATATAATGTACTAATCTTACAATGATATAATTTCATTTATCCCTACCCATCCATCAGGCTGTGGTGTCTACATGTACTCATACTTTTACTTGTGTTATAAGCTCCATGATAAGTCAGGATTTTTGCTGTCGTCTTTATACACCCTCGTACTCACCGTTCCCAGCCCCCTTCTGCATCCTTCCTATGGATTCTGATCTCATCTGGCGTAACCCACCTTCAGCCTTAGTAGCTTTCTTCAGTGTTTCTAGGAAAGCAGGTCTGCTGGCAATTCATTCTATCGCTTTTATCTGAAAATGACCTCATTTTCGCTTGCAGGATATTTTCACTGGTTGTAGAATTCTGAGTTCCCATTCTTTCTTTCAGTTATTTCGAAGATGTCTTTCTGTTGACGTGGAGCTTCCGTTGTTTCCGATGGGAAGTCGGGTACCAGTAGCATCGTTGTTTCTCTGTACTGAATGTAACTCTTCTCTCTGGCTGCTTTTCAGGTTCTCTTTTCATCTTCTCTTTCCAGCTCTTCGAGTACGATGTATCTAGACGTGGCTCTTTTGTAGTTACTCTGCTTTCTGTCTCTGATCTTCTCGGATCTGTGGTTTGGTGTTTTTATCAAATTAGACATGGCCCTTTTGTAGTTACTCTGCTTTCTGTCTCTGATCTTCTCGGATCTGTGGTTTGGTGTTTTTATCAAATTTGGAAAAATTTTACCCATCACTTCTTTGAATGTTTTTTCTGCCTCATTTTCCTTTCCTTTCCTTCTGTGACCTAATTCCATGTCCATCAGACCACACAGTATTATCCCAGAGGTCATCAAGGCCCTGTTCGCTCTAACTTATTGTAATCTTTTTTTGCCGTTTTGTGCTTCAATTCAGATAATTCCTACTGGTCTGTCTTCTAGTTCACTGATTCTTTGTTCTGGGTTGCAGCTCTTGATCCCATCTAGTAAATTTATGGGTATAAACATTATAGTTTTCAGTTACAGGATTTCTGTTTGGCTCTTTTTAGAGTTTTCCTGTCTCTGTGAGTTTTCCCAGCTCATTGCTCATTTCATTCATATTTCCCTATAAATTCTTATCATGGTTATAGTCCAGTTTTGTCTGCTGCCTCCAGTATTTGCATGCTGTCAGCCTGTTTCTATGTGCTGTTTCTTCTCTTGATCGTAGGTCACCTTTGCCAGGTGTTTCCCCAGCTCCTGAAGTCTCTGGTCAGGTCCGTTAGCCTCTCAGCTGCTGTCTGTCTCTGGGTCCCTGGAATCTTGCTCCCTGTGTGCGCAGTTCAGCAGCCAGACAACGACCTGAGAGAAGTTAATAGGAGATCCTGGGGCTCCCCTGCTGTGGCTCCCTCCTCTCTGGGACATTCCCTTCTGTTCCTAGACACTCTGGAAGCCTTAAACTCTCACCTCAGCGTCCCTGTCCAACCAGCCTGCTGTGTCCACTCGAGTGCCATGCCCACCTGCCATGGGATGAGCATCCTCAGAGGAAGACGCAGGAAAACAGGCGTTCAGGGGGCACGTTCGCATCCCCTGCAGTCTCTGCCTGCCCTCGGCCGCTCTCCAGAACCTTCAGCAGTTGTATGCATTTTTAAGTATTTCATCCAGAGTTTACAATCGCTCTCAGGAGGGTGAGTCTAGTATGAGTTTCCGCACCAGTATCAGAACCTGAGAGCCAGGAAGCAAGAATTCCAAAGACAGTTTCAACGCAAAGGCCACCAGGGGGGCTTCCACAGCCCTCCCCAGCCCATGGGAGCAGACGAGTTGACTCAGTCCCCTTTCTGCTGATGCTCGGGGCCCCCTGAGAGCATTTACACTCTCTTCCCTCAGCCACAGGCCCCCACCACAGGGAGCCGCCACATTCTGCCTCTCCCACACTGACCCCCGCCCCATGGGGCCTCTCCCTGCACCCACACCTCTTCCCCAGGAAAGTGTCTCCTTTCATTTCTGCCCTGCCCTCTCCCTGTGGGGCTCAGCCTGGGACCTGGATCGGGATTTCTCTGGGCTTCTCCTTCTCCTTGCACCGCCCCTCCCATTATCCCTGAGATGCTGGCCATACCTGGACATAAACTTCCTCCTCATGGACCCCGTGTGCAAATCAGCTCGTGCAGCTCACGGTCTGGGCAAAGGCTTCGAAGCTCACCATTTGTGTCAAAATCCAGCCCTGTGGCCCCATGCCACCTCACCCTCAAGGGTGATCAGTATTTACAGAGGAACAGCCTGCACAGGAGCCCAGAGGTAGACTATCGATAGAGCCAAAGGAGAACCTCAGGCCAGGGACAGCATGCAGTAAGAAACACAGGAGGTACCTAGACATTGCTCCTAAGTTCAGAGCACGACTGGAGGAAGCAGGGAGGGCTCCTTGGAAGAGGTGTTGTTGCAGCTGGACCTCGCAGGATGGGCAGCATTGGGGTATGGGGGAGTGGGAGGCACAGATGGCTAAGAAGCACTCCACGCGGATGAGCTCTTCGTATGGGCACATTGGCACTCACGTTCGTAAAAGGGAGTGGTGGTTGGTGAGGCTGGGAGAGTGAGCCAAGCCAGCCCGGGAGCACCAGGTAGGTGCCCAGGCAGTGTCTGTGGGGCAGATGCTTCTCCTCAGGGCCGCACTGGGCCATGCTGAGGGGTCTGTTCACGGGTGCTCTCTGCCGCCTTCTCGTTCCATCCAGACGTTTGGCGCCGCGGACTGGGAGGTCTTCCGCATCGGAGAGAGGACCTTTCTGGCTGTGGCCAACAGCCACAGCTACGACGTGGAAATGCAGGTACAGAACGACTCCTACGTCATCAACTCCGTCATCTACGAGCTGAACGTCAGCGCCCAGGCCTTCGTCAAGTTCCAGGAGGTCCTCACCTGCAGGTACCCGCTGAGGCTGGAGGGCTGGAAGGTCGGGGCAAGGCCGGGGCTGGGCTTGGTGTCGGAGATGCCCTTTGGAACCGTCGCGTGGCTTCCTGGGAGCCAGCCTGGAGCAGGCAGCAGCCACGCGCCGGGGGGCTCCGGGTAGAAGTCTGCTGGCTCCTGGAGGTGCAATGTGACCTCCCTCTCCAATGGGGCGTGGACCTTCTCAGGGCAGCCGACTGGTTCTGTGGCTCGTATTTGTCATCTCGGCTCTAATTGCTTTCAAACGGTGCAGTTGGTTTGCTTGTTTATTTTTTACAACTCAGTGGTTTTCATTAAATTCACAGATACGTGCAGCCAGCACCACAGGTAACTTTAGAACATTTTCATCACCTCGAAAAGAAGCCCTCTGCCCTTTAGCTGTCACTCCCTCTGCCCTGTCTCCCCCAGGCCCTGGTGGCCTCCAGTCTACTTTCTGTCCCCATGGACTTCCCGTTTCTGGACGTGTCGGATGAGTGGAGTATACAGTAGGTGGCCTTTTGTGTCTGGCTTCTTTCGCTCAGCATCATGTTTTCAAGGTCCATCCACGTCGTGGCAGGCGCCAGCTCTTCGTTCCTCTCGTGGCCACATGGCGTACGTCATAGGGACAGACTACATCCCTTTACCTGTTCATCCGCTGATGGTCATGTGGGTTGTTTCTACCTTTTGACCAAATGGTGTGGTTCTGAAGAATAAAAATACACTTTGGGTTCCTGTCCATGTCACTCCTGTCGTGCTGCTTTGGAGGCAAACAGAAGTCCTGGCTGACCCCTTACCTTCTCCCGGGTCCAGCCGAGGCGGCCCCTGAGAGGAGCCAGGGCACGGACAGTGTGAGTCAGAACTTCGCTGTTCACTTCTTTTCTGCGGGCCTTGGTTTTAGAACCCTGTTACGACTGGAGGGACAATGCACGAGAACCACACGGCTGCCCCACTGCCCAGGGCCCACCCCACAGGCGGGGGCTCCCCACAGGTCGGGGCTCTGAGGGCCACTCCTCAGTGAGCAAAGTCACGGCCACCACTCTGGAGCTGAGTCATAACTGGCCATCACTGGGAGGGGCCTGAGACATGACCCTGGCCAATGGGAGAAGGAAGGAGTGGGAGCCCCCGGACCCCCACTGGCCTCCACCCTGCCCTGTGTGTCCCCAGGTGCCTCTGTGGGCCCTCTCACTCCCAGGGTCCTGCGTGAGCACCCAGCTCTGGGCCAGCGCCCTCAGTTCCCACAGAGAAGGAACCCAGAGGTGAGTCTCCACCAAGGGAGGGTGACCCTCTGCTGCCTGAACAGGCCACAGCCCTGAGGCCACTGGACGGGGATGCACCAGCCTGGCCTCTGGCAGCTGGCTGACTCCTGCTTGCTGCAAGGCCTCAGCCTCAGTTCATCTGTAAAGTGGGCACAGGGCCTGCAGTAAGCAGAGAGGCGATGGTGAGCCAGGGCTGACAGCCCAGGTGGGCTCCTCAGAGGGTCGGGGGCTCTGGGGAGCTCTTCCAAGAGTCCGCTTGTCAGATCTCTCAGAACTGACCATCTCTGAGCACAGGCTGACCCTTAGCAAGTCCAGGAGGCTCTCGTCTAAGACACAATGCAGCGTCGGTGAGCAGTAAGAGCCCCGGCTTCCAAACGCAGGGGAACGTGCTGTCGGCACCTGGGTGGTCTCAGGGAGGGAGCCGGGGGCAAATGGGTGACCTCTCAGCCAGCGTCCTCAAGTTCCCGCCTCCAGGGGGTGCTGCGCCCTCAGGGAGTGACCACCAGCATGGGACTTTTCCTCTTGATTATTTCAACCTCTTCAAAGTGAGAGTTTTGCACCCATGTTCGTAGCATCACTGTTCACACTTGGAACCCACGTGTGCATTGATGGATGACGGGATAAACAGAATCTGGTCCATTCATACAAAGGAATATCACTCAGCCTTAAAAAGGAGTGAAATCCTGACACCTGCTGCCACGGGAATGAACCTTGAGGACATTGTGCTGAGTGAGATAAGCCAGTCACAAAAGATAACCACTGTGTGGTTCCACTTGATATGAGGTCCCTAGAGGAGTCAAATCCACAGAAAGTGGACTGGTGGTACCAGGGGCTGGGGCAGGAGGATGGGGAGTTAGCGTTTAATGGGGACAGAGTTTCAGTTTGGGAAGATGAGACAGTTCTGGAGACAGATGGTGGTGACGGTTGCACAACAGTGTGAACGGACTTAATGCCATCGAGCTGTACACTTAAAAATGGTTAAAAAGGCAAATTTTACGTTACATGTATTTTACCACAATTAAAAAATTTAAAAAAAAATTTTAAGTGAATGACTGATTTGCATTTCCCTGGAATAGAGCAGTCACCATGTGACTGAGGAAGTTGCTCCCCCTTCCGTGGG
Source organism: Equus asinus (assembly GCF_041296235.1). Classification (NCBI taxonomy): domain Eukaryota; kingdom Metazoa; phylum Chordata; class Mammalia; order Perissodactyla; family Equidae; genus Equus; species Equus asinus. Next base: position 40,144,228 of record NC_091807.1, on the reverse strand, counting down.
TTTTGGAGGTGGGCCCTAGCCCCCGGGGCCTGGGATTCGGGGGAGAATCGGCCTGAAGCCGGCGCCCCGAGCTCCCTGGCAGCGTCTGGGAGCCCCGCGTCCTAACTTGGGCCTGCTTCCTCCTCCTCAGCGCCTTGGACTGGGAGTTCTTCTCTGTGGGAGAGGACTATTTCCTAGTGGTTGCAAACTCCTTCGACGGGAAAACCTTCTCGGTCAACAGTATTATTTACAGGTAAGGAGCTGCCGGGCTGGGCCCTTCCTCACCACCTGGTTCACCTGGGGTCGCTCACCTTCCCTGACGGTGACCCCAGGCTCAGAGTGAGTCACAGGCCACTGGGCTGGGTGCCCCTGAAGGCAGGCTGAGTCTGGGTCACGCCCCTGGGGTTAGCCAGCTGACCCGCCAGTCATGCAGTATGCGACACACGAATCTGAGGGTTATTGATATTTTATTCTATTCAGCGTTCGATCAGACGATGGTAGGTCTCTCCATTTATCGTGTCCTTCAGCGCAATTTTCCCTTTTCTCCTACAGGCCCTGAGGCATTCTTTTTAAATTCATTTCTGGGAGTTTTTCAACTATTGTAAGCACCACAGCTGGGATCTTTCATTTCCGTTTCCACCTGCTTATGTGACAATTAATCTTTTTTAAAGATTGGCACCTGAGCTAACATCTGTCGCCAATCTTCTTTTTCTTTTCCTTCTCCCCAAAGCCGCCCAGCACGTAGTTGTAGATTCTAGTTGTGGGTCCTCCTAGTTGTGGCACGTGGGACGCCAACTCAATGTGGCCTGACAAGCGGTGCCATGTCCGAGCCCAGGATCCGAACCTGTGAAACCCTGGGCCGCCGAAGCGGAGCGCGCAAACTTAACCACTCGGCCACGGGGCCGGCCCTGTGACAATTAATTTTTGTGTCTAGCCACCCAACCAAATTATCTTGTCAGTTCTAACAGTTTTCTGAAGAATCCCATGAGCCTTCTGGGGATACAGTTACATCTGCAAATAAAGGCAACTTGCCTCTTCACTGCTAATGTTTCCACCGCTTATCTAGTCTTCTTAATTAGCTAGAAATTCCAGAACAATCTTGGATAGTAGTGGCATGAAGGTGTCCTTGCACTCCTGGGACAAAGGCCACTGAATGATGATGTGTAATTATTTAATATGCCACTGGCTACTGACCGTTTATGGCTGATTTCAGACTCTTTACCAGGGGATGAAATCGTTCTGTGGTTTTCTTTTGGGGCCTTGACCTCTGTCCCGTTTGAGATGGAGCCTGACTATAGAAGCCTGCTGCAGAGTCTTCCACCTGCACTTGTGGCCTGGCATAGTTTGAACGGGAGGATTTATCTGTTTTCTTTACCATTAGGTCAAATTCAGTTACAAAGCGATCTGGACCTGGTGCCTTTTCCGTGATGTCTCTTGACCGGCTGGTCCAATTTCTCCCACGGTTATTGGTTCAATCAGGTTTCCCATCTCTTCTTGAGACAATTTTGGTCATCTATATTTTACTAGAAAAGTCATAGATTTTCTTTAGACTTTCTAATTTATTGCTGTAAATTTTTCAACATAACAAAGTAATTTTAAATTTCATGTGAAAGAATAAATTTTCAAAGATGGTCAAGAAAATTTTGAAAAGGAAGAATAGCGACGGAGGCCTGGACCACATGTAAATAAAGCGGGCTGATTTTTGCCAGAAATAAACAAATACATGAGAGAAATAGAAGACAGTCTGGAAGAGAGCCGGTAATTTATGATCCTTTGCTGTGATGATGTGTGTTGCATTTCAATTCAATAAGAAAAGGATGCATTACTTAATAAAATAATTTCATGTAATTTTCTTTCCATCTGGAAGAAAACAAAGCTTTACCCCTGCTTCATATTAGATACAAAAACAAATTTTATCAGGATTAAAGTTTATAAGGATCTAAGTGTAAAAGATTAAACAACAGAAATGTCAGAAGAAAAGCTAAGATGACCTTATAAAACCTCAAAGTTACACAAAGACATGGGGGCCTCTTTCCCCAGCTGCCTACCCAAATTTAAAAGTTTTATATGGAAGAAGACATCCTATTCAAAGTCAAAAGACGAACTGTTTACCACACATATGGCAGAAAAGGAACCCCTACAAATTAATAAAGGATATTCTCAAATTTGGAAAAATGGGCAAAAGATAGGAACGGGAATTTTCAGAAGAAAAAAGGAAAAATGTGGATAAACATGTTAGAAGTTTTTCTCAAAGCCCAAGGATGGTGCATTTTCCCCATGCCAATTTGGAAGCTGTTTAACGACCCACCGTGCCGCGTGGCAGGTGTGTGTGTATATGTGGGGGGAGGGGGTCCTGGCCCTTTCCCATGGGGACAGGAATCCCCCAGCCTTTCTAGAAAGTAACGTGGAAAAACATGAAAATTAAAACTGTTCGTGTCTTTGATCCAGGCCCTGCTTTGGGGATTCCACCCTGTGAAAATGGAACCAGCTGTCCATAAATCCCTTTTGAAGGACGAGATCTAGGAACCGCTGCTGTGCAGTGGCAGGATGGTGGCGGGTGGGGCATCCTAACATGGCATGGGGTCGCCGAGCCGTGTGCAGGGAGCATGTTTCCTTCACTGAAAAACAGGCGGCCATCCCCGTGTGTGTGGTGACGGGGGTGTGTTTGAGGGCACCTGCCTCGCTGTCCACCCCGCCCCCAGGGGTGGGGAGGGACATTGGCTCGGCCCCTGCAGTTACCCATTGGAACTGCCAGGACCCCCTCCCATCCCCCCCACGTCCCGTCAGGGGTGCCCCGAGGACATTCTTATCCTGGATAGTTGTGAGGAGCTGTAAGGTCTAGGACAGGGCAGTTCCCCCTTCTGGGCCTCAGTTTCCCTCTTTGCAGGCTGAGAAGGCCCCCGCCAGCCCAGCTTTCTGCTTGCAGCCTGGGGAGCTCGTGCAGCCCAGGGATGAGAGGCCCCTCCACGCCATGCCCAGTGGGAGAGGATCACAGAGCCGGGTCGGGTGGGAGTTACGGGCCGGGGGCAGCCCCGACGCCCCAGTGCGCTTGGCCGTCCCTGTCCCCCGGCTGACGTGTCTCTCCCCGCAGGTGGCAGGGATACGAAGGCTTCGTGGCCATGCACAGCCTCCCGACCTTTGGCTGCAGGGACTGGGAAGCCTTCCGCACCGCGGCCGGCGCCTACCTCATCTACTCCAGCGCCAAGGAGCCCCTCTCCCGGGTCCTGAGGCTGAGGACGGGGTGATGGCCCCGGGGCCCCCAGGAACAGGACCTGCCTGGCCGCACCCCAGAACCCTGCCAAGGAACCCTGGAAGCTCCAGGGGGACGAGCCCAGGCAGCATGGCTTCCACTGCATCCTCCCTGGCCCTTATGCAGTCGGGGACATCCATCACCTCTCCGCCCCGGGAACCGTGGTGGCCGGACCCCGTGGCTGGTGGACGGTCAGGCGGAAGACCAGAGCTGCCCCTGCTCATCTGGGTGCCCCACAGGGATTTCCCTTCAAAGGAAAAGTTCACACAAAGTTTTACCTCAAAATCAGCAGGGCCTACGTCACCTTCCCCGTTGGCGAGCCCAGACTCGGGACAGGCTTGCCGCTGTTTTCCATGTTCGTACCAGCTATTTATTGTATTCTGTCTCTATGGAAATATATTTATGATGCTCTCTACAGAAAGCTCGGCTGCGTCTGCGCGTTCCTGGTGGGGACTCGACTCTGGGCGAGCGCGTCACTGGGCCGTGGGCCTCGCTCTGCCACCACAGCGGGATGCGCCCTTGGGTCCCTAGTCACCATGCAGACGGAGGGTGCCTCTCCTCTGCAGGGAGCTTCTTCCTCCGGCCTCAGTTTACCCATGAAAGCAGCGAGGGTAGGGTTAGATCAGGAATCACGGGCATTGCTGGGCACGTTCCCCCTCTCCTCCCCACGGCCGCACCCACGGGAGACCCTGCTGGTCTGCCGGGCCCTGTGCCTCTGCGCCCAGGCTGGCCTCCCCAGGCACCGCAGCTGGCCTCGTGGTGCAGGATGGACTTGGGATGTCTCCCTGGGACCAGCGTTCGCTCAGCTCCTCCATGTCTAGGGCCCCTGACCCTGCACCGAGAGGGGGCCTCCTGCCTCCCTGGGATGGCTGCTGGGTCTGACACGACACCCGCCCCAGGAACCTGGAGGAGGACGAGAGTAGGCACCAGCACCACCGGGCAGGCCTCTGGGTGGAAGAGAAAGGCTCTGTGCCAGACACTTGGCTGGGAAGGCCCTGTGGGCAGACCCCGGGGTGGTGGCAAGGCCAGGCTTTCTCCGTTATCCACACCCCACCTGCCCAGAGAGTGGATGCTCTGCGGGATGGGAGCCAGGAGCTCAGCGCAGGAAGGCTGCACACTTGGTTCAACGCTGTGCTGTTTCTATCTTGAAATTCTCAGTGATTTTTGCCCAAGATCACATAGCCAGGGGCATAGTGGCAGCTCCAGCCAGCCAAGTCCTGGCTCCCATGGTGGGCTCCACGTGAGACCTGAGCCCCAGAAAGGAAGCCTGTGCAGAGCCTGCTCCTCCTCGGGCCAGACCAGATCTGTGATTCCAAGACCGCAACCAGGGCCCTCCTGATTGCCAAAAGCTCAGATTTTTCTAGAGCCTTCTTCAGACCAATAAGTGGGCCACGTGCCTCGGGGAAGGCTGGGGATGACCTCAGACAGGGATGTCCCCTCCCCCAGGAGCACAGCCGAGAGTTGGGGTCGGGGCGTCTGGGGCCAGGCCAGGGCACCTGTGTGAGAAAGTCCCAGGGCTAGGACGTCCTCTGGGGTAATTCCCTGGCTGTGCCCCGCTTCCCCGTCGCCCTGTGCTTACACTCAATGTTTTGTGAAAGAGGATCTGCCCCTCCCTCCAAGTCAGGCCCCACTGCAGCACGCCTGCTGTCAGCGAAGCCCGGCCGTGTCCCTGCCCTGGGTAGCCAGGGGCCTGTGTGTGTCTGGGCCCAGGGATTACAGTGACGGCCCTGCCTCTGCTGGTCCAGGGAGGGTGGCCGAGAGTGCCAGACAGAAGTGCAGGCTCCCCGGTTAAGTTTGAAACAATGAATGCTCTTCAAGTATACGTCTCCCGAATATCGCATAGAACATCGACTAAAGGAGCGATTACTACCATTCTGAAATTCAGATCCAAGTGGGTGTCTGTATTTGGATTTGCTCCATGTGCCCACCCTCCCTGAGAGGGACAAGCCGCACCTCGTGGGGGCTGCTGGGGGAATGGCTTCTGATTTTAACTGGGGTCTGAGCCAGGCCTGAGCAGCCCATAGAAAGAGGGACAAAAGGAGAATCATGGGCTGGGGTGGCCTGTGGGGAGGCAAGCTCAGGACAAGGTCAGCTAGGGGGCAGTAGCCTGTCATCTCGGGGCTCACTCCACAGGCAGACCCCCAGAAGTGCCCCCAGAGGCAGGGTACCCACACAGGAGAGGGGAGCCCACTCAGGCCGGGAGCCCTGCAGGGGCCTCCAAGACCCCAGCCTCCATGGCTGGGATGGTCAGTTTTACATGTCAGCCCGGGGAATGTGTATGGATGGGATGAACACTTAAATCGATGGGCTCAGGGAAAAGCAGATTACCCTCCATGAGGTGGGGGCCTCACCCAATCAGTTGAAGGCCTGAACGGAACAAAAGCCCAGCCTCCCTGAGCAAGAAGGATTCTCCAGGAGGACAACCTTCAGACCGGAACGGCTCCATGGCTCTCTTGGGTCTCCCGCACGCCACCACCCTGCAGATTCGGGCTCACCACCCTCCACGATCACCTGAGCCACTTCCTGATAATCAATCTCTTCTCTCTCTACACACACGCAGTTGGTGCTGTTTCTCTGGGGAGCCCTGAGGAACACAACGTGCCAACGGGCACAGGCACTCGGGGGTCAGGACTCCTCATGTTAGTCCCACCTGCCACTTCCCAATTGCCAACTTCAGTTTCCCACGGGGGATGGGTGAACTGGGCGCTGGCCCACACTCCCCAAGCACCCATCCTCCACAGCGTCTCCCCTGGGGTGACCCAGACATCCTCCGACTGCCTCTCTGCCCTGCAGGTGTCGCCATGGTGTCCAGCTCATCGCTGAGGGGCCTGGTACCCCAGGAGGAAGGAGGTGGACGGCATCTGTGCCAGGGCAGCATCAGACACAGAGGGAGCGACTGTATCTCTGCCCAGGACTTCGGCAATGATCAAATGTTGCCACCGGGTCCTCAGCACAACATCGGATCTCTGTTCTACTGGGTGGGGACAAAACGCCATGAATCAAGTTTGTTTAAATCATGAATGTGCACAAGAAGGGGAACATGAAGACGTTAGAATATTCGCGTCTTCCGAGCAAGCTCCTCTGCGTTGGCCTGTGGACGAACACTCGCAAGGCGGCCAGCGGTTTCGTGTGAATTTGCCTACGGTTTGACGTGGCCACATTCTCGTCATTTTGACGGCCGCGTTGTGCTTCCTGGAGGTGTCGCTCTGGAGCTTATGAGCCGGTCAGCTTTTGTTAATCCACAGGAATTCAACAGTCTTGACTGTGATAAATAATATTCTAAGAACATCTTTGTGCAAATTGCACTTTTTATTCGGGGTTACTTTATCCAGGCTGGGATTTCCTGGAGGAATACTGTCCACGGCAGTGTTTGCACCCACCCCTTACCTCCAAGCCCCCTCCTGGATGACAGATGACAAGAGGAAGGATCACAGGTGTGTGGAAATCACCTCTTCCATCGCCCTGCCAGGATGTGGCTTGACCTAGTTCAAAATCTGCCGGGGCTTCTTTTCACTGTGGTCATCACTCCTGGCATCGGGGTTGTTGGACTTTTCCTGTGGGCACCCCCTAACCTTGCCCCCGCTGACACACCCCACCGTCCACCACACACACACTCACACAGGTGTGCGTGCACCCACACACGCATGCACACCCCACACACATACACGCACAAACATACATGCCCCACATTTGGATACACACACACACGCGCGCACACACCCTCTTATGTACACATCTTCCAGTCCCTTCCAGCCAGGGGCTGTGTCTTGGGCAGCTGGCCCCCACCCCTGGGTCTGGCTCACAGCTGGAGCTCAGCGCTGGCTGATATCTGGGTGGTGACAGCTGCTTGCTCACGCTGAGTGCCCACTCTGAACCAGCTGCTTTGCTGAGCCTGGGGGCACACATGTGACCACACAGTTCTGGCCACAGTTAAACCTTCCAGTGGCTGGAACCCAGATTCCTCACAGGGACCCCAAGGCCCTGTAGGACCGCCTGGCTGCCCTCCCCCTCCCTGCCCCTGCCCATCTTCCTCCTCCTTCAGGCTGAACGCCATCCCCCTGGCCTTTGCACCTGCTCCTTTCCAGGCTGACGCTCCCTGTCCTCCCTCTCAGCAATGTCACCCCTCAGAGGGGCCTCCCTGACTCAGGGTGAGAGAAGGCCCACCCACCCTGTGCTCCACGGTGCACAAAACAATCCCTTCCCTCTCACTTCACCGCGTTAGTTTAATGTAGAGCATTTTTCGAACTTTGGAATGATCATGCTTGTTAACTTGTTTGTGTCTGGCTCCTCCTCTGGAACTTTGGTGCAGTGCTGCAGGTGCTCCCAGCCTTCCCCATCATGCAGGTGCTCCAGGTGCTCCAAGCCTGTCCCGTGGTGCAGGTGCTCCAGGTGCTCCCAGCCTGCTCCGTGGTGCAGGTGCCCCAGGTGTACCAGCCTTCCCTACGGTGCAGGTGCTCCAGGTGCTTCCAGCCTGCCCCGTGGTGCAGGTGCTCCAGGTGCTCCCAGCCTGCCCCATGGTGCAGGTGCTCCAGGTGCTCCCAGCCTGCCCCGTGGTGCAGGTGCTCCAGGTGCTCCCAGCCTGCCCCGTGGTGCAGGTGCTCCAGGTGCTCCCAGCCTGCTCCGTGGTGCAGGCGTTCCAGGTGCTTCCAGCCTGCCCCGTGGTGCAGGCGCTCCAGGTGCTCCCAGCCTGCTCCGTGGTGCAGGTGCTCCAGGTGCTCCCAGCCTGCTCCATGGTGTAGGTGCTCCAGGTGCTCCCAGCCTGCTCCGTGGTGCAGGTGCTCCAGGTGCTCCCACCCTGCTCCGTGGTGCAGGTGCTCCAGGTGCTCCCAGCCTGCTCCATGGTGCAGGTGCTCCAGGTGCTCCCAGCCTGCTCCGTGGTGCAGGTGCTCCAGGTGCTCCAAGCCTGCTCCGTGGTGCAGGTGCTCCAGGTGCTCCCAGCCTGCTCCGTGGTGCAGGTGCTCCAGGTGCTCCAAGCCTGCCCCGTGGTGCAGGTGCTCCAGGTGCTCCCAGCCTGCTCCGTGGTGCAGGTGCCCCAGGTGTACCAGCCTTCCCTACGGTGCAGGTGCTCCAGGTGCTCCCAGCCTGCCCCGTGGTGCAGGTGCTCCAGGTGTACTTGCTGTGTAGATATGGCCCGGCAGGACTGTGAAGTGCACAGCTTTCCAGTCAGACTGAGAGGGGTTCATCTCCTGCTTCTCCCACTTACTGTTTGAGCTTGAGCAAATTACCCTGAACCTTGGTCCCATGAGGTCCCCTCAGGTCTAAAATAGGGAGAAGTTCCTTCTTCCCTTGGGCTACAGCAAGGATTCCGTGACATGAGTGCTGTAGGCCTGGAGCACAGGGCCTGGACGCGTGAGAGGGCAACAGCGTCCCAGGTCCGGCATCACGTACCCGCTCAGCTGTATTTTCCTACTTAGGATCCCATCCGAAAGAAAGCGACAGGCTTGTCCTACTTTTGAACAGGGATTCATTTATTTAAACCACACACTCGCACACCAAAGCTACTGATGACACAGAACGCCCAAGGAGGGTGTCCTCCCTAAAGGAGAGTGGTTCAATATTAAGTGAGCCCTTGAAGGATCCTGTTGGGTCCTGGGCATGAGAGTAGACCTGGAGTAAACCAAAGGGCAGCTCGGCCAGGCTGTGGATCTTTCCATGACTCTGAAGAATTGTTTTTAATTTTGTGAAGGGCTCTGATCTTTGTTTAATTTTATTTTGGTTTAATTTACTTAATTTTATTTGATTAAAATGCACAGATCTTAAGTGTTCCATTCAGTGAGTTTTGCCAATTGTATACATCCCTGCAGCTGTTCCCCAGACAAGGCCTAGAGCATTTCTGTCCCTGAAAAGGCCCCTTGTGCCTCGTCCCCGTCAATCCCCACCCACTGCCACCTCCTTTGTGTCCTGGGCATTTCATCCGTCTTTGGATTTCCTTCGATGGAATCACACAGCACACTCTTGTATCTGCCTCTCTCACTTGGCTCAATGTTTCTGAGATTCATCCGTGTCATTGCATGCACCTGCAGTTTGCTCATTTAATTGCTGATTTTTATTTTTCATTTTTATTGATTTTTATTGCCCCATCCCATCATTTGTTTCTCCATTCTCCTATTGATTGACTTTGGGCTTCTTTCCCATTTGCGGTTGCTACAAACATCACTGAATGTTTTCACGTGGACACATGTTTTATTTCTCTTGGCAAATGTCTAGGAACAGAACTGCTGGGTGCTAGGGTTTATAACAAACTACCAAATAGTTCTCCGAAGGGGGCACCCATCTTGATGTCCTTAATTCTCATAATGACAAAGACAGCTCTCAGACCAACAGGCAGCAATATGTTTACCATGAAACCCTTGAGCCCTTGGATTATAATCAGGAATGTGCTCAGGGGCCTGCTGGCCCTCTGTTTACGGACCAAAGTCCAGGCAGTTCTGGCCTTGGTGGTGAGAGCAAAGGACACAGTAAGAGACGCCATGTGAGAAAGAGAAGACACAGGGGATGCCTCACCGATGGTCTGTTTGCCCCATGGAAAAGCACCAGAGGGTCAGTTAGAAACCTACTAGAAACTGGAAATTAATAAAAGAAACCTCAACTAAATTGGAGTCGCGAAGACCTGTAGGGGGAGCTCTCATGCCCTATCACACATTGTCAAATACACCAAACCTGCACTTTGCATCTCCCACTGGAAAAACAGCTACTTTACTACTGGAGGAAGACTTCTCTCCCCACCCAGCAACAGTCCAGCCAATGAGAAACCCCACAGCTCAGCCAATGAGAAACCCTGCAGCCCAGCCAATGAGAAACCCCACAGCTCAGCCAATGAGAAACCCCACAGCCCAGCCAATGAGAAACCCCACAGCCCAGCCAATGAGAAACCCCACAGCCCAGCCAATGAGAAGCCATTGCTGCCCTGAACTGCTACTTTCCCCCAATGGACTTTCCTTTAGAACAGCCCTTGCCTCTCCCCCTTTCTCTCTAAAAGCAGCTTCCTCGTTTGTTCTCTGGATTTGCCTCTGGTTCACCATTTCATGCATATCTCAAACTGCAATTCTTTTGGCTAGTCTCAAATAAACCCATTTTAAGGGTAAAATAACAGGCAAGTTTGCTTTTTAAGTTGACAAAACAGTAAGAGAGTTTTGTGAGTTCAGTTGACCAATAAACTCGCGTAAGGGGATCTGAGCCCGATTGTCCTGCCTCATTTCCGTGGAGAGAGGGCAGCAGAGTGCAGACAGACAAGCACCACCTGCCGTGGCCACAAAGCAACAGATGGGGTCCCATGTACCAGTTTCCTGTGGCCACTGTAACAAAGTATCACACACATAGTGGCTTAAAACAGCAGAAATGTGTTCTCACAGTTCTGGAGATCAGAAGCCCCATCCGGGCCTCACTGGGCCAAAATCAAGGTGCTGGCAGGGCTGGTTCCTTCTGGAGGCTCCAGAGGAGAATCTGTTTCCTGCGTTTTCCAGCTTCTAGAGACACCACATTCTTTGGCTCATGGCCCCTCTTCCTTCTTCAAAGTCAGAAATGGGCGGTCAATCCTTTATCATTCTGCCCTCTTTCTGGATCTCTCTCTTCTGCCTCCCTCTTCCACCTATAACAACCCCAGTGGCTGCACTGGGCCCACTTGGATAACGCAGGATAACGTCCCTTTCCCAGAGTCAGCTGATTAGTGACCATAAGTCCCCCTTGCTATGGCGCCTGATGTATTCCCAGGTTCTGGGGACTAGGAGGTGGATGTCTTTGAGGGCCACTATTTTGCCAACCATTCCCAGGGGTCTTGACTCCTCCCCACTTCTACCTCATGGAACAGCTGAGACCCTCCTGCCTGGCATCCTGGAGCTCTTTCTGTTCCCCAAGAGCTGAGAGCCAGGCGGGTGCTGTCCTGGGGTGGTGGGAGAGGACAGAGCTGTGTTCAGTTTCATCCCTCAAGTTTCCCAGCCGACAGAGTGACAACGTCTGCAAAGACTGACAGTCTCCCAGGCACAAACTACCTGGTTAAAGCTGCCTAAACTCCTCAGAAATAAACTCTAAGGAAACCGCAAAATCAGAGTGCAGGAGACAGACAAAGATCTGGACAAACCCTCAAATTAATATCCTAACATTCTCAAAATTTCCCAAGTTACTATGCAGTTTTTATGCAATTCCAATCAAAATCCCAAAGTTGTCCTTTTTAATTAATGAAGCAACTTGCAAGAGCATCTCAAAGAATTAATAGGCAAGAATACTTTGAAAAGTTGAGGGAAAACTTGGCCTCCAGGTATTAAATTATACTAGAATTAAACAATTCAATCTGGTATTGGCATAATTCTGAAAAGTTAAGGTTACAGATGTTGGAAATGAAAAGATTCTAGAATAGAACTTTTTTTCCTATTTGGGGGGAAACTTTCTAAAGGTAAAAAACAATGGAAATAGACGAAAGGAAGTAAATGAAGTAAATGTAAAGGGAAGAGATATGCGTGTGTGTCAGTATACGGTGTTACGTATTTGTATCTACACAACTATATAGTATACACATGTATATGGTGTTATGTACTTGTTGAATATATAATGTTATATTTTTTAAAAATACACATAAGGAAAGTTGAAATACCAGCACAAACTGATGAAGCTATTGGAAGCTATTGGGTTGATCTGTTCGAATGCTCAGTACTTGGGGTCTGAAGGAGTTTTACAAACTAATACAGACACAGTGCCCCCCGGGGAATAGGAGCGAAGGGCGTGGGCAAACATTCACAGCAGAAGAAATCCAAACGATGGAAAACAGACTTAAATTCTGACGAGGTGCACCATCCCCACAGCAGGCGTTCCCGGCAGGGCTGCGGTGACCCGGACCTGCCTGGGTCCTTCTCATGGGAATGCTAAACAGTTAAAATTGGAACGAAGCCATTCCTCTCTGTTTGCGACAGTGATGCAAGTTACTGGCTCGGAAAACTTCAGTTTTGGTGTTCTAATTATTGTGACATCCAGACTGACAAGCTCTGATTCGAAGGTGACTTCTCAGCCCAGGGCAAGGACAGGAGGTTTGGCGTCCATTCCGAGCCCATGATCCAGTGACTCCTGTGAGCGGTATGCAGAGACCACAAAGCACGGGGAGCCTGGCAGGGAGCTGGGTCCGACTGACCACACCCAGGGCCACCCTCTGGTCAACACAACTAACACCACCAACTTGGGCGGTGACTGCCCTGCAGAGAGACCACAGGACCCAGCCCTGCTGGCCAAGCCCGGCCCACCCTGGCTGAGCCCAGAAGACCTCACAGAGGGGGTGCCCGCTGAGCACAAGACAGCGGGGTGCTGAGGGCTCTGGGGAGCAGGAGAGAAGATGACCCTCCGAAGGAGCCACCTCCAGCTCAGCCGTGGGGATGGCAGGGGCAGTGCCTCAGAGCTGTGCCAGGGGCCTCCAGCCTGGCCTTAGATGCCCACACTGCTCACGGGCTCAGACAACAGGCCCCTCTGGAAGTCCAGCGCAGAGGCAACCGCTGCTCAGAGACACCTCTGGGGCCTTGTCACTGACCTTCTGTCACTGACCCCCTGGCCAGTGGGCACTGGGAGTTGGTATGACTTGATAACAATGAGACTTTCAGCAACCAGGTGACAAGTTGGTCCCCCAGCTCTGCCTTGGGAGCTACACTGCCACGGTCACAAGTTGGGTGAATGTGCTGTCACTGCGTCTTTAAATAAATGCACTCTCTGTCCTTTGGGATTCTCTCTGCATCCTTACTGCTCCGATGTCACTGCCCAGAGGCTGAGGCTTCGTGGACGGCCACTGGACATCTGTCTGCCATCCACTGCTGCCTGGCAGCCTGGTCACCCCCCAGCTGGGCATTCACCAGCTCGCATAACCTTGGGCAGGTCATCTAACCTCTCTGTGCCTCAGTTTCCCCATCTGTAAGAGGTGGCTACTAACGTCACCTCCAGAATCAATCGGCTTCCTAGCCTGATGGCCACACTCCATCCACCCCCTGGCTGTTTCTCCCTCTGCTCGCTGCCTCTGTGGCCCTTCCTCTGAAAGCTCCCTCCTCTCCAAGAGGAGCTGGGCTCACAGGGAAGTTCAGCCTCGTGGGCTTGTCGCTCTGAGACGCTGTCTCACCACCTCCCTTTGCACAGAGCACCAGGCAGGCACGTGGCTGCTTCGGACAGCCAACACTGCCCGCAGCACCTGGTTGCCAGGCCTGGCAGCCAACCTGTGCCCGCTCCCTTCCCGGTCAATGTGGTTGCCATGGTTACAGATGCAGACCCCAGGCACGCGGCTCCCAGCATGGGCATCTCCGCTGCCGGCCAGCAAGGCTGCTGCAGGCACAGGACCGAGATCCCGGGCTCCGTTCTGCCTTGCGTGCTGGCCGTTCAATCTGGTGCTAAACCAGATTAAAGCCTCTTTGTTTTGACAACACTCCAGGGCCAGCGTTTCCCGGAGTGAGAATTTCCAGGCCTGGGCGTCAGAAGGCCCGGATTCCAGCCCAGCTCTGCCCCAAACAAGCCGCCTCCTGAGCTCGTCATTTCTCCCCTCTGCATCCTGGAATCTCCGGCTTCTTGTCTGAAAATAGAAATATCCCCGACCCCGCCAGGCCGCTGTGAGAATTAGCCGAGGCACCCTCATGAGCAAGCCCGGCCGGCAGGGCTGCTATACATGGACTTCGTGGCCACTGCCCCCTTCCCAGTGGGCGGCCTGCCCTGGGCCCGCCCGGAGGCCTGAGAGCTGGCCTCTGTGCCCAGTTCCCATGGGCTGCAGGCTTGGCCACCACTGAGCCTCGAGTCCCCTCCTCGTCCTCGGCCCCTCCCTTCCATATGCAGCTCGACCTCTGCTCCCGCCACTTCTGGGCCGCACTCCCATCCAGAGCCCCTTCCCCAGGCAGCTCCAAAGTGCCTGCCCGGAACAGCCTTCCCTTCCAACGGTCCCCTCCTCCTCATGCCAGCCCGCACCCAGCCTAGCGCGTGTGGAGCCCCTGCCACCTGCCCTGGAGGCCCTCCCTCTCTGCCAGCCTGTGGTGGGCGAGGCTGAGAGGGCCCCGAGGCCTCCCTTGGGCAGGGGGAGAAATGATGAGTGAGTGTGTGTGCGCACGTGGGGACACCTGCCAGTGGGGGCACCTGCCAGTGGGGGCGTGTGTCCGAGTGTGCAGTGCATGGCCCTGCGTGAGCGTGTGTGAGTGCAAGGCGAGTGCGTGAGTGAGTCTGCCTGGTGTGTGTGTGGAAGTATGCGTGTGCACGTTTGTGAGAAAGCACGTGTACCTGTGCATGAGGATGTGCGTGCGTGCACACGTGGGTGCAGGACTGAGCGCGTGAACTTGTGTGCACAGTGACACGTGTGGTGGAGCACGTGTGTGAGAGCCGTGGGGAGGTGGGTGGGAGTGGCTGCAGGTGGAGAGACTCCCTCCCACCCTGGGAGCTGAGGGGCAGGGCGGGCGCAGGAAGCAGGGGGAAGCACCAGGCCGTCCCGGAGGACACACGTGACCTGGCCACGGCGGCGGGGAGCAGCAGGCAGGCAGGGACAGGCGGGCACCCGGGATCCCAGAGCAGGCCCGGGCCTGGAGTGGGGCAGTGCTGTGGGGGATACCAGGCAGCTGGCGGAAGGTGGAGAGGCCGTTCGTGGCCCTTGGGAAACAGCTCAGGCTGGGCCTGGGGCCTCTGACCACACAGAGGACCTGTCCCGACACAGGCTCAGCGCTTCACTCCTGACTGTGGTGGTCTCAGGTGACCCTTGCCCGAGCCTAGGAGGCAGTAGGATTGAAAGGTTTTCCCAGCAGCGGGGCTGGAGAGCAGGGCCTGGTTTTATTGGCTGTCCACTGCCTAGAGGTGAACTCTCTCCAGGGATGCCATGATGTCAGCTGGCTCAGAAAAGTCCTCAAAATGTAACCATCAGCCATCTCTAGACAGTGCAAGCCAGCTCCAGCACCAGTGCACCCCGTCCCTGACCCGGGTCCCCCACGCTGTGGGCTCGCAGGGCTCCGGGCTCATAGGGCTGGCAGCTCTGCTGCAGGCCAGGCTGCAGCAACGGAAGGGGCGTCTGGGCCGCGCGGGGCCGCAGAGACACAGACAACAGAATCCACTCCAGCTCATTCACGCCCAGAGGTTTAGTGAAGGACCAGAGTCAGTGGGAACGACAGTAGAATCAGACTCGAGACCCAGCTTCCAGGAAAGGTGACTCCAGATACCACCCCAGGCTCCTGCCATGGCCGGGAGCTGCCCCAAGTCCAGAACATTCCACCTCCACCACAGTCTGCACCAGCGGCCCTGCCTCCTCCTCACATAAATTCAGTCTGGGATCAAAGTCTCATGCAAATGCATCTGTCAAGAATGGGCTACAAGGCGGCCTGGGCAGTGCAGTCCAGAAGGCAAGCCAGGAGGGGCAGGGCAGTGCACAGCGCCCACCACGGGGGGCGCCCAGGAGTGCTCGGGGCCCGGGCCCACCTCTCTGCCCAGGGTTCCCAGGAAGGTGGCTCCTCGCCTTCCTGCCCTGGCTTTGCTGACGCCCCAGCATCCTGCGGACCATCTGGGAGGAGCTGTTCATGCCGGCCCAGCCCCACTCCAGACCCCCATCTGATGGAGAGTGCGCCGGCCCGTCTTAGAGCTCAGTGTAACCGGGCATCTGGGGGCCCCGAAGCCCACCAGGGAAGGGAGGCTGGGGTGTCGGGAGGCTGGGGTGTCAGAAAGCTGTGAGCACCGGGCACCCCCTCCTAGGGGCAGGGGCAGGGGTGGGCTCTGGTTCCGTGAGGAGCATCCATGGTGGGGCCAGGGACCAAGGGAGCAGGAAGTCTCAGAGGCGCTGGGTAGGGAGAGCGGGCTCTGGGGGGCCCCATGAGCCGCTCATTGCCCCTCCCCTCCCCTCTGTCCCTAGAAGCAAGACCCCCCACCAACTCCCGTGGGAAGGAAGAGAGACCTAGCCACCACCCTGAGGGGTTGGCTGCCAGGGCCAATCTGGTCGCTCCACCCATGTCCTGTGAGGAACCCCCAAATCATCCCCCTAACCCCCCACCCCTGGGAAGTGCTACCTCTCTTGGTAAAAGGGGCTCTGCAGATGGGGCTAAGGGGGGCCATGCACAGGGAGCTCTCTGAGGGCCCCTTACCTGGACGGCAATGAGAGCCGGGGGTCCCCCATGTCCCACAAAGGCTGTGATCCCACTGCCCCCCAACTTGGACAGACCGACTGAGGCACCCCCTCTGTCATGTCCCCACCACTGTCAACACTGCTCCCTCGATGGGGCCGGCTTGACCCCGGCCTCTGCAGATTTAAGATGAGGTCAAAGGCCCATCAGTGGGGTGGGTAGCAGAGTGAGCCCGAGGGTCCACAGGGGCGTCCAGGGGCCTGCACTCGCATATGGCAGCAAGGGACAGGGTGGGCCCAGGCAGGGCGTCATCTTAAGGGGTCCCTTGAGGGGAGGGGAGGGGAGGGCTGCACCCAGGGAGAGCCGAGGGCTCCCAGGCACCAGGGGTGGGAGTACCCATGAGCAGGAAGGAGCTTCGGGGTCCTGGAGTTGGGGTCCTGGAGATCGTCCTTGGAGGGAGGTATCCTCCCCTGGGATACTCCACGAGGGGCGGGGAGCCCAGAAGGGCAGGAGTGCTCCGGGCTCAGGAGGAGAGGGAGCAGCCCCTTTGGTGTGCTCCGGGGTCCTCACCCACCTCCTCTTCCCAGCAGGGGCAGGACAGGAGCCCGGCAGGCCAGCACCGACGGGAAGGTGGGCGGTGGGCCGGGGCCCAGCAGGGGGCAGGGAGGGAAGAAGCCCCACCCCACTGGGCCCCTGTGGACCCCGTGAAGAGCCACGTTTGGGGGGCAGCAGGCTCAGGGCTGATTCTGGCGTAAGAGCAAAAGAAGAGGTTCCTGGCAGCAAAGAAGGCCCCCCAAAGTGCTGAGGCCGTCTAGCCCCCACAGGACGTGAGCAGCAGTGGCAAGACCCTGACAATCCCACCCGGCCTCGGTCCACTCTCTTCCCCTGAGCCAGTGTCACGTCCATCGCGCAAACCCACCAGGCGGCAAGCCTCTTGTGTTGTGGGGCCCTCTCCCCGCTGTCTGCGCCCTGGGATGGAAGGGGAAGGGGGACCCAAATCACCCAAGGAGCCTGTGTCCTGCTGGTCAGCCAGCAGCCGCACTTCTGCTCACACAAGGGGAGCAACACTAAGACTGGCCGCTTGGATTCAGTGCTCATGGAAAGCGGGCGGGGCCGTCGGCTTCCTGCGGACTGGTACCATTCGGAAGGAGCGCGAGCCATGGGAGGCGGCGAGGTGGGCCTCGACCGCGGCACCTGAGCCAGGCCTCCCACTCCGCCTCCTGATCTAGGCGGCGGGCAGAAAAGTGCCACCCTGCACGTCACAGCACAGGGCCCCCTGTTCACACCGCGCAGGCTGTGCACACCGGCCCCTGCCCCATGAACACAGGCGTGGGGCGTTTGGGAGTGGGAGAGTACTGGGAATCTGCTGGTCGTTTCTCTTTAATGCACCATAACTGAAAAGGCACCACTCTGTTCGAACGAGCCTCTCGGGGCTCTGCCTCAGCTGCTGCGTCTGAGTCAACACGTCCGCATGACCCCGCTCCTCACTTCAAGTCACACGAGGCTGTGCAAAGACCAACCGCCACTTCTAATCCTGTCTAAGCATCTAGGGCGTCCATCTTTCACACCTTAAGTTCATAAGTAGTTTATCCCTATTTGCTTCCCCCTAAAAATATCTGAAGTCGTTTAAAATATAAACACTCATACAAAAAGGTTTTTTAGTAAAAAATAAGATTGGAAAGATGGATCAGAGTTATATAGGTGGAGGTAACGTCTACCCTGAACATGAAATAATACGGGTAAGAAAACCGAGCACTAAATTAGCTCTGAGATTCCTGGCAGCAAAGGTGAAAAGGGGGAGCGAGGAGGGGAGAGAGAGAGAGAGAGAGAGGAGTTCCGGTTGCTGGAGAAAGGGAGCACCCCGCTGATTGGCCTTGAAACATGGAACAGCGGTCCTCCTGTCCTTGGAGAGGTCTTTAGGTCTCAGTGGATGGAAAAACAAGGCACAGTAGCGATCCAAGGTGACGGCCTGCCCACCAACATGGTCCAGATGGCGAGGCAGGAAGCGGGGCAGGGCCATGTTGTGTGCTTGCTGACTGCCCCTGGGATGGTCCACTCTGGGCCTTTCTCGGGTTCCTCTCCAGGGTTTTTTGGTTTTTGGGTTTGGGGTCTTTCCCTCTGACTGGACCGAAATTTTGGTACAGGTGTTCCTCTTCACAAACATTCTGAGAACAAACAAACCTGTTCCAAGGTAAGTTTGAGCTGCGCCTTTCACGTACCTCCCTCGAAACACCTGGTCTCTCCCACTTCCCTCTGGAGAGAGTTCCGTGGTCAAAAGTGTTCAGGAAATATAAGGGAAACGAGGTGACTCCGTTCCGCACGGTGGGACGACCTGTGCCTTCAACAGAGCGCTCTGCACCCTAGACCGCTGTTGGGGTACGCGCACTTGCGGGCACGAGCTCTTTCTTCTCTGAACGCTGTCACGTCCTCTGGGTACCACACAGGAGAGGCCTGCAGAGCGGAAGGGCCACCGAACATCGTTAACAGGCGGGCTGGTTTTAAGTCCCAGCTGGATCTTTCCTGACTGTGTCACAGTGGGCAGGTCACTCCGTGTCTCTAAGCTCCGGTTTCCTCGTTACCTGACCTGAAGGAAGTGGCAGTGACTGAACGCAACACGGGAGAGTGCTCTGAAGAGGGAAGCACTGCGCAGAAACAGCTGTGATGACCCACCTCGCCGGGGGTCTCAGAAGCACGAGTCAGCCACCACCTGCTACCAAAGTGACGGGAGACAGGTGGGCTGCGGTCTGCTCGAGCCAGCGGGCACTAGGGCACGGGGCCGACGGGGTCCTTGGACGCGGGGGCACTGGGCAGGGACTTGAGGTACTCCAAGTGCCTCCTGGCGTCCTCCTGGTTCTGGCGCACGTAGTATACAACATAGGTGATCACCATGGCAAACCAGCCGAACATGGTGACCAGCATGGCCACATCCGTGGTCTTGTGGTGGATGCTGCAGAAGCTGACGCCGGAGTCCAGAGCCTGGATCAGCGGCTTCCCCACGTATTCCTCCTGCACCGAGGTGTGGCAGGCGATCTCGTCCACCGAGTCCGGGTCCAGCTTCAGCTCCCATAGGGCCTCCTGCAGGGCACATTCGCAGTGCAGCGGGTTGTGGGACAGGCGGATCTTGGCGCTGAGCTTGCCCAGGGCGTCCTTCGGAATCCTCCGGATGCGATTATGAGACAGGTCCAGCAGCCGCAGGCCCCCAGCCAGACCCGAGAAGGCAGCAGGGCCGATGGTCTCGATGGCATTCTGAGACAAGTCCAGCTCTCTCAGTTGGTTCAGGTGCTGGAAAGCTCCGTTAGGGATGCGGGCAATTTTGTTGGCATCGAGCTTCAGGAGCACAGCGTCGGTGGGGATGTCCTTGGGGATCTCCTGCAGGCCCCTCGCGCTGCAGTGGACGGCCACAGCCCCAGCGTGGTCAGGGCACTGGCAGCTCTGCGGGCAGGAAGCACCCAACCGCAGGCAGAAGAGGAGGAGGAGGCAAGACCCCCCTGTGGGGACCGGCAGGGACGAGGGGCTCTGCCTGCCCATGGGGCCCATCTGACTGCGTGTGGGGACAGAGGGCACGCCCCTCTGGCTCAGTGCTGCAGATCTCTGCTCTTCCCCACTCCCCGGCGCCACTGTGCAAGTGACCATCCGACAAAGACATAAACTCTCGCTCCTTATGTGCCAGGAAAGACTGTTCTCTTTCAGTTCTGAAAGAGAAGAGCAATCAGCATTGTCCACCGTGGTCCAGCACACTTTGACTTTGAGGAGATGTCACAAGCAAACTGAAGCATCTGACCAGTGGGGGTCTCTGTAACTTATTTCCGGAGTCTCCCAACACCACCCAGAAGAGCAAGGACGGGGTCGTGCTGACCGCTGGGCAGGGGGCAGGCTTGGAGCTAAGTGGTCCAGAACCCGGCCACCCCGCCCTGGACACACCCACTGCACACCCAGGGGACCAGGGCCTGGACATCACGGGGGTGACGGCTGGACTAGGGTCCACCCTTCTGAGCTCCTTGGGGCTGGAAACCAGGAAGACCGGGCTGCAGAGACGGACCCAGTGGGTAGGAATAGGACCCGGAGGGCGGCTTGTCTCCGCGGGGGCTGGGCTGTTGTCAGGAGCTGAGCACTTTGCTAATTTTCACAACCCTTAAAAATTAAGTAATAAATAAAGCTCTTCTCCATCGGCCCTGATAGGAACAAACCACCTGGCACCGGCACCGGGGTCGGCGCCTTTTATCTCCATTATGTTTGAAAAAGAAGGAAAACGAGAAAAGAGAAAAGCCAAGCGCTGGGCGCGCGGCCCGCGCTGGGGCGTGGGGCGGCGGGGCCGCGCGGGGCCTCGCGGGCGGGGATCGGACCCCGGGACCCCGGGACCCGCGGGCGGGGGATGGACGGGGGCGGGGGTGTCCAGGCTCCCGGGCGGGGCGGTGGCTTTACCTGTAGGCCGAGTACCGTGGCTGCTCTGCAAGAGGCTCTCTCACGCTCGGAGCCCGACCCGGAGCCACACCCGTGCGCGGCAGCGACCCGGGAGCCTGCGCCCAAGTCCGCGGCTGGGACACACGCGGCTCGGCCTGCGCTCCGCGGGGCGGGGCTGGAAAGGGGCGGGGCCTGGGCGAGGGGCGGGGCAGGGGCGGGGCCGGGCCGAGGGGCGGGCCTGTCGGGTGGGGCGGGGCCTGGGGCAGGGGCGGGGCCAGGATGGAGCCGGGCCTGAAGGCGAGGGGCGGGGCCTGGAGAAACGTGAGGGGCGGGGCCAGGATGACGAGAGGCCTGAGAGTGAGGGGCGGGGCCTGGTCAGAGGCGGGGCCAGGATGACGCCAGGCCGGAGAATTGAGGGGCGGGGCCTGGGCCGGGTCAAAGGCGGGGCGGGGCCAGGACGACTCAGAGAGGGAGGGCGAGGGAAGGTGCCTAGTCGAGGCGGTAGAGGCAAGGCGGGGCGGGGCTTGGGATGGGGGCGGGGCCTGAGAGGACGTCGTGGGCGGGGCTGGGCGGGGCTTTCAGACGGAGGAGAGGTGTGATTGTCAGGGGCTGTGGGCGTGGTCTGAGGGCGGGCGGGGCGGTGAAGCCTCAGAGCCCCGCCCCTGCCCCGCCCCATCCGGCCCCGGCCTGGTGCTGGGGGATCCCCTCCTGGGGCTGGCGTCGCTGCGAAGCCCCTGCTCTGAGTCCCTCTCAGGCCTAACGCCAGCGGCCTCCAGAGCTGGTTAGTGGGAGTGGTGTCCGCCCACCTGTGTCGGGTCCGGCTTCTACCCCATACCCCACCCTCCTGTGTCTTAGGGTCCGTGCGTGGGCATCCCAAGGAGGGAAGGGAATGTGGGGGTGGGGGCACTTCACTTGACCTGAGCCATCCCTAGGGCTTTGTAACAGTTTTATTGTGGTGTCATTGATATGCGATAAACCACATATTTAAATCTGATGCATTTTGGTATTTGCGTACACCCGTGAAAGCCTCACTACAATCAGCGTAGTAAATACCCCAAGTTTCTGCCTTTGTATTCCCCCCACCCCTATCCTGGTCACCACGCAAGCACTGGTCCACAGTGTCAGAGCACTGTAGGGTTAGTGTCAGCGTGTGTTACCATTTTTATATGTTGTTGAGTTATTTAATAGAGGTAGAGCTTCTGAGGTTATTTTTTTTCCTTGACTGAATTTGGTAGTTTGTATCTCCCAGGGAATTGTCCACTTATTTTAAGTTGTTGAATTTATCAGCATAAAGGTCTTCATAATATTCTGTTATTATTCTTTCAATATGGACTACGAAGTGATGTCATGTCTCTAATTCCTGATGTTGGTAATTTGTGTCTCTTTTCTTTCACTGGTCAGTCAGGATATAAGTTCATCAATTTTATTGATATTCTCAAAGAACCAGTTGTTGGTTCCATTGATTTCTCTATTGTTTTCCCTTTTTTTTTTCATTGACTTCCTCTCTGATCTGTATTTTTTCTTTTGCTTACATTGGGTTTAATTGTCTATTCTTTTTCTGGTTTCTTAAGACAGAAGCTGAGCTCACTGATTTGAGATCTTTCTTCTCTACTATGGGCATTTAGTGCTATACATTTCCCTCCAAGTCCTGCTTTAGCTGCATCCCAGTAATTCTGATGTGTTGTATTTTCATATCCATTAATTTTAAAATACTTTCTAATTTGCCTTTTCTTTTCTTTTTTGATCCATGAGTTTAGAAGTATGTTAGTTAGTTTCCAGATATTTGGGGATTTCCCAAAGATTTTTCTGTTTTTGATTACTGATTTAATTCCCTTGTTGTCAGAGAACATACTCTGTATATTTTGGATCCTTTTAAGTTTATTGAGACTCATTTTATGGCCCAGAATATGGCCCATGTTAATAATTGTTATGTGTGTACTTAAATGTGTGTTCTCCTGTCGCTCAGTGGGACACTCTATGAATTTTGGCGAGGTCAAGTCGGCTGATGGTGCAATTCGAGTATTCTACATAGTTGCTGATTTTCTGTCTGTTGCTCTGTTAATTATCGAGAGAGGAATGTTGAAGTTTCTAACTATAATTGTGGATGTGTCTGTTTCTCCTCGCAGTTCTGTCAGTTTCTGCTTTGTGCATTTTGATACCCTATGTTCAGATTATTATATCTTCTTGATTAATTGACTGCTTTATCATTATGAAATGGCCCTCCTTATCCCCAGATTCTTTGCCTTGAACTCTGCTCTGTCTGACACTAACATGGCCACTCCAGCTTCCTCTTGACTCGGTTAGCTTGGGATGTCTTCCTTCATCCCTTTACTCTTAGCCTCCTGGGTCCTCATACTTAGCGTCCTTCAGGATTTTCATAGCATCAAAGTATCTTCCTCAATATATTTATTAACTACAAAGGGAAAAATAATAACTTTATAGGGGGAAACCCAGCAGAAATCACCCTACCTCTGTGACAAAGGTTAATATCATCAGTAAAAGACAGATGGACATCATGGAGCCCTTGGTACGACAGACTGAGAAAAAGCACAGCATCACTCCTCTGGTATTCTTGCCAAAAATTCACAATCTCATCCCAATTGTGAGAGCACTGCAAACACACCGAAAGTGAAAGACATTTTACAAAGTGACTGATAAATACTCTTCAAAAGACCACAAAAAACAAGAAAAGACTGAATCACTGTTACAGGTTGGAAAAGACTAAGAAGAAATAATAACTAGATGCAATGTGGGATCCTGGAATAGACAAGGGTATTAGTGGGAAAACCGGTGCCCTTGAATAAGGCTGGCAGTTTAGGTTACAGCGTGTTACCCGTGACGGCATCCCAGCTTCGACAGCTTTCCTTTAAAGGCGTGGTTGCTGCGTGGGCTCTGGTCTGTCTTCCTTGATTTCTTTTCCATATCCCTCGACCGTGTCCCCTTGTCCTCTTTTCCTGCCTTCTTATAGATTGAGTCTTTTTCGGTCCACTTTCTCTCCTTAGTTGACTCAGAGCTGTAACTCTCTGCTGTGTTGTTTCAGTGGCTGCTTACAGGTGCGGTGTCAGCTCTCACCTCTCATCTCAGTCTTCCATCAGGTCACGTTAGACCTCTTCGCCTGCAGCCTCAGACCCCTGCAGTGGTGATCTGCACCTGCTCCGGGCCTGTGCTCTTGTCCTACGGTTATGTCCGTGTGTCTAGGAACCTCACAATACCGTGTTATTTCTGCTCTAAACGGTCAACTAGCTTTCAAGGAGATTGAAATAATCTGAGCTATGAAGCTGCTGGTGTGTTATCTTATGGTAAACTGAAGAGGCGCCAAAGGGGAGCCAAAAAATTATGGAATATTCTTAATATTTACATTGAACACACTAATGTGGTTACCACTAAAAACTGCCGTGTGGATGCAGGTGAACCGGCAGACTTTATGCACAGTAGAGGGTCCGTTCACTCAGGGCTCACGCTGTGCGGTTCTGTTTATGGAACATTCAAGAACAGGCAACATTCGATGACGGTGGAGGGCAGTGACCAGGATGGGGCACAAGGGGGCTTCTGGGGCTGGATGTTCTACACCTTGATCTGGGTGCTGGTCGTTAACATAAGTAAGAAATCCGTCAAGCTGCTCACACTGCAGATTAGTGCTGGTGACTAAGTGTGTGCTCAGCCTCAATAAAATAAACCAGTGATGTGCTGTACCAGTTTGCTCGTCACAGGTGATTACATGTGTCAATGACGTGCACACTGATGGGTGGATGGATGGATGGACCAATTCAGGGCACTTGTGGGTGTGTCTTCCTGGTCCTCATAGTTGCTGGCCTGCCTCACTAGGTGATAACATCAGAGTCTCCAAGGGGTGGTGCTGGCCACTGGCCAGGCCCAGGCCGCAGGGCCTGGTGAGAGCTGGCCCACTGTCCACTCCGGACCGTGAGCCTGTGCTCTCAGAAGCACCAGGAACCTTCTAATGCCATCCCAGCCACGTGGTCTGACCACTGCAGCTGTCCTTCTGACGGTTATTGAGCTCTGATTATCTCACCATTTATCCACCCAGGATCCTGGCTTCATGGCCCCAGGGATATAATGCAAGGCTCCAGCTGGTTAATTGCTTCCCCACCAGGAAGGATGTTTTGCCGGACTAGGCCCGTGTGCACGTCCCTGGGGATCAGCGTGGAGGAGCAGAGCCTGCAGCATCCACAAGGGCCAGGATGAAATCAGGCAGATGAATAAAACCTCCTGCTGAGGCCAGAACGCTGCCCTCCCCACAGAGGGACCACAGAGCGGCCTGGCCGGCCCTTCCTCTGGGCCGTGCACTGGCCACCAGCTCTCCCACCCGGCCTTCCATGGGGCCAGGCTCGGGCCTCTGCTGCCCCGGCCTCCACACTGCCCCCACTCCTGCCCTCACCCAGCCAAGGGGACCCTCAGACAGGACCTCAGCCCACTGGGCAGCATTGAGAGCAGCCAGCTCACAGGCAGGGGCTGGAGCAGGACAAAGGCAGAGGACCGAGGGGAGCTGAGGGAGCCAGCTCGCTGCATGGGAACCCCGAAGGTCACCAAAGGGCCTCATGGATGGATTGTTGGCCTTGGCAAAACTATCCTGAGCAGCTTTGGCCAAGACTGAGCCTTCCTGTACGCTCCCGGAATTCCTCAATCTCTCTGAATTCCTGGATCTCCCTGAATTCCTGGATCTCCCTGAATTCCTGGTTCTCTCTGCCTGATCTTGAAAGACGGATTGGAAAACCAAAAAGAAGCCCTGAGCAGCACCCTGGGCTTGGGCCCCGCCCCCCTGGCGTCCTTCCCTGGGCCGTCAGAACCAGACTGCCTCCACTCCCTGGCTGCCGGTTTCCCTGCGGGAAGAGGATGGCCGCCTTCGCCACATCTCTCGTTTGTCACTGGCATTTCCAGATCCGTCTCCTCTGGGGGTTCTCCCTGCACATTCCCGCCACCCCAGATCTCACAAATCCAAGTTTTGTCAATTTTGTTGTCTTTCTCAAGACCCTATTTTTTCTTGCAGATTCTTTTTTTTAAGATTGGCCCTAAGCTAACATCTGTTGCCAATCTTTTTTTTTCCTCCGCGAAGCCCCCCAGTACATAGTTGTATATTCTAGTTGTGGGTCCTTCTAGTTCTTCTGTGTGGGACACCACCTCAGCATGGCTTGATGAGTAGTGCCGTGTCCACGCCCAGGATCTGAACCGGCCAAACCCTGGGCCACCGAAGTGTGAACTTAACCACTCGGCCATGGGGCCGGCCCCCAATGCCGATTCTTTATTTTTCCCTCCTTCGTTAAATTCTGACTTTGTCCCTGCCTTAGTCCCTGGATTTATGTTGTAGCTGGGTTTTGAGCTTCTTGAGTCATCACCTTAGCTAATTTCCTTTCCGTCTTTTGACTTTTAAATAAATGCATTTAGGTTATAACTGTTCCCCCTGAGACTCTGCAGCCACACCCCGGGTGGGACATGGGATCCTCTCACTGTGTGGCTTCTGGTTCGCTCGCTCCCCACTGAAGGTGCACATCAAGGGCAGGAGGGAGGTGGGGGGCGGGGAAGGGCGCAGGCGGCCCCCATGGCCCTCCCTAGACAATCCCAGCCCATGGTCCTCGCTTGCCCCAAATCCCGTGCAGCTGGGGATGGCCCTGGGACCGAGCGCTGACCAGAGTCGCAGGGACAGCGTCTGCCGTCCCCATAGAGGCACAGCTGCTGCCCATTGGTCCTCCCACCTCCGAAGCAGGAGGCTCCAAAGAGAGGACAGAAGCCTCTCCAGGGAGGGCGGAAGGCAGAGGGTGGCATCACCAGCAGCGCCCAGCCCCAGCAAGCTAGTCCGGGGACTGGTCACTCACTGTCCCAAGTGCAAGCGCCTGGAACCACCAGAGGTATTTCTGTCCTCTCCTGGCGTACGGCCACGTTCCCACGTTCCAATGTTGCTCTAACGCTGTGGCCAGAGCGTGTGGCCTCGGTGATGGGCTGCCCTCACAAAGTCACTGAGATCTCCTTGATGGTGTGGTGTGCAGTCAGCTTTTGTGACTGTCCTGTGTGTGTCTGAGAACCAGGTGTGTCCTCTGGGCCTTCTCGTTGCTGTCGTTGGGTGGGTGCAAAGTCACACACACAGAGGAAGTCTGTAACTATGAACAGTATGTTCATCATGTGCCATGTCTGTATTTATGGGTTACACAATTTACTGCACACATATAAATATATAGCACATAATGCATATGTAAACAAATCTATATGTAAATTATACGCCGTTTCTATGTATAATATATATTTTTATATAAATACACACACACCTGTATGCATAATCACACACCACAGACACACACAGAATGACCCCAACTTTGTTGACTACGTTATTCAAATTCCACCCTATTTTCCTTTTGCTTTTTGATTTCTTGATTTCTGAGAGGTCTCAAATATTACTGTGAAGTTTCCGATTTCTCCTTGAATTTCTATCAATTTTGCTTCATGTATTTTAAAAAGCTATGGCGTTAGGGAGATAACAGTTGACGAAAGTACTATTTCTCGATGGAGTGATACCTTTATCCAGTCGAAGGTTCCTCTCTGTTCCCTGAAGGACACACTTGAGCCTGAGTTCTGTTGATCTGCTGGAGCTGTTTGCATACCTTCCTTTCTGCCTAGTGGGACTCCCCATGTTGTCAGCTATTAAATGTCTCTTTTGTTTTGACCGATATAGGAAAATGTACGGAAAACAAGAGAAATTTGTTGTGTCCTTTTCGTACCCCAATATGAGAATCACAGTTTATGTATGACATAATGACCGACACGTTTTGACTATCTCCTGCCATTTTATTTCACATTAACCATCTTCGATGGATATTTTTTCCTTGATTTTGTTGTTGTTTCGTTTAATTCCCCTGGTGGTTTAAAGTCACTCCTCTCTCTGTCCTTCGCGTGGCCGCCCTAAGCCGTAATGCACTCGGCTCCCCGCCTGCATTTGTCAGCCCACATTTCCCTCCATTTCTAGGGATCTAGGCGGCATCCATTTCTTCCTCCTGAGCGAGGGAAGACCTTCACTGAGCTCGGCCGGCCCGGGGTCTCCTCTGCGCTCCCGTGAGACCAGCTGGGACTCAATTCTCAGCTATTCAATTTTCTTTTCACATTGTGTCTCAACAATTACAAGACTCAGCCGCACATTTAGTGGTTCCCTTGCTATCCACGGAGCTCAGTCTGTGTGTGTGTGTGTGTGTGTGTGTGTCTGTGTTCTGGACTGAATGGTTGCATCCCTCCCAAAAATTCCTACGTGGAAGCCCGAACTCCCAGTGGGGCTGTGTTTGGAGGTGGGACCTCTAAGGAAGTAAGTAAGGTTACACGGGGTCATGAAAGCGGAGCCCTGAAGGATCGGTGTCCTTATAAGAGGAGAAGGAGAGCAGCCTCCGTCTCCACGCACGCCGAGCACAGGCCGCGTGAGGACACGGCAGGGGGGGCCCTACAAGTGGGAAGAGAGCTCCCTCCAGAACCCAGCGCTGTGGCACCCTGGTTGCGTACATCCAGCCCCCAGGACTGAGAGGACACGTGTCTGCGGCTAAAGCCGCGCCTGCGGTGCTCTGTCGTGGCAGCCCGGCCCACTAAGTCAGTGCGTTTTGTTTTTCTGTACTTCATCTTTGAGAAACTCTTTCAGAAAGGACGCATGAGTAACACATTTTCTGTGTCCTTACTATTTTAAAATGTTTATTTGGTGCTTCGGCTTGAAGGCTGGCTTGGCTGGGTATGTGATTCCAGATAAAAACCCAGGCCCCCCACCCCTACCCCAGTGCCTGAGCACCTGCAGGGTGGGGGAGCGGGGCAAGGGCCCGAGGGTGCTGAGTCCCAGTTGCGGGCTCATCTAGGAGGATGAAGAAGACGGAGCCTGGGGGTCGGGGGTCAGAGGGAAATCGAGAGTTTGGACCTGAGGGGCCTGCAGGGTGTCCGTGGAGAGACAGCCACAGGCCACGGAAAGCCTGCCCCTGGGGTGAGAGAGGTTTCGGTGGCCCAGCCACAGCCCCGTGACCACCGCACACCTCTGTGACTCTGTTTATTTTCTGGTTCACTCCTGACGGTTTACACTGATGGCTTGTGAGTCACCGACACTGAACCCGGTGGCCCCCCACTGTCCACACCCACCATCTGCTCCCTCCAGGCTCACAGGAAGGGGAGGCAGGGAGTGCAGGTGTAGGGGACCCCACCTGGGGCCTGAGGCAGCGAACAGGCAGAGACCCTCTGCATCTCTGGAGCAGGCCTGTGCTTGCTCAGTACCCCGTCTCTGCGAAGGGGCGCAGCCCTGGAAGCCCGGGGCGCTGAACTGGGCTTCCCTCACTGCCCTGCCCCAAGCCAGGCGAGAGTCCGAGTTAGGTCAGAGTGGAGGCCATGTGGGGGGCCTGAGCCCAAGGAGGAGGCCACAGGGGAACCCCAACTGTCCAGGAAATGCAGGCTGTGGGCCCCTGCACCACTGGTGGTGGACGTGCTGCTCAGGATGACAAGACCAGGAGGGAGCAACTCCAGCCAAGGGTCAAGGCTGCCAGGGGCCCGCAGCCCCTTGACAGGCTGCCAGCCTGCTCAGGAGAGGCAGCGATGGCTGGCGGGCTGCCAGTGGCCACCTCAGCTCTGAGGAACTGCGGTGTGACTGGCCGCCTGTCGCCTGCCTCAGCTCTCCCCTCAGGGCGCCCTGGCGCCTTCCATTCACGAGCTTGTCTGGCCGACGACTCCAGCTGGTGTGAGGGGTGGCAGGTCCCCAAACCACATCATGCAGCGTCCCGGCAGCAGCCCCTCGCCTGCCTGAGGTCCAGGGCTGCGTGAGCCTTGGGCGGCCAGCACCAGGAACGAGCAGCCCGTCTCCGAGGGGCCCCTGGACGGACTGGCCTCGCCCGCCCCTGAGGTCAATAGTAAGCCCCGAACAGAGTGGCCACCTTCTGGAGGATGGTCTTGTGGTTGGCGTACAGCGGGATGCACTTGTCCACGACCTGCCACCGGACGGACATCCCCGGGTCGCAGGGCTGCAGGTGCTGCAAGGACAGGGGCAGATCCTGACTCCCTCCTGGGCTGGCTCCACCTCCACCCAGACACCCCAAAGCCCGGACTGCAGAGGGGCGGCAGGGGCACGACCCCAGCCTCGGCCCTCGCTCCAGGTCAGGCCCGTGGCTGGCTCACTTTGCTCTGCTGTGGAAGCGGGGTCAGGACACCTACTGCAGGTGCCCCTCAGAAAACCCTGCCAAGCCCCGATGTCCTTGAAGGAGGAGAGAGTGGGCGCAGCCGTGTTCTGAGGCGCCCCAGCCGGCAAATGAGCCAAGTCTATCCCCTGAGCCTCTTTGGCTCCAGTTCTCCCTTAGGGATATGAGGAGTGATGTATGGGGGGGCGGTCTCCCCACAAAGGTGGGTGAACCAGCTTCCCTTGGACATGAGCCTGGAGGCCCCCAGAGGACCCCGTCCCAGGGCGCCCGTCCAGCCCTGACTCCACTCCAGCCGTGTGCTTGTGCCTCTGGCCTCTCCTGGGTCCCCCGTTGGTACCCTCCAAGCAGGACTCTGACCCAGCCCCTACTCTCTGGTCCCAGTCAGACTCCTCCCTGCAGGCCCGGGGCCCCTCCAGAGCACACTCTCCCCAAGTCTCCCCCCTCCTCGGAGCCTGAGACCCGAGCCCCATACAGAGTTCAGCCTCTTCAGCTCCACGTCACTCTGGTCTGGGAAGTGGATGCTGACAGCCACCGTCTCGATCCAGGCGTTGTCCGTGTTCCGAGGGTCGTCCACGTACCCCTTGTACACCTGAGAGACAGCGCAGGGTGAGCCCCGCCAGCTTCCTTCCAGAAGAAGGGTCCTCACGTGTCTCCCCATGCTCCATCCAGCCCAGGGACGCTCTGAGCACAGCTGTCCACTGCGCCCTGGCCTGGGTCTCTCCCTGCCCCATCCGGCCTGCTCCCCGACACGGCCTTCAGCCTTGACTGACACGTGGCCAGGGACCACAGCCTCACCCATCTCCCCCTGCTCTCTGGCCTGGCATCCAGACCCGCCTCCACTGCTCAGCGGGATTAAAGAGGGGTGGCGATCTCACAAACATCTCGCTAAGTGAAGGAAGCCAGACGCTGAAGGCCGCCTACTGGATGATTCCACTTACGATAGATGTCCAGAACAGGCAAATCCAGAGACAGAAGGCAGGTTAGAGGTTGCCAGGGGCTGGGGGAGGGGAGGGAGTGATGCTGATGGGTACCAGGTTTCCTCTTGGGGTGACGGGAATGTTTTGGAGCCAGACAGAGGTGGTGGTCGCACAGCACTGTCAATGTACTAAATGCCCCTGAACTGCTCACTTCGAAATGGTTAATTTTCTGTTATGCAGATTTCACCTCAATAAATAGACTAATTCTTTCTACGAAGTAAGGAAAACAGAGATGGCGGTGTCCCCAAGGCATGCACGGGACAAAGCATACAAAACTGCTGGTTCATAGGTCAAAACCATACAGCTCAGCAATTGCCTGTGTCATCCTAAGATGTGACAAAAGTAGGCGTGGTAGCAACTTAGATGCCCACCTACGGCACCATTTAAACAAATCGTGGCACAAAATATTATGTAGTTCATGAAATATGATGCGGTCTTGAAAAAGAGTGAGGTAAGTTTGTAAATATGGACCTAAAAATACGACCATCGAAAATTAAGTGAAAAGCACGTCATGGAGAACTGTGCACCATGTAGCCCGTTTTTATTGAAAAACCGGGCACGTGTGTGAGTATAGACAGAGCTGAAGACGGAGCTGGCACGGGGCCTGAAGAAGTGAACTAAGTGTCTGGCACTGTCCCCCTGGCAGCACTGGGGGTGAGTGTGGACGTGGTGTCACTGTCACCACTGCCCTTCTGCATTCTGGGTGTGTTTTGGGAAACACATGTTGCTTTTGTAATTTAGAAAAGATTCAATAAAGAAACAGGCCTGACAAATGCACTAGGGACCAGCTGCGCATCTCTCTCCAGGGCGTGGGGAGCAACCCCTCCTGTGTCCTGGGAGGCACAGACGCTGTGGGTCCCCATGTGCCCAGCTGTGCGCAGGGCAAGAGGGAGCGCGGGTGGAAAGGAGGGACTGAACACCAGGACCCCCTTCAACCCGCCACCACCTCTGAAGGCAGCAAAGGTCCTTGCCCTCCCCCTTGACTTAGAGAGGAGAAACCGGGACAGAGAGGGCGGCCAGGTGCCTGACGCCCAGAGCCACGGCCACGCCCCCTGGTCCCAGCTCCTCCCTCCAGGAGCTTCAGGATGTGGGCTGGGAGCAGGTTCCCTGTGCCCCATCCTGCTCGTCCTGCAGCCCTTGTGACCAGCACACCGTGGGGGCTCAGGACACACAGGTGGGGGCAAAGCAGGCAGGCCACCCTACCTCCACACCCTGAGTCAACAAGCTCTCGAAGGAAGGCCAGAACTCTCTCCGGAGCACCTGCTTCAGCTTCCGGGGCAGCGTCTCTCCTGGTTCCCGGGAGCCCTGAGCAGAGAGGGAATTGGACGCAAGTGGGCAAGGCCATCCAGGGACCCACCTCCACTGGCCACCTGCCTGGTGCAGGCAGCTGGCCAGCCCCCAGGAGCTGTGGGCGGACAAGCGTCTGGCAGCCTGGCTGACTCGGGGCTGGAGTGACATTGCCCAGAGCTCACTGCCCACGTCAGCCCACGACAGAGCAGGGCGTGTCAGGCCAAAGGCGCAGCCATGTGCCGGGCACCAGCGCCTCTCTCAGGCTCCCAGTAAGGTAGCCAGTGCCCTAACCGCCACCGCCCAGGCCACAGCGGCGGGTTGTGTCTTCATTGCTTGTTTGTGTCCCCAGCCCCCATCTCTCACTCTGTGCCTGCACAAGGGGCTCCCGGTCGCTCCTGACACCACCTGCCCCATGGAGACAGACCCTGCACTCCCTGTCCCTCACCCATCTAGGGGACCCTGTTTGTCACTGAGTCCCTCACAGTCCACGTCATGTCCATCCCACCTCAGCCCTCGCTCGCTGTGGCAGGGGGACCCGTGCAGGCTCATCAGAGGCCCCTCAGTGCCCGGCTCAGGGCACAGGGACACTTCTCAGAACATGCCCGTCGGCAGGAACCGCGCCAGGGCTGGGGCCAGTGTCCCGCCTGGAGCGACAAAGGGCCCTTGAGGGAGCCTGAATCGTGCAGAAGAACTCTCAGGGAGAGGGGCCGGACCTGGGCTCAGACGGGGCCCCCTCGCTGAGGGCACGGGGTCACAGCTGCAAGGGCAAGAGCTGCCCAGAGCCCTGGAATCCTCAGTGGGGCCTGAACACCGGAGGTGACACCACTGCCCCACACCCCACCCACTCCCATTAACATGCCACCCCCAGCAGAGCAGCCCTGGGCCACAGGGTGGATGTCAGAGAAACCTGGCAGCTTCTTGCTGAGTTGGGTAAACGTCAGGGTACCGAGGAACAGGCTCAGAGGAGAGGACCCCGGACAGGGCCACGTCCCAGACACTGCGTGCCAGCCCAGCGCCTGGCTGGTGACACAGCCCTCCTGCCAGAACGAGACTATTCTGACCCCAGAGTAATGATAGGGGCGGGGAGGGCAGACCGATCTGGGAGCAAGACCTGAGCAGCTTAGCCCATGCGGACAGGACAGGCCCAGGGCCTTCCGTACCATGATTCTGTCCATCCTCCCAAGGCCTCTGGGCTGCACTGCGGCATTCAGCCCCACAACCAGCTGCTGCCCCGGAGCCGAGGGGCTGTTTGACCCCTGTCCTGGCCCCTGGACAAGGCCATCCCGTCCTTAGAGCTCAGCTTGGGGCTGCAGGGTGAGGGCAGGGGCGCACCTGAGACGTCTGCGTGGGGAGCCGTGCCTGCCCCCAGCGCTGTGAACTCCGCCAGGAGACCCGCTCAGCCTCCTCAGCGGCCCCAGGGACACAGAGGGGCTGACTTCGTTCCTGCACACTCAAGAGCATTTGAACCTGTTCCACAGCTGCGAAGTGAGGAAGTAGGAGGGAGAATCCCTTCTGATAGGCCGGCTACCAGCCGCGGTCATGCAGAACCACGGACAGAGTCCAGCACGGTCCAGGGCAGGGGCCGCAGGGGCTGGTGTTCAGTCAGCGAGTGGAACGGACGAACGGATGAGCGATGGATAGACAGACGGCTGGCGATGCTTACCCCCGGCAGGGCCCAGTGCTCTGAGAGAGGGCGCTTCACGACCAGCACTTCCAGCATTTTCTTTATGCTCTTCCTACAGATGGCTCCATCCTGGTTCCGCCTCCAACTGCAAAAGCGGCCCGGCTCACAGCTCCCGGAGGTGCTGAGGTCAGCCCACCTGCCTCTGCACCAGGGGGAGCCCCCACCCTGTCTCCTCTCCTGAGTTCTTGCTCCAGGGAAAGAAAGAGATGGTAACCATTGGAAGTGTCCTCCCCACTCCCAGAACTGCTGGTTGGACCAGAACAGCCCAGCCTTTTTGGAGAATATTTCTTTATCAAAAGCCTTAAAGAAGCACGTGCCCTGGACCCAGCTGGTCCACCTTCATGACTCCAGAAATGCCCTGTGTTTCGGGATGCACCACATTTATCCAGGCCCCGCCATGAGGCTGGTACCAGGCACCAAGTACGAACTGTCCTCTGGGCTCTCCGGCGCAGGGGAAAGGGTCAGAGAGTGAGTCCCTCACAAGGCGTGTGGGTGACCACGTGTCCTCGTCGCTGGCGGACTCACCGGGTGACCACGGGCTGCAGCGTGTGGTTGGGTCCAAAGTAGGTGAGGTCCCCGCGCCCCCACAGCCCTGTGCGGCCCATGGGGTTCCTAGGGTGGAGAGGGGTCTGCTCAGTTGGCCGCCCTCTGCTGGGAGACCCAGGACGGGGCAGGGAGGGTGGCTGAGAGGGGACAGCAGGCAGGGGCACTCACACGGGCAGCATGCGGCCCGGCCCGGCCCCGGCCCAGGATTCTCAGGGCCCAGGCTGCCCGCCTCGATGGAAGCAGGGAAGGGGCCACTGCGTGCAGGCCCAGACAGGACCCCTCCGCCAGCCTGCCGAACCCGCCTCGCCCACCCAGGGCTGTCCTCGGCCAGTCTTGTCCCTTGGGGACTCCAAGGGGTGAAGCAGGGGCTTCAGATTACGTTGGGGTCCATAGGGAAGGGAAGGGAAGGGAAGGGAAGGGAAGGGAAGGGAAGGGAAGGGAAGGGAGGGGAGGGGAAGGGAAGGGAAGGGAAGGGAGGGGAGGGGAAGGGAAGGGAAGGGAAGGAAAGGAAAAGGCAAGGGGCCTTCGGAGCAGGTCAGCCCCTGCAGATGCGCCAGGTGTTAAAGTGGCCGTCGTGTCCCCCAGAGAGTGCATGACACCCCATCGCACTGCACCGCACTGCTGGTGTCTGCATCTGAAGGCCTCAGCACACGTGAGCGCGGGCACCTGGCTGGTCCCCCTGAGACACTGCCCTCTCCCCCACAGCTCCACCTGCACCTTCCTAACGCCGCTCTGCCCCGTCCTGTACAACCTCCCGCCACCAGAGCTGAAACCACTCCTGGTACCGTCTCTGTTCTCAGACCCCATCCGTCTCCACACCTCCTTACACAGCCTCTGGATCCAGGCAGAGTAACCCACTCCCTGTTCCAGAACATTCCCCAAGAGGCCCGCCACCTGCCTCTTCCCTCAGGCCCCCTCAGCTCCCGCCTGCACCATGGGGCTCCCCACATCCCAGTAGCGTGCCCTCATTCCTCTAATTCTCACGGCCCCTTCCTCAGCCTCGGGACCCTGGTGGTGCCACCTCCCCAGTGACCCCGGGTCAGAGAGGCTCCTTTCCTCTAGAACCCCAGGCTGGGAGGTAGGCCGTCACCAAGTGCTTTCTGGGTGTGACACCACCAGTCACCTACATCTTTATGTGGGGTGTCCTCATTTGTACAATGGGGCACCACACACCACCACCCCCTAAAGGTAAACCCAATACCTCACCTGAACAATGGGGCATAATGCCCGTCCTACAGAGGACACACACTGGGACATGCCACCACCCCCTAAACGTAACCCCAATGCATCACCTGTACAATGGGGCTCAGTGCCTGTCCCTACAGAGAACAGAAGCTGGGACATGCCACCACCCCCTAAAGTAACCCCAGTGGCCCTGTAACAGCTCCCCCTGCTGGCAGAGTCCTTTCTGTCACTCCTGCTTCCTTCTCAGGCGTCTATGGAGGTCGGCCAGCAAGGTCACCAGCATTGTACCGCAGAGGAGTGGAAGTCATCGAGGAGACTTCAGGGAAGCAGGGAGAGGCGCCCCGGCCAGCTGGGGCAAGTCCCCGCCCTCCCCACTCCCCACTGTGTCCTGCAGGGGAGAGTTCCCCGTGGGGATGCCAGTAAATGCTTTAGGTTGATCTTTCTTTTCTTCCCTATTGTTTTAATCGGAAAAACGCGCAGATTGCCAAGAGAAGAAGGCTGACCCCGGCAGCAAGCCCTGGGCAGGGCGGCACTCACCGAGGGAGCCCATCCCGCACGGCGTAGGGGCCGTGGGAGCTGCGGCGGTCCACGGGGCCATCCAAGGCGTTGTAGCTGATCCCGGACAGAGGCTCCAGGGTGCTGGGAGAGGACAGGAAGGCGGCCCCCATGAGAGTCGGTGGAGGCAGGGCGGTTCGGTGACTGCAGGCCTCGGCCCAGTCCTGGGACGCGGCTGGCCAGGCCACGGGCAGAGGACAGGAGGGCCCCTCACCAGGCCAGGGAACCCCCAACCATGCACCTCCCAAGCGTGTCCCGGGCCCCTGGGGAGAACAGGGCCCCGACCAGGCAGGAGGCCCGACCCCCACTTGAGTGGGTTCCCACAGTCACTCTGCAGCACCCAGGCCGCTCCCTCGCCCTCCCGCCTGGGCCATGAGGAAGGGCTGGGGAGAGTGGAGAGGTGCGCACTCACCTCCCCACAGGGTCCACCGTGTCCTTGTCCTTCCTCTCGGCCGTGTAAAAGGGTGGGTCGTAGATGAGGAACTCTGTCTGCAGAAACGGGGGCGTTCTCCTCAGACTGTTATCCTCGGCCCCTGTCAAAGCTCGGGCCCAGGCACCCAGGAAGACTGAGGGCGGGCGGCTCCTTCTCCTCAAAGCATCACAGCCAAGGACCCCGAGACGGCCCCCCAGTGCACACCATGGCTCTGAGCTTGGCCGACCTGAGGGACACGCCCCACGGGGGACCCAGCCGAGGGGGCTGGTGACTGGACTGGTGGTCTAGGTACAGAGGTCTAAGCTGGACTCTAGAGGGACAAGGATTCCAACTGGCAGAGACTGGGGAGAAGGCAATGGAAGCAGCAGCCTGGAATGTTCCAGAAAGGCCAGAGAGAAGGCCTGCGAGTGGGCACTTGAATACCATCTCTCTCTCTCCGTTGTTCTCACTCGCCAGGCCCTCAGGAAAGGGGGAAGTGACCGTTCGCCTGGGATGGTGGGATCTAGGACAGTGTGGTGACTAGAGGTACCAGGGCAGATGACAGGCAGTAGGAGCAGCCCTGGAGCTGTGCTGGGCTCTGTGCATGGATCAGAGGCCCATGGATGCCCTGGACTCAAATCCCAGCTCTACCACCTCTATCTGTATGGACCTGCGTGCCTCAGTTTCCCCATCTGTTCAACATGGCCCTGTGAGGCTACAGTGGATGGGAACTGTGATCTGTGCCTCTGTCCTTAAGTCAGAGGGTTTGGGGCAGAACTGTTCCCCCACAGAATACAGGGAGCCCCTGCCTGATGGGGAGCATGGCTGGGACAGGCACTCACCTCCCAGGGCACCTTCTCGTTGGGCACGGGGAAGCGCATGACCCGGGAACTAGGGTAGAGGAGGTGGCGGGCATTCACGTGGTGGGCGTCACCCGGGTCCTCTGCTTTCTGCCTTCCGTCAAGCTCAGGGTCTTGCCCCTCTGAGGCCTTCTGGGGTGCTGGGAACAGCCACACGGAGCCATATGCAAAGCCAGGCCCGGGCTCAGGCACCCGGCCCACAGGACAGGGACATCCTCCACGGTCATTTCCCCAAAACTGGGCTGCCTCCACCTCCCCGAGCCCAGGTTGAGTGCCAGCCCGAAAGGGGGCACCCTCCCCAGAGCCCCAGCACTGCAGCCCGAGGAGGACAGTGATCTGAGGATGGCAGTGCCCCACAGCCAGGACCTGCCTCCTGTGCAGCTACCAGCAGCTGGATTCCAGGCCCTAGAGAAGCCTGTCCAGGTAAGGAGCGCACACCTGCTCCCCTGGGGCCAGCAACACCTGAGGGATACTCGTGCCTGTTTGTTGGCTGGCCACAAACTTAGGAAAACACACTTTGCCTTCTGTCTCCCGGTTGACATGACTGGGTCATGACATCTCCTAGAGCTGCCCCCCTTTGCAGCATGATGCACAGGTGGTCAGGGGGCTGTGGGCCAGGAGCCTCTTGGAAGGCCCCAACCTAGTCAAGTTGGGGGGCTCAGCCGCGCTTGGCACCTGTGTCGGGAGGAGCAGGCCATGCTCCCCAAGGCGCTGGGCCTGCAGGGCTCAGAAACAGATGCGATCGCAGCCTTCCTCCAGGCCCAGCACGAGCCCCTGCCTGCCGCCTCTCCTCCCACAGACCCCCAGACTCAAAGGAACGCAGGCTGGCAGAGACTGCTGCTGGCTCGGCCACCCACTCACCCAGAGTGGGGACGCCCTCCTCCAAGCCGAAGCCGCCGTCCCTCAGGGTCTTCACCATCCAGTGCAGTGCTCCGGCCATCTGGGCCACCTGGAAGGCACGTCCCAACAAGATTTGGTCAACACCTGCCCCCATGCGGCACACCCACCCCTCCAGCCCACCTGTTCCCCAGGCAGCTGCCAAAACAGCGAGGGCACCACCGAGAGGACTCGTCCGGCCGGGGCCACCCCTCCAGTGTCCAGGCCAGTCCTGCTTCCCTCAGGGTCACGGCTGCTGACTGCCAGCAGCGCCGGCCAATGAGACACAGTGACCACTGGGACTGGATGCACCAGAGGCCATCCACCCAACTTGAAGCCCCAGTAAGACAAGTCTGAGCCACAGGAAGAGTGGCACATGACCACCCGCGGAGGCTTCCACAGCTCCTGCTCCTCCCAGAGGAAAGAAACTTCCGGAGGCCACACGAGCTCAACTACAGAGGATGGCGGGAACCGTCTGTGACTAACAGGGCCCAGGAGAATGCAGCTCGGCAGCAGCTGCACTCACTTCAGGGGGTGTCAGCAAGGCAAGAGCCCCTCCCGGGGAAAGGCGGCCTGGGCAGACCCCAGTGTGCAGTGGCCCCTTGGCAAGACCTGGCTGATGGTGGATGCCTCACCAACAGAGGGGCCGAGTGGCCTGCCCCCACCCAGCACAGCAAGGCTGGGAAGGGCAGTGCTCCAGTTACAGCTCTGGGTCAGGAACTGTTGGGGGTTCTGCTGTGGGCAGCAAGGGCTCTTGTCAGAAAGCACAGGTCCTGGGGCGGGAACCCAGAGCAGGCCCACGGCGGGGCACCAGGGGTGGGGACCCGACCTCTGCCCTCCATTGTCCTGGAGGCCTCAGGCCTCCTTGACCATCAGCCCCCGCATCCACCTCCCCACTCCTCACGGTGCTTACTCCACCTCCACTGTTCCACCCTGTGGAAACAAACTGTGGCAATGGATGTTTATGTCTGTGCCCCCTGACTGGGACCCCCAGAACGAGACAATGCCTGTTCACCCTGACATTCCCAAGGCCAGTCTTGGATGCGGCATAGAAGAGGAGCACAGGAAACGTGGAATGAATAGATGGATGGATAATGAACGAATGGATTGATGAATAAATGAAGGGATTGATGAATGAATATATGGATGGATGGATGGATGAATGGATTGACGAATGAACGGATGGATGGATGGATGGACTGATGAATGGATGGATGGATGGATGGATGGATGGATGAATAGTTGGATGGATAATGAACGAATGGATTGATGAATAAATGAAGGGATGGATGGATGAATGAACTAGCACACATTACTCTCCCTTGGCAGCGCTCAGGCACCACCTGGCCTGTGAGGGGATGACTCTCATTCAAGAAGCCATTCAGGAAGCCCGTCTCAGCCTGAGGGCCCGGACCCCAGTGAGTGCGGCCCGGCTGTCAGGGAGCCGTCAGTGGACACTGATTGGGGAGCGGGGGTGGAGGCTGTGGTCCTTTGCCTGCTAGCCACCATCCTCTCACCTGGGGCTGCTTTCTGAGGCTGCCCCTCGGCCCAATCATCCGCCAGCGTTCAATCGCATCTTTGCTGCCCTCCCTCCCTGGGCAGCCGCAGCCTGAGAAAGCAGCCCCCTCCCAGGTTCCCAGGGCAGAGTCCAGAGGACAGCTCTGAGGAGGCCAGAGGAGGGATGAAAGTTTGCTCCTCAGACTGGCCCAGGGTGTGGACACCCCGCCGTGGAGTGTGGTGGAGCACAGCCTGGGAAGTGTTCAGTGGAATTTTCTGGAGGACGATGAGGGTGCCTCTTCCAGTTGGGGATGACTGCCCACCTCCTCATCTTTGTTGTTTTCCCAGAGGGCTCATTCTCAAGGCCACCACACTGCAGAGTGACCAACGGGCCCACTGGATCCATGCCCCAGACGCAAGGCCCTGGCCCAGAACCCACCTGCTCCTCCAAGGAGGCCAGTCTCTGCTCCATGGAGCCCGACCGCTTCACACGCTCCATTTCCAGCAGGTCCACCATGGTGTCCACCCTGAAAGAGCACAGAGCTGAGCCAGCCAGGCCGGGCTCGGGGCCCGGACACTGAGGAGACGTAGTGCCAGTCTGCAGGCGGACAGCCCTATAGACACAGCAGCCCTGGCTCTGTTGGCCTCGATGTCAGGTGTCTTCCCCTTAAATTGAAAGTACCTCTAATATGCATTTCCTATAGAATGAGCACTGCCTGGTGCCCCAAGAAGAAGCTCTCAGTGAGTGACACCCGGGCTCACCGGCGCTCTGACAGCGCATCCGTGCACCCGGGGAGAGACGCAGGAGTGCCAGCTGCGCACACACCTGGGCTCCCACCTCGATTCACCCACAGGCTGTAGCCACAGCCCCGAAACCTGAGTCACAAACCACAGAGCCACCTCTGGGCAGCACTGGAGTTTTGGGGGAAGGGAGCAGTGCTGTTTTTGGGAGATGTCTGGTTTTTGTCTTATTTTGCTATAACACAGGAATTTCTCCCAACTTTGGCCTGCTGTGTTTATAGGTAAAACAACCCATAAACCAAACATCCGTCCAAACACTCGTCTGTTTATGCCCAGGGTTCCTGTACTTCCTCTCTCCTGCGGCGCCAACTGCCAAGAACACTCTTCTGTTACAAAGTGAGCAACGTTTCAGTGACGGTGAATGCAGAGCTGGGGCCGAGCCCCACTCTGAACAGTTGTGGAGGGAAGACGGAGGGATGCCTTCCCAAGGGCCGGGGAGTTTCCTTCCATTCTCACTACGTGTTGCTTCATCCCACAACAGCCACATTACCACTCCCCACGGTTCCCCAGCCAGCCTCGCAGGCATGCTGTGTGGTTATCCGAAAGAAGGCGGCGGAGCGCATTGGGACCCGCAACTCAGTCACCATGACAAGCGGGGTCGAGTCAGCTCAGCCCCAAGGCTGTGGGGCCAGGGCGCCATGCTGCCTCCCTGGGCCTCGGTTCTTCACCCAACCCATGGAGAGAAGGTGACCAGGCCAGGCGCCACTGTCATCACTAATGTGCAGCAGTGACAATAAGAGCGACACCCACAATAACTGATGGTGATGGGGCACCGGCTGTGACCCCAGCACGGGACGTGCAAAGACTTTACACGCTCACTCCCACTGCTTTCTGGAAATGCCTCCCAGCGACAGATACTAGCATCATCTCCATCGCACAGACAAGCCAAGAGAGGCGCAGACAGGCAGGTGTCCATGTCTAAGGAGGGGGCACTTGGCCTGGGCAGAGGGAGCCCAGGCTCTTGGCCACTCCTCTGCAACCCCAGGATGCCCCCTCCACAGCCTGCGGGAACCTCTGGGCCAGGGGCAGGAGCTGCATGTCTGGGTGGCCAGTGTCCCCTCCCTCCTCCTGGCCCACAGTGAGACCCACACTGACAACAGGACCATACCCCACGTCTATGCCCCAAGGGCCCTGCTGACCCACACCACGGTGGAGCGGGGCAGGGTGGAGAGAAAGAGCAGAGATCCTTTCCCACCCCCAGCTCACGGCCTGGAAGGAAGCAGGCGGAGAAGTGGAGAGGAGAAAGACGGCGTGAACGCGCCTGAGCTCCCGGCCAGCTGAGCAACGCCCTGCAGAGCTGCAGCAAGGCCGTGTGCCAACCAGCTCCATGCTCACCCTCCCAGGCCTTGAGTCGGCCTCCTGTGGGCCCACCTGCCCCTCCACCAGGGACCCTCTACCCCTGCCTCTCCAGGAAGCCCGGGGTCCTCCTCAGCCCCAGCACAGATGGCTTCATCCTCCTCCCCGCACGGATCCAGCCTTCCCTAGGACCCAGAGGCCGAGGATCAGCTGAGGACACAGGTCCAGTCTGAGGCACAGGGGCTTCCTGCCCCAGGTGACCAGTCGCCGCCTCCCCCACCCCCGCCAAGGTGGGCTCTGCCCTTATGGGGTCATGGAACAGCAGGAGGCAGTGGCATCTCCCTCAGAGGACTGTCCCGGCTCCCGTACTTATTGCTGATGTCCTGGATCTTCTGCTCCGGCCTCTGCGTCCGCTGGCACTGCTGGTTCTGCAGGTAGTTCTCTTTCAGGTAGATCTCCCAGGCCAGCAGGGCGGCCTCCTCGTTCTTCTCCAGCTTGTTCTCTGTGGAAGGAGCAGACAGAGGGACCTGAGCTCTGTGTGAGGAGGACACGTGAAGCCCTGACCCACTCCAGGGCCCCACTGGGTCGGGGGGTCTGCAGCCTACATGGCAGGAGGAGCCTCACCACGCCCACCCCTGAGTGGGCTGGGGGAGGTCACGGCCTGAGTGGTCCGCATACCTGCCCAGCTCCCAGGATCTCAGAAGGAGCTGCCATGCCTACCCCTCAGTGCCCGTCTGCTCCCCAAGATGGCTGGGAACACGCTCTGGGGACAGCAGAGGGGCTGGCTTACTGAGCTGCTTGTGTCGCTTGGCGGGTATCTTCAGGACCACCCTCCTGATGAAGAGATGCAG
Source organism: Equus asinus (assembly GCF_041296235.1). Taxonomy (NCBI): domain Eukaryota; kingdom Metazoa; phylum Chordata; class Mammalia; order Perissodactyla; family Equidae; genus Equus; species Equus asinus. The sequence goes on along the minus strand of NC_091807.1, from coordinate 40,101,585 downwards.
GTGGCTGAGGAGGATGAAGGGGGGCGGCGCCGGGGGCCTGCTGTGGTACTCTTCTATCAGGTCGTGGCGCTGGAACTTCCAGATCTGGTCCGTGTGCTCCTGGACCTGCTGGAACGTGTAGCTGGCAGGGAGGCAAGGAACACATGGGTCACCCAAAAACGACAAGACACGGAACACGCCCATGTCATGCCTGGAGTGTCTGGCTGATGCCCATAAAAAGCAAACACACACCGCCCAGGAGGGCAAGTCTAGGTGCAGAAAAAGACAGCTGATCAGCCAGCCTCGGAATTCTGAGCTTCCTGGGAGCCAAGGGGAGAAGAACAAAGCAACACGTTTCTCAGGAGATGGACAATGTCCTGGCAGTGAACTCCAACAGGAGTTTATCAGTCGAATCTGGCAAACAGGAGGAACGATGTCTTTAACGGGCAGACGCATTTATTCTCTGCACATCTGTCATCTTGCAGATGGACCTCGGCAGAGCCGAATCCGAGGCAAGAGAGCCCCTCTCGAGGGGAGGTCAGCGGTGCATAAATGCAGCCACACTGGTTTCACTTGCTACAGGGACAGAGCCCCTGGCCAGCTGACCCCTCCTGGCCTCTATAGCACAGTACCAGTGCACATTAAATCAGAAAGTGACAACCTCAGCAACTTAGCTGATAAAAGGGGAAGAGAAACAGTGCCTACTCAGACCAGCAATTCAGGGATTTTTACAAGGGTCCCGGGTCCCACAGGTCATCCTGCATCAGCAGAGCAGCATTTTCAATCAGTGCTGACATGCGCTTGCCCACAATGAGAGCCCTCAGAGCAGCCCCGTCCAGCCCGATTCCCTTCTCTGCAAAGTGGGAGGCCTGCACCAAACCTTTCACCCTCAGAATCTTATTTCCTCTCCACAAACAACCTGTGAAATAGTATTTTCTCGGAAAGGACAGAGGCTGAGTGAAGCTCAATGTGTTTCCCGGGATTTTCCCCAGGCGGGCATCTAAGCTGCCCCTCGCACACCGCTGTGCCCCGAGCCCCCTCCAGGGAGGCTGACTTCCCTGTGCCGTGCCCAGTGACTCTGTAGGCTGATCCGTGACCAGGAACCTGGAGCCCACCCCCTGCAGCCCCGCTGACCCCAGGAAGGAGCCCAGGAGAGGGGAGGAGCAAGACATCAATGTGCCCCTGGCCTGCAGCCTCCACATAGCACGGCCTGGGGGTTGGCACCACCTGCGAGCTGGTCCCCACAGCAGGGCCCTGGACAGATGCACCAGTGACCAGGGAGAGTGGCCATGCACGTTCCAGCTGGGCTGAGCTGGGCGCCTCCAAGGACCAGGGTCCCCAGCTCACGCTCTGGTCACACTGCCCGTGGCAATGGCAGGAAGCTAGCAGGTCCGGGCAGCCTGGGCCAGCCTGCCCACGGCACTCACTTGAACATGGCGATGAGGAGGTTGAGCAGCAGGATGTTGGCGAAGAGCAGATAGAGGCAGAGCAGGATGACGGTCAGCCACTGGGGGAAGGCGGGCGCCTGCCGGGTGGCGTCGCTCTCGGGGCACTTGGGCTTGTAGGGGTCTGTGCCATTGGGGCTGCAGTGGTCCAGGCTGAAGTTCACGCCTGGTTGTGGGGTGGCAGGGACAAGGAAAGCCACACAGCGTCATGAGAGTCCCTCAGGCGATGAGGAGCCCCACAGGCCTGGATGCCTGCACATCTGGGTGACCTCAGCTGTCAGCTCAGCCCTAAAGGAAGCCCAGAGGGGGGCGTCTATGTGCCTCCAGCCTCCTCCGCGGGCAGGGAGCGTGGCGCCAAGGGGAGCTCCAGGAGCACCCAGGCTGGCAGGCACCCCTGCCCAGGACCCAGCCACTCCTTCAGGGCCAGCCGCGGGAGGGACTGGGGCTACCACCATCACTAAGACCCAGGTCCCAACCCAGGAGCCCAACGTGGTAGGAAGGAATTCAAAAAGAGAACAAGTAACAATCGCATGAGAAGGGAGATATGAGAAAGGAGAAATGCAGCAGGGGGAATACGCCGACACGAGAAACAGGCGACCACACACTGAGACGCAGTCCCGCATTTGTGGAAAAGGAAGGGTCATGGACTGCGGTGAAACAGATTCACATTCAGCCCACGCATAAAGACCTCTAAGGAAACACACTAAGCAGTTAACAGTAGTTAACTTGGTGACGTGGGATTATGGGTAACATTTTTCTCCATTCTTACCTTGAATTTTAAGATTTTGCAACAGCAAGCGTGCAGTATTTTGTAATCAAATATATATACACTTTTTTTTTTTTTTTTGTAGAATAGGATTTGCCCTGAGCTGACATCTGTTGCCAATCTTCCACTTTTTTTCTCCCAAAGCCCCAGGGCACAGTTGTACATCCTAGTTGTGAGTCCTTCTAGTTCTCTGTGAGCCACCACAGCACGGCAGCTGACAGACGGGTGGTGTTTCCACGACTAGGAAACAGACCCAGGCCGCCAAGGCAGAGAGCGGGGAACTTCAACCACTAGGCCATCAGGCTGGCTCCAAATATATGTTTTTTAAGTGTTACTAATTTTCTAGGATAGAAACTCACTGATAGCTATAAATACCTATATTAAAAAGAAGAGCTAAAATCAATAACATAACCCTCTACTTTCGTGAACTAAAAAGAGAAAAGCAAACTAAACCCAAAGCAAGCAGAAGGAAGGAAATAATAAAGACTAGAATGCAAATAAATGAAATAGAGAATACAAAAACAATAAAGAAAAGCAACAAAACCAAAATCTGGTTCATGGAAAAGATCAACAAAATTACAATCCTTTAGCTAGTCTGGTCAGAAAAAAAAGAAAAGGCTCAAATTACAAAATCATAAGTGAAAGAGAGGACATTACTTCCAACCTTACAAAAATAAAAAGAACCATAAGGAAACAATACAAAAATTGTATGCTAACAAATTTAAAAACTTAGAAATATGGACACATTCCCAGAAAGACTCGAACTGCCCAAAGTGACTGAGGAAGAAACAGAAAATATATACAGACCCGTAACAAGCAAAGAGATTGAATTGGTAATTTTAAAACTTCACACAAAGGAAAAGTTCAGGCCCAGATGGCTTCCCTGGTGAATTCTACCAAATGTTTAAAGAAAAATTAAAAGCAATCTTTCACAAACTCTTCCAAAATTTAAAAGAGGAGGAAATACTTTCTAACTCATTCCATGAGGCCAGTGTCACCCTGATACCAAAACCAGACAAAGACATTACAAGAAAACTACAGACCAGTACCTGGTGACTACAGATGCAAAAACCTCAACAAAATGCTAGCCAACTGGATCCAGCAACACAAAAAAAGAATTATACACCATGACCAAGAGAGCTACATCCCGCCCGAAAATCAATTCAACTAAGACACCATATTAATAGCATAAGAACAAAAACCATATGAACGTTTCAGTACATGTCAGGAAAGGCATTTGACAAAATCTAACACCCTTTCATAATGAAAACACCCAAGAAACCAGAAGAGAAGGGAACTTCTTCAACCAAATAAAGGACATTTACCAAAAACCCACAGCTAACACCATTCTTAATGGTGAAAGACTGAAAGCTTTCCCCCTAAGAACAGGAACAAGATAAAGATGTTTGTTCTTGACACTTCTATTAAACATTGTACCCGAGGGTCTAGCCAGGATAATCAGGCAAGAAAAAGAAAGGAAAGGCTCCCAGATTGAAAGGAGTAGGTGAAAGGACCTCTATTTGAGACGACATGATCTCATACATAGCAAAGCCCAAAGAATCCACTAAAAACTCTTAGAACTAAGAAGGCAGTTCAGCAAGGTTTCAGGAGACAAGATCACTATACAAAATGTAGGGTATTTTATATACCAGCAATAAACAATCCAAAAATGAAATTAATAAAACACTTATATTTACAGTAGCATGAAAAATAATAAAATACTTAGGAATAGATTTAATGAAAGTGGTGCAATTATACATTGAAAACTACAAAATATTGGTGAAAGAAATTAAAGATCTAAATAAGTGGAAAGACATCTCCTGTTCACAGTCAAAATCCTAGATGCCTTCTTTAGAGAAACAGATAAGCTGATCAAAAATTCACGTAGACCCAAAAAAACTCAGAGGTCAAAACAATCTTGAAAAAGAACAAAGTTGAAGGACTCACACTGCACTTCCTGATTTCAAAACTTACTGCAAAGCTATGCTAACCAAGAGAGGATGGCGCTGGCACAAGGACAGGTGTATCGCTCAGTCGGATAGAACTGAGAGCTGAGAAATAAACCCTCTCTTTTCGTGGTCAAATGATTCTGACAAGGGTGCCAAGACAATTCAAACGGGAAAGTATAGTCTTTTCAACAAATGGGGCTGGAACAACTGGATATTTGCATGCAAAAGAATGACCCTTACCTCATACTACATACAAAAATTAATTTAAATGGCTCCAAGGCCAAAAGTAAGAGCTAAGCTATAAAATTTTTAGAATAACAACATTGGCATAAATCTTGATGACCTCGGGTTAGGCGACACGTTCTTACTATGACGCCAAAAGCACAACTGATAAGCTGAACATCGTGAAAATTAAAAACTTTTGTCCTTCAAAGGACAATAAAGAAAGTGAAAAGACAACCCACGGAATGGCAGAATATACTTGCAAATCATATATCTGATAAGGGACTGGTATTCAAATGTAAAGAACTCTTACAACTCAATAATAAAAAGCCAAATAACCCACTTGAAAAGCGGGCAAAGGATAGGAATAGACATTTCTCCAAAGAAGACATACGAATGGCTCTGTGAGCTCATGAAAAGATGCTCAACATCATTAGCCATCAGGGAAACGCAAATCCAAACCACAATGAGATACTGCTTCTCACGCAGGAGGATGGCTAGAATCAAAAAGGACAGACAACAACAAGCGTTGTTGAGAACGTGGAGAAACTGGAACCCTCATACGCTGCTGGCGGGATCTAAAACGGTGCAGCTCCTATGGAAAACAGTTTGGCAGTTTCTCAAAAAGTTAAGATAGAATTGCAATATGACCCAGAAGTTCCACTCCTGGGTACACATCCAAGAGAAATGAAAACACATGTCCACACGAAAACTTATCAATTACTGCTCGAAGCAACAGGATCCAGAGTAGCCAGAGTGGAAACAACTCAAATGTCCACCAACGGATGAAGGGGTAGACGTCCGTGGTCCATCCAGGCAGTGGAATATTATTCAGCCACAAAAAGGAATTAAAGATGATACAGACAGCAACGCGGGTGAAACTTGAAAATATTATGCTAAGTAAAGGAAGCAAGACACAAAAGACTACATATTACAGTATCCAATTTACATGAAATGCCCAGAAAAGGCAAATTCTACAGTGACGGGAAGCAGATCAGAGGTTACCTACGGCTGACCGGAGTGGAGAGCAGGGAGCAACTGCTAACGAGTGTGCGGTGTCTTTTTGGGGGTGATACAACTGTTCTAAAATTAGAGTCTGTATATAGACATAAAACCATTGAAGCGCACACTTTATAGGGGTGAGCTTTATGGTATATGAATTACAGCTCAAGGAAGCTGCTAAAAAGGAAAACGCGGGATACACAGGCGTTCTCTCTGGGAGGAGGAAGTCCCTTCTGACTGGTGCGGAGGGAGGGCGGGCACAGGATGCATTTAATGTTGGGGCGGGGCTGCCAGCTGATGCGCCCGCCCCCGGGCCACGCCCTCCGCCCACCTGGGGCCTCAGCCGGCTGCAAGGTACAGCTCCGCCTCCCCCCAACCCGGGCTGACGCCCTCCCACCCCCCTGGGCAGCGCATGCGCGTGTTCTCTCTGCCCCGGGGACTCTGCGCTCCTGCCCCTGCAGTGGGCAACGCCCGCCCCGCCCTCCCCAGTCCTTCCGTGAGCGTCAGGAGCGCTGCCGGGAGGGGGGTCTCCTACCGTCGATGTAGGCCGGGATCTCCCCGAAGATGGTGAGGTACGACTGGTAGACGACCCCCCGGAAGATCCAGTCCACCCGGCTCTCGTTGTGGATGAGGATGGCCTGCTTGGCCACCCCGAAGGACACTACCCACACCGCCAACAGGAAGAGGAAAAAGAAGACGTCCTTCATCTGCAGAGACAGGGCGGCACCGCTGCAGCCGCACACGCCCCCCCGGCGCTCTCCCCGCCCACAGCCCCAGGCCGCCCCCAAACCCCAGCTGGGTGCAGGGAACCCTGCGAGGTGTAGGAGGGGTCGGACGTGACCGGAACCCAAGGAACGGAATGATAAACACTTTAACAGGGATCAAGAATGAGCTGTGGAGATCAAGGAAGGCTGCCTGGAAGAGGTGACATACAGCAAAGACCAGAGACGGGCATGCCAGGGGGTGGAAGCCCGATGGGCGAAGCAGAGACATGGAAACTAGGGATGTGCTTAAACCCTGGGTCGCCTCACTTGCAGCTGGCATAGGGGGCCCCCTCATCCCCTTACCATCCTCTTCATGATGATGATCTTGGGCCCCAGCGTCTTACTGATGGTAAAAATGTGCATCAGCCGGAGGCAGAACATGATGAAATCCAGGGAGAGGATGACGCGCCCGGAGTACAGCAATGCTGGTATGAGCCTGGCCAGGGGCAGAAGCAGGGACCCCCTCAGCTCCCTGCTCGCAGAGCATGTCCCTGGCCACCCGCCCAGCTGCCCCAGCCCACGTGAGGCCCCTGGAGGCAAAGGGCTCTGGTGGTCCCTGGACCCCGAAGTGTTAAAAACTGGGTGTGAGCTCAGGGAACAGAGCCTCCAGGGAGGCGTTCTCCAGAAAGGTCCGGAAGCCCAGCCTCAGGCAGGGCAGCCAGGCCTGACGGGCATCCTGGCAACCAGGAGGCTGGGCCGGGTCCCTCTCACTTTGTGGAGAAAGGGGACCATGGCCCAGTAGACACAGGTGGCCTAGTGGGCAGTGGAGAGGCCCAGGGCCACAGAAGGAGGGATGCCCCGTGCAGGTGGGCACCCCCTGAGGTGACAACGAGCTCTCACATCTCCTCCAACATTCCCCGGGGTTCGCAGGGTCGCCCACTCGACAGACGACAAATGCATTCACGGGAGCTCAGCCCGCCAGGTGGCACCGGCTCCGACCCCAGTCCCGAGCCCAGCCCTGGGGGTGCTGCTGCCCCGGACACAAGGGGTGCCACCAGGGGAGAGGGTGGGTGTCTTCGTGGCCACCCACCTGCAGGTCAGTCCTGCTATGAAGAGCAAGATGGCAGCGATGTCCAGTTTATTCCAGAAGTCACTGAAGTACATGAAGACCGTCTTCCTCAGCCCGCACCCGGCGGGGTCGTAGAAGAGCTGCGAGGGGGCGGGTAGGGAGGCTGTGCTGTCGTCACCAGCAGCGAGAACACTCGCTCCTTCCCGGGGGGGGGGGGGGGGGACTCCCACGGCCCCTGCGTCAGGAAGAGCAGGCGAGGCCGCCCCCCACCCCAGTCCTGCTGGATGGGCCAAGGTGTGTGCTGGCTGTGGGCGAGCCCCCTCCCCACTGGAGGCAGCCCCCCAGGAGCTTTGTTCCTACTTCCTGCAGTGACTCCGGGCGCAGGGTGGGACCCAGGGGGGCACCGTGGGAACCTCGTTGGCCTGCCTGGCTGGAGTCCCCACACCCTTCCCTGGGTACCAGACCCCAGACCCCAGCAGCTGGGGGGAGGGGGCAGGCAGGAGGCCCCATGGGACACCGGGTCCCTTCCCTGGGACCTCAGGACAGATCAGGGAGGAGGGCGCACCCTCTGTTCTGGGACTGCCAGCTATGAGGCCGGGGTGCAGGGCCTGGGGCTCTGGCCCCCTCGTGGAGAGGCTCTGGCTGCAGGAGGCTATGCAGCCAATGAGAGGAGAGCCAGCCCGACATCACCAGTCCGGCTGCACCTCCTTCCTAGCAACTCTTGGGCCCCGGGCCGACAGGACAGGAGGTGGTGTTTCCACACTGTGCACTAAGGGGCCAAGGCCCACTGTGGGGAAGCGCCCAAGCCAGTGCTCCCAGGGTGGGTGGCAGGGACAGGGGACCGCGGCGGTGGGGGGGCGGTGGGGGGGCAGCCAAGGGACGCACCTGCCGCAGCTCCTCGCACACGAGGGAGAAGAGCCAGAAGTAGAGGAGGTACTCGCAGCAGGAGGGCGTGGTCTGGAAGTCCACCATGAGCACGTAGGCAAAGAGGCAGAGGAAGACGAAGTACCACAAGATGTTCAGGTGGAAGATGACCACGGGCGCGGTGAAGAAGGCGCGGATGCGGGGCAGGCCCCGCACGGCCTGCAGCCTCCTCTCCCTGCGGGGACGAGCACGGGAGGGAGAGAGCACGGGGGACCTCAGCCACCCACACACGGCCCGGGCGGCAGAGGAGGAGGACCGGGACGCAGCTGAGGCTGTGCACCCGCTGACCCCACACATGCAGTTACAGAGAGAGGGCTGGACCAGATGACCCCGCAAAGGGAGGACCCAAGAGAGCCCCGGGCTTGGTTCTTAGGGCTGTAGCAAACACTCGGGCCATGCGGGTGCTGGGGGCACAGTGGGTGGTCAGTGCAGGGCAGGTGCTGGGGGCTTCGCATGGGTGGGGCCCCTCCCTCTGCCTCCTGCCCATATGCATCTCGACCCTTCTAGATCCAGCTGCAGCCACAAGGACACACGCAGCTTCCCTCCAGCGGGGCATTCGGGAATGAAGGTCCCGAGCCCCTGGCCCCGCCCGCAGCCCCACAGCCCGGCGGGCACCTGAAGGAGGTGAGGTCAGTGTAGAGCAGCGGGAAGGCCAGCATGCACAGGATCACCCGCCAGAGCCCGTTGTCCACACAGAGGTGGCCCCACCACACCTTGGTCAGGAAGGCCTGTGAACAGAGGGGTGGTTCATGACAGGGGGCACCCGCACCCCACCCTGACCCCGTGTCCCCTGTGCTCCCTCCCTAAGGGTGAGTGACCTGTCTGACCCGGGCGCAGTGACCCCACTCGCTCAAGCACAGCGCTCTCTGAGACTCGGTGGGCAGCACAGGATGGGGGGCTCTTCCAGCTGAGGAAGAGGCTCTGGGTGGGCAGAACCAGGCCAGGGTGTCCCAGAGGTAAGGACGGAGACAGGGCTCAGACTCAGGGCCCCAGGCTCCAGGGCCCATCTTCCTCCCACTGTAGCTGCAGGTCTCCGGCTCTCACCAGCTGGCCCCTCTAAGCTCTGTCGGGGTACCAGAGGGCAGGCCTTCTCCCCACCACGTCCCCAGGCCCAGCACAGGCCTGCACACAACGGTGCTGCATGGACACAGTGACGGCATGAAGCCGTGCTCCAAGGAAGCGCTGGTGTCCGAGAGGCACCTCCCACATGCCAGGCCTGCCGCAGGCGTGGAGGCAACACTGGAAGCTCCTGCCCTCCGTGCTCCAGGAGGGCGCTCTGCCCCCTCCCACATCTCCTTCCCAAGGCCCAGGCCAGGGGCTGATGTGCGGAGGTGAGCAACTGCCGTCATGACCGCCAGCCCCCTCACTTAGCACCAGTTTCTTTAACTGTGAAATGGGAGAAGAGAGGGCCTGCCCATGCGCCCGATGGGCCAGGCACTGTCCCTGGGTCCCCAAGGGACCCAAAATGCGTGAAGATGTGTGCCATCTCTGGGAGCAGGAGGCTGTGTCCGGCCTGACAGCACCATGGGAAGGTGTTTCTGAAAACGGGCCCTCAGAAGGTCACCTGGATGCCCCCGTGGGACACAAACTTCATGTCCTTGGCCTCCAGGGCCAGCTGCAGGCAGGTGGTCTTCCCCCAGGCCTCCGACACGCGGATGAGCAGTTTCTGTGCTCTCTCTTCATCCTTCCGGTAGCACTCAGTGAAGACCCCTGGACAGAAAAGGTAGACCTGTGTGACAGCAGCAGAGTCCCAATCCCTGATGCCTGGGGACAGTGTCAGAGAGTGGCCTCTCCAGATGGCACAGCCTGGACAGGAACAGAGACTGAGACCCAGACGAGGACCCCAGGGTGACATGAGGGGCTGAGACCCAGGACAAGGACCCCAGGGTGACACATGAGGAGCCGAGCCGTGGTCAGAGACCGCCGCTCTGTGGATCTCACCAATGGCTCTGTGCTCGTACTCGTCAGCCAGCGCCAGCATCTCCTCCGAGCTGTCCGTGTCCTGCTCCTCCTTGGACAGCTCCTTCAGGATCTTGGTGCAGGCCAAGGCCGCGGCAATGCAGTCCTGACTCTGGGGCCCGGGGAAAGCCAGTGAGGACCTGGATGGTCCAGCCCGGGGAACCCCTGACACTGCCCAAGGCTGATGAAAGCAGAGACCCGGGACACATTGGGCGATTACTTGTGGTGGCCCCTGACTATAGAAACCATTTGGGTCCTCCGCATAAACATGCAAGCCTTTTGTGGTGGCCCAGCCTCCTGCACTGGCCAGTGGGAGTGGTCTGTTTGCCAGGGGGCCCCCATGCCCACCCAGAACACAGATTGGACACAGGGCATCAGCACAGCCCTGTGGCAGGAGTCCCAGCTCTCCCTGGGTGTCAGGCCAACCCCAGGCATGGGGTCAATGGCCAGAGGGCACTCCCAAGAGGGGAAACGGGACCAGGTCCATTCATGTCCCCGTCCAGGCTCAGAGCACCTTGCCTCAGTGGTACCGCCAGCACCAGGCATCAGAGGGGCTAAGAAAAATCTCAAAGAAGGTGCTGCTCAGGTCAGAAGGCAGCATGGGGCAGGATGAGGGGTTAGGGTCGCAGTCTTTCCATCTCGGGGCCCCACGGGGCACACCCCAGGCTACAGTCAGGCCTGGCCCTGCCGCTGACTCACCTTGCACCTTGGGAGAGGGCGAACCTCCCAGAGAAGTGAGAAGCCACCAATGCCACTCTGCTGGGGACACTGGGCAGACAGCCAACTCCTCAAGAGCAATTTGGAAATGCCAACACTGAGAACAGGGGCCCTCTCTGAGAAAAAACTACAAAACTCTCCTTTCCTTTTACAGGGGGCATCAGCTTGAATTAAAGGAAAGCCACGCAGGGAAGACTGGCGCCTACAGCATTCTGCTTCTCAAGGCCGCCTGGAGCATACTCCATCGCGGACCATGAAGCCGCACGTGGGCCTGGCGACTATGGAGCTGCCCCGCTCAGCTGGATGATGTTCCCTGACTGCCACAGATGGGCTCCGGGCAGGGGTGTCTGGGGCCTGCTCCTTGTCTAAGTAACAGATTATCTCTGCCAAGATCCCCAGGTCACTGGAAAGAGACACGGCCCCTCCGGGCTGGAATTTGCCCTGCTGTCGGCATTGGGCTCCCTGGCCAGGCTCCCCAGTGGGAGCTCTGTCACTGGTCCACCCACAACTGTGTGTGCCAGGAAGCAGGTCTGGTTACCTGATCCCAGATGATTTCTGCCAGCTCCCGGCGGTTCTGGACGATGGCCCAAATGAGAAGATCACGGACCGGGTCCATGGTGAAGGCGACATGGCCTGATGAATGCTTGTACAGAGACCGGAGACTCACTCCCTGCACCTGGTGAGCAGTGGATGGTCAGAGCCCCCCACCCAGGTCCCCACAGGCATCAGATTCCCCGGGGGGCCTATTGGGGGTGCAGGTCCTGGGCCCAGCCCCACACCTTCTCAGAACCACGGTCCCTGGAGGGCGAGCCCTGCAGCCTGCATTTTCAGCAACACCCCAGGAAGTTCTCACGCACACTGCAGCTTCAAAACCCATCTCTCTGGAGAGACGGAGGAACATCCAGAAAGTGGAATACCCAGCTAACTCCTTTGCCAACAGTTACAGACTCTTGTTACACACCAGGCACCTCAAGCTTCTTTAGTCGTATCTGATGGCATCAAAGCCTTGTCTATGAAGGAGAATTCTAACACAGAGTCTGTTGATAGATTCATGGCTGTGAGCTCCTCAGGGAACCTACACAGTGTTTCCTTCAGAGAAGGCCAACAAGAAAGAGCTGCTGAAGGACAGCGAGGCGACATGTGAGCCGAGGGCACCCTGGCCCCAGACACACTCAACATACATAACGACAAAAGAACCCAGGCTTCTGGGCTGATCATAAACAAACACATACTGAGACAGTCTGGAAACGATTCCTGGAACAGAGAATGCATTTCCCACATCACACACAAAGGTGCACTTTCCTTAAGTGATTTTAGAAATTCCTTGAAGGCTCATCTTTATTAAAAATTTAGCTTATTTTCTCAAATTACAGACATGGCTAAGTATGAGGGTTCACTCTAGACCTTTTCTTTCTTTTTCTTTTTTAAATATATATATACATTTTTTTTTCCATGAGGAAGATTGTCCCTGAGCTAACATCCGTGCCCATCTTCCTCTATGTTGTATGTGGGATGCCACCACAGCATGGCTTGATGAGTGATGTGTAGGTCCATGCCCAGGATCCAAACCCATGAACCCCAGGCCGCCAAAGTGGAGCATAAGAACTTAACCACTACACCACCAGGCTGGCCCCTACACTGGACCTTCTTAAGCACATTCCAAGTGGGCATCTTAACTACACTGCAATCAAGAAGAGCAGAACTGTGAATATAGAAAGTTGAGCTCCAACCACGTCCTTCTCAGGGGTCAATGGGACAATGGACAGATCTGAAAACCTGAAAGAAGTGGATAATTTTCTAGCAGGAAAAAAAACCACCAAAACCAAATCTGATCTTAGAACAGACAAAAAAAACTAGACAGGAACCATCAGGAAAGAAACTGAGAAAGTTATTAGAGCTACTCCCCAGAAAGGCACCAGGCCCCGAGGGACTCACCAGGGAGTTTGCTGAGCACGTAAAAAGCAGTGAATCCCGGCCACACAGACTGTTCCAGAGCAGAGCAAGAAGGCAGGCTTCCCAATGGGTTTTACAAGGCTAACATAAAATTGATCCCAGAACCTGACAAACGCAGCCGCCAAATAAAACTACAAAGGTTTAAACATTCTAATGCCAAAACCTCAAAAATATTGGCAACACAATCCAGCTCATACTAAACACATATTACACTGCAAGCAAGTTGAGAATCAAGACGGGAATAAAAAGAACTCACTATCAGGAAATCTATGAAAATAATTCATCAAATTCATAGGTCAAGGGAGAAGAGCAGCTCAACTTCTCAAAAGGCGTCTGACAAAACCCAGCACGCAGGCTTCATTTTGTAAAACTTTAATGAATCAGGAAATGGATAGGCCCTGACATTAAACACATGTGCAAACACCAGCATTGTACTTAACAGTGGATGCCACGGGGTTCCCATCAAACGAGGATGCAGCCACCTCAGTGGACCAGGAACAGAGACAGCATTGCACCAATCACACCAGCAGAAACACTGCCTCGGACTGAAGCGGACAGAGCAAACAGGATGGGGAAGTCTGTGGACTCTGGGACCCTACAGGATGCAAAACAGAGCTGCCCAGCTGGCAACATGCATTATCCTTCAAGCGACTGGGGGGGGGGGGTGGGGAGGGAGTGATGAATGACCCTGAAGTGGGGCACAGAGGTCATCAGGCTGCCACTCCCACCACAGGCACAGAGAACAAGGCAGTTTCCTCCTCAGTGTCAGAGGGTGGGGTCACTTCCTTGGACCAGGATGCCACCCCCCAGTGCCTAAGAGGCAAGGCTGCTGCCCTCTGCTGTAGGGATGGCCACCACCTGGGGCCACAGGGGTGACAATGCTGCCCTGGCAGGCCCAGAGGCCACGTCAAGCCAAAGAGAGTTATCTCGAGCCTTAAGGTCTAATGGGTTTGGGACTTGTTAGAACCCATCACCCCTTCCTTCTTTCTGATTTCTCCCTCTGGGAATGGGAGTGTCCATCCTTGTCCCACCGCTGTATCTGGAGGCACATAACTCATCTGGCCTCAGAGGCTCCCAGAGGGAGGGGGCTCTGCCTCAGGATGAAGGCAGCTTGAGCCTCACCCACATCTGATTTAGGGACATTTAGATGAGACTCTGGATTTTAGACTTTAGAGTTGATGCTGGAACAAGTCAAGACTTTGGGGCTGTTGGTATTTTGCATGTGAGAAGGACATGAATTTTGGGGGACCAGAAGTTCTCCCTTTTGGGGACAGAATGGTGTCCTCAAAATTCATATGTTGAGGCCTAAAACCTCCACTGTGACTGCATTTGTAAATAGGGCCTTTAAGGAGGTGATTAAGTTAAATAAGGTCATAGAGTGAGGCCCTGATCCAGTAGGACTGGTGTCCTTATAAAAAGAGGAAGAGAGGAGACGGGCCCCATGGCTAAGTGGTTAAAGTTCTGCGTGCTCCACTTCAGCAGGCCAGGTTCGCAGGTTCAGATCCTGGGTGCAAACCTACTCCACTCATCAGCCGTGCTGTAGAGGCGTCCCACATACAAAGTAGAGGAAGATGGGCACACATGTCAGCTCAGGGTAAATCTTCCTCACGAAAAAAAAGAATGAAAAAAAAAGAGGAAGAGATACACAAAGCACACACAGAGGAAAAGTCACGTGAAGACATGGCAAGCAGGTGGCAGTCTGCAAGCTAAGAGAGGCCTCACCAGAAACCGGCCCTGCCTACACCTTGATCTTGGACGTTCAGCCTCCAGGCTGTGGGACAATAAATATTTAAACCACCCCGTCTGTGGTCTTTGTTATGGCAGCCCTAGCTTCTAAGACACGGAGCATACTTCTTTTCTAATAAAAATAAAAGCTCATTTTTTAGAAAGCTCTGAGGACACAGCAGGGACCCAGCACACAGGCCGAGCCGGGCGGGGGCCACGTTACCAGCACGCACGTTGAGCTTGATGTGCGGCACGGGAAGCGTGAGCCGCGGCCGGTCGCTGGTCTGGGGCCGGGGGTACAGCAGCTGTGTGGAATCCCCCAGGAGCTCCCGCAGCACCTGGGCCACATGGTGCATCTGCACTCGCGGGGCGGCGGGCGCACAGGCCAGGCGCTCCGGCTCCTCGGCCAGCACCTTCTGCAGCTTGCAGTGGAACAGGCAGGAGGGGTCCAGGTTCTTGTACAGGTAGAGCAGGCTGTCCCACGTGACCAACTCCTTCAGCCGCACCCCGTGCTCCAGGAAGAGCTTCACAAACTCGGGCTTGTTGGAGATGAGGGCAGCCGTCATCATGGGGTGCAGCTCTGAAGGCTGAGAGAGGGTGCCATGGGGGTCATTGCCTTAGTCATCGCCTCACGTAATCCTGATCTCAGTGTCCCTGGAGACTGAATGACTGCTGTCTCCAGCTTAGGGAGCATGGAACTCCCAGGTCGCCCTCCACCAAGGGAAGGGCTGGCATCTAGACAGAGCCCACCCTCCAGGGCCTGTCCTTGCGATCCGTGTCGGCCCAACAAGTCCCTCCTCAGGGCAGCCCCGAGAAGCCTTACCTTCCACTGCCGCTCGTCAGTGAAGATCTCGCTCCGGGCGATGTCCACGCGATTCCACGCCACCGCTAACTTCAGCTGGTGGTCCCAGTTCTCGTGGCCAAAGTGGTCATGGCTCCGAGAGGCTGCAGGAAAAACCACATTTGTCAGGGGACTTCGATCTGGGTCTCAAAGCCACCTCCCATGGGCACCCCTGCCATTTAATAAAGTCAGAGAAGGCGGGATCCCTCACCAACCCCAGGCTGTCAATCATTTTAATGGAGTAAATCAGTGCTCAGTTGCAACCTTCCCCTCACACACACACACTGTTAGAGAATCTTGGGGTTTCAGTCACCCCTCTTCCCCTGGCTCAGCCCCACTTCCCCTCGCCACCCCCACCTCCTGGTCAAGTGGAGGAAGACGCGAACTCTGAAAGGCAGGCATTTTTACACCAATGTCCAAAGATACAGCTCTACCAGCCCTCACACTTCCTGTTTTGCCTGGATTTCAAAACCGCCACCTCACCCAGGTCCTCAGAACAAACATTTTGCCCAACTAGTTTCTGCTTTCTCTGTTCAACATCTTAAAACATGGCTTGTTATTTGCGGAAGAAAAAAAAGAACTTTGGCCCTCACCTCACACCACACGCAAAGTGGATCTGAGGCGGATCCCAGACCTGAGAATGAGAGCCGTCCCTACCGAGCTTCTCCTGTGACACGGAAGAAAATATTTGCCCCTGGGGACAGGCAAGGATTTCTTGGGAGGCAAAGAACATGACCGCAAAGGAAAAAACTGATAAATTAATCTGCATTAAAGTTTCAGCCTTCTGCCCTTCAAAGACACCTTGAAGGAAATACAGAAGCAAGCCACAGACCAAGAGAAAATGTTCCCAGCCCAGGTATCTGATGGGGCATTTGTATCAGAACATATCAAGAACTCATACAGCTAAAAAATGAGAAGACAAAGAACCAAATACACATGGACAGAAGACCTGAAAGACACTTCCCCAAGATGCCATACAAATGGCCAACAAGCCGTGGAAAAGACGCTCCCCATCATGGGTCATGAGGGAGCCGCCAATTCAAACCACAGTGAGATAGCACCTCACACCCACTAGGATGGCTGCAGTGTGAAAGACGGACAATAGCAAGTGTTGGCAAGGATGAGGGCAGCTGGGACGCTCACCCACGGCTGGCAGAGAGGTGACAGGCTAGGATCTTTTTGGAAAACAGTTTGGCAGTTTCTTATGAAGTTAAACATTGACCATACAGCACCAGTAATTCCACTCCTCGATGGGCACCCAAGAGAAATGAAAGCAAATAGCAGCCTCATTCATAACAGCCCCAACCTGGAGACAGCCTAAATGTCCGTCAACGCGTGAATGGAAAAAGAAATGGTGGTAGATGCTCACACAACAGAATGCTACCCCGTGGCAAAAAGGAACCGTGTTCTGAGACCCGCCACACAGAAGAACCGCAAAAACGGTGCACTGAGCAAAGGAAGGAAGTCACCAAAGAACAAATAGTGTATGACTCCATTTAGGTGCCGTTCTAGGATGGGTAAAACCGATATATAGTGACAGAAAGCTGGGGGCGGAGTGGAGGGAGGTTTGCCTACAAAGGGGCAGGAGAGAACTTTCTGGGGTGAGGGGACTGTCCTGTATCCGGATTATGGTGGGCACATGGGTGCCCACACCTGTAAAAATCCATCTGGCAGTAAACTTAGAATGGGGGTACTGTATATAGCCTGTACCTCAATAAAGCTGATTTTTGAAAAGGGTTGATATTGAAAAACCATATATGTATATATTTCTGTATATAGAGATATTTTCATATATGCCCATATCACAAGGAGAGTCCCTTTCTCCCACCCCAGACGCCCACCCCCTTTCCCCTAAGCAACCAATTACAGCCAATCCCATTGGTTTGCTTTCAGAAATAGATGCTCTCTTTCTCTCTCCATAATCTCTCTCTTTTCCCGCCCTGCACCCATGGGAGGTGCCATCCATGCTGCTCTGCACAACATGGAGCTATGCCAAAATAATCTTCCTAGGACTTTTTATTGAGGATAGCAGACCTCCAAAGTGCACCAGTCTTAACTGCACAGCCCGATGCCTTTTCACTGACATCTACACCTGAACAACCACCAAGGTCAAGAGCTGCAGCATTCCAGCTCCCCAGAGGCCCCCTCACGCCCCTTCGGCTCAGTACCTGCCCCAGAGTGACCACGAGTCTACAGCTTTCTCCTGAACTTCATAACAGTTGTTGGTATTTGGTGCCCCATGTCCATGGGGTCTATCCTGGGCCATGAGCAGGGGTCCTTCCCCCTCCCAGTGCTGTGCACTGATGGTCAGACTGAGCGCCCACACTGGCCCCATGTCACTGCCTTTGAGGGCCACGGCAGCTTCAGGTTCCACTGTACACAGGCTGCCTGGTGTCCCTCTTCTTGTTCCTTTGGCTGCTCAGAGACAAAGGCAAGGAAGAGACAGATGCTTTCATGGCCTGTTTGTAAACAGGACAGTTTAGGGCTGTGACGGGAACACCCTCAAGCCCCTGTCTTCATCTGGATATTCACACAGCTTTCCTGACCCTTGGTGTCCTTGCTGGCGGGGCAGTCGGGGTCCACCGTGGTGACAAGTCACAGCTCCTGACCCTGGCCAGCCCACATCCCCATACCCCCCACGCCCCCACATCCGCACACCCCCACACTTGCACATGTGCACACTCCCACACCCCCTCTGCTCTGATTCTGTTGAATCAGCTCTTCCCAGCTCCTCTCTGAGCAGGACTCTCCCTGGACAGAGGCCTTTAAACAAAAGTCTCAAGTCTTAGTTTTAAGCATTTCATTGGTCCTGTGAGGCACAATAGCTGGTCCTTTTGTCAGTAAAAGGGATAGGGAATGGATATATAGAAATAAAGGTAGTTTCACCCTCTACCACGAGAGCTTCCTGCTCTGCCATCTGGGTCTGCCTGGGGCCCGTGTCCCCAGCATTAGGGATGTCCCGGCCAAGTGGAAGCCAGCAGGGAAGGACAGGGAAGTGTTCCTTCCCCCAGAAGTGAGAGAAGAGGGAAGTGTGGGCCCGTGGAGAATGGGCCAGAGGACAGAAGTGAAACTAAGGAAAGTTCAACAGGAGCAGTAAGCCCCGAGCTTTACCACTCACGAGGCCCCCCTGCGTTTGACTCCGCTGCGTTGGAGGCACAGGAGTTTAAGCGAGGCACGAAGCGTGGGAAGTCGGGAGCAGCAATTACAAGGTGCTTTCTTCCTACTCGGAAATTTTATGAGAAAGTATGATGACCACAGAGGAATAAATTAGTGCGGCTGTGCTCAGATCTCAGTTAAGAAGATGAGTTGGAAAAGGAAGGCTATGCCCTGACAGCAGTGACAGGGCACCCACTTGCCCAGCAGGGTGTGGGGTGGGCCCCCAGCGGTGCACCGCCAGCTGCCCTCTCACTGCCCTCTGACCTGTGCGTCTGACCCAGGGGTGGTATTTTTGGCTCCTCTATACTCAGGGTCCTGAGCACCCTTGTGCCCCCTTTTCCCCCTGGTCCCCACTTTACCCAACCCTCACCTTTCAGCAAGGCCTGCAGGATGGCCACATCCACGTCCTGCTGGCCGTCCTTGCCTTCCCGGAAAATGGTCAGCAGCTGCCGCCTCCGGACGATGTCTTGGATCTGCAACAAACATTCCCTAAGTGAGGAACGTGGTAATGAGTGGGCTTCCTGACCTCTCCAAGGGGCTGGGAAAAACGAGGCCCCGAACACAAAGCCAGAGCCCTGGGCACGAGTCCTGCCTGCCTGCATGGCCAGGGCCACCACCTCACCTCTCCACACCCTGGACAGTGAGGACAAAGGTGAGCAAGGATAATATGCAGTGATTTCCAGTGGTCTGTTGGGCACAAAACACAACCCAAGTGCGAAGAATCTTCATCTTGCTCATGAGGCAGTGTCTGCTGAATGCCCAGCATGGCTTAACATAAGAAGCATGGCTTCTCCCCCGGTCCTCCCTCCTGGGCCCTGCCTCGCCCCACCTGCCTACCTGCCTAACTATCTATCTACCTACCTACCTACCACCTATCCATCCATCCACTCATCCATCCACCCAATCATCCACCTACCTACCTATCTACCTACCTACCTGTCTGTATATCTAGGTACCTACCCACTCTATCTACTCTCATCTATCATTTATCTATCACCTATCTATTTATCTTATCTATCTATCATCTATCATTGTCTCCTAGTTGCTATGCCTGCTACCAGTCGCTGCTCCCCATGACCCCTGCACCCCGAAGCCAGGGTGGGCCTTCCACAGATTCCTCACAGCTCCTGAAGGCTTCAGACTCCTCCCCCAGCTCCCCAGGCCGGCCACACCCAGCCTCACCTGCCTTCTCATCTCCTCTCCCAGCTGGGCCATGTCCCCCACGCCTCTGCACAGACCACCCCAAGCCCAGGGCGCACCCTGGCACACACCACCTCCACTCTAAGACCCCATCCCTCAGGGTCCGGCTTTTATGACAACTCCAAATACCCTCTGGTCTCCCACCCAACCCCTACCCCGTCCTCCAGCCAGAACGTCTCCTGAATTTAACCCAGCTTAACAGAGATTCACAGAGCAGAGCAGCTATCATTTTCTGAGTGCAAATATGCCGACACAGTACAGAGCACTCTGCACGGATGATCTCAGTCCATCCTGAGTTTAAGTACTAATTATCCCTCTTTTACAGACAAGAAAAGGAATGCCGAGAGAGGGCATGCAAGTTCCTCCTGACACACACCCCTGTGGTGTTGGCCGCAAGTCCCTGTGATGAGACCCCATGACTGATAGCCAAGTCCGCCAATGGCAGCATCTAGGAAAAGGCCCCCTCCTGTTCACCCTTGTCACTCACCCACGGTGTAGACCCATGCTCTGAGGTTTGCTGAATGAATCACTGATCATGACTATGGAGCAGGATCCCCTCCCCAGTGAACCAGAACAATGACACAGGGGCTCCCCCCTCGGCCTGAGACTGAGTGTATGAAATGCTGTTTTCAGGCCCTTGACTCCACAATGGAAGGCAGACTAAAAAAAAGGCGCATTGACAACAGTGGGTTAGATTCCATTCTGAGAACTGCTGAATAATTTATGAACAATTGAGCAGAGGCCCCAGGGCCCACCTGCCAATTCCAAATGGATGTGGGGGGGGGGGCGCGGAAGCAGCGCTGAAGTCGGGAACTGAGCCAGCGCTCACAGCCAGACCTCCGTGTCTTTGCAAACTGCCCTGACGCTCATGGCAAAAACCATCTCACAGAACCTCCGTATCTCACTCTGAGACCACAAGAAGCACCGACAAGAACAAGGTCACTATGCCACCCGCAAAACGCCCCAGGAACTGGCCCTGCCCCATCCAGAGTGAGCCCCCTGCCTTCGACCCTCCCCAGCCCCCCATCTGGGGCTCGGACTCTCAGCAGGCCTTTCCCACACCCATGGATCCCCAAGGGAATGTCATCCCTCCACTTGTGTGTCCCTGTTGTCTTTGGTTGGTGGGCATGGACTCCCCACAGGGCTTGAAATTAGACACAGTCGGAGCTAAGCTGCTCCACGGACTGGCCCTGAGAGCACACATCAGGCACTTAAAACTGAATTTCCACGAGCTTTTACAACCTGGCTTCTCGTTCACAGAGCGGGATGAAAGGTACAGACCTGGATTACTTTGCCAGCCACAACTTATTGTCAGGGGAACCCAGGAGCGGAGAGGCACCACCCGCCCCTCCAGAGAATCCTGCCAGGAAACAGAGGTGAGGTGACCCCAGGACAGTGGGCCTCAGCCCCTGGGTTAAGAGTGTGGCCAGGACAGCAGAGTCAGCACAACCACAGGAAGGGTGGGTGCGGGGCCTCTGTGCAAGCTCCTCGGGCTGGCCAAGGGTTTCAGGGGCGGGTGAGGCTGACCCGCCTCACTCCTTCACACTGATGCCCTTTGGAGGCTGGGGTCAGGGCCATGGGCTGTGCTCCCTCTGCAGAGCTCATCAGGGCCACCCAAAATCTGGACTGGGGAGACAGCCACTCCTGAGGCCGACTTCAGATGCCCCAGGTCTCCCGACCAAGTAAACAGCCTCCAGGTGTCTGGGAGAAACTCTCCCACTGTAGGCATAAAAGACAAAGTTCCGATGAAAATTACTGAAAAGCAAGATTACAGAATCGCAGGGCCGTTATGATCCTGGGCTGTAACAGCCACGCTCTCCCCTGGGCCAGGAGAAGTGGGTCAGGAACGGAGAAGGGTCCAAACCAGAGATCGGGGGATTGGGGCGCCCATGAGGTTCACGGCTCAAGAGTGGAGGGGATGGCTAGAAAGCGGGGCCCCAGAGCCCCCTCTCATCTAGGCTATATGGTGATGTTCCAGAAAATCCTTGAAATCTAGTGGGCTAGGTAAATAATGTCATCCTTAGAAATAAAAAAGAAAAGGAAAAGACAATAAAAGAGAAAAGGCTAAATGCAATGTGGTGTCTTGGTTTGGGCCCTGGGACAGATAAAGGACACTAGTGGATCAATATGACATTGGAATAGCCTGTGTTTCGCTAACAGTGATGTCCCAGAGTTCACGTCTAAGTTTTGACAAAAGCCCTGTGTTTTGTAGGACGTTATCATCAGGAGAGGCTGGGCGAAGGGTGGACAGAAACCCTCTACTGTCTTTGCAACTTTTCTGTAAATGTAAAATAATTCCAAAACAGAGAGAGAGAACAAGCAGGCCCGAAAGAAGCTGTGCCCTGCAGCAGAGGGCCATGCCCGCCCCCCACGTGGTGTGTTCCTGGACCCGTCAGCCGTGGGTTCCTGTCTCAGAACTCCTCCGTTTCCACTCCATCCATTCTGCCCTCGGCGTGGGAAGGACTGCCCCTTTGGGTGTAACTAACTCCCTCCCAGGTCTTGAACTCAAACCCTCTGATCCGGGAGACCAGGGGGCATTCCTGGGCTGCTCACATGCAGATCCCCAGGGAGGGCTCATGCCCACTGAATCATGGGGGAGGACCCACCATGTCCTCCATCTAAGGAATGCACGGGAAGCCCTTCCAGACGGCACCCAGGAGCCAGGCTTGGGCCCCGTCTCGTCCCCCTCTACCTGCCTCCCTGTCTTGCCAACTCCTGAAGGCCTCCATTCGTCTGCCTGCCAGCCTTGAGCTCGGCGGGCTCGGCCACCCACTGCGGTCACCTCACAGCGCCCGTGCTGCCAAGTCTCAGCTCTCCATCCCTCTGCTGCCCTCCCCAGCCTCAGCACCAGCCTCCTGCCCCTCCAGTCCAGCAGGCTCCTCCTCCCACAACAGCTGTGCTCTCACCCTGCAGTGTCCCAGCCCAGCTGGAAGTTCTGCAGGCAAGAGGCTGGAGACGTGCCCTCCCTTGGCAGAACAGGTCGCTGCCTCTCGAAGGCTTCCTGCCAGCCCTGGGCCGTCTGCCCACCCGGCTCAAAGACTACCACCCTCTGCAGATCACTTCCATGCCTGCCTCAGGCCCCCTGGGGTCTCTGTTTCTGGGTCCTGTGTGTCCTAGTCCTACTTACCAGGCCAACAGCCTCCAGACGTACCAGCTGCAGGCTCATGCCTGAAGACCGACGCGCCTGCCTGCCTCACCTTTTTGGTCCACTCCACAATCCTGCCTTCGGTGAAGGTCTCAAACATCTCCTGGAAGAACATGCTCAGCTTCTGCTGAATCAGGGAGATGGTGATCTCAGAGATGGGCAGACCAGCCACCTGGGCAATGACGTCGGCCACGCGGCCCGAGCCCTCCACGATCACGCAGGGGGTGCCGTTGGTGATGGCGTTGTAGATGGTCTGCAAGGCGGGGGCCAACCATGAGCCCCGGGGCCTGGATCCCCGCCCCCCCTGACACTTCCTAAAGTGGAGAATTCTCCAACAGCATTTACTGTCAGGGCCAGTGGGCTATTGTGAAATTCACTGAACAGTTTGCTAGCATTCCACTGCTCAGATGAAAAAGCAGCTAATCCTATATACTGTGGGGCATTTACCTCATGCATCATCTCTCGGGCCTATCGCCCCACGCTTCTGTAATGAAAGGTCTGGACATTTCCACCCATTGACCTGTGGACACGTGAGCCATCTCCAGATACTCTCCAGAGACAGGAGGCGCTGCCTGGCCCGGACTTTCGCTCCCTCGTTAAGGCCCAGGGTAAGACCAGGACAACAAGAGAGACCCCAGGACCCAGGGTGAGATCAGCTTCAGGAAGGGGCTCGTGACCCCAGTAGGAAGGAGGCCTTCAGTGGGAGCAGGCGCCCTACTCTGGGTGCGAGGAAGCAGCCTGGGCACCGTCTGTGGGAGAGCCATGAAGAGGATGCTGCAGGGGTGGGCGTGGGGGACCAGATGCTTTCCCATCCCCCAGGACACCCCAAGGTTCTAGGTTGACCTCCTGCAATCACTAAACATAAACGGACGTTTTCTATGATCCCATAAACGAAACGTCCATGCTCCTGCCCCAAATCTGCAGGCTGTAATGTTGTTGTCTGTTCCTACAGCAGAAATAAAGTTGGTCAGCATCCCATGAGTGAGGTGAACCACACCCCATAGGGAGGGCTCTGAAGAAAGGTTTGTGGGCAGTGAGTTAAAACCACCGAGGAGCCTGCCTTCGATTCAGCTGCTGGACCCTCGGGGCTGGGGCGTGGCCTGAGGGCCTATATTTTGAGAACCCCTTGAGGGGAGTCTGGCTGCAGAGTTGCAGAAACCCCCACGGGCTGCCCCAGGGTCCAGGAGGGGTGGTGGCGAGGGGCGCCGGCTCTATGATTGCTGCAGTCCCCTCTGGAGCCCCCTTACTTCTGTGCTGGTCAACCGCCCAGGGCCAAAGCCAGCGCAGCCCCCCCACAGCAGGGACCACTCTGCAGGCTCCCTTCCCAGCCCACCTGCCCCCTCGGAAAGGGCCCTGCCACGTGGTGGGCCTCCCTTTCTCCACCCTGTGGTGGACAAGCCCTCTTGCCAATGACCCCGCTGGGATGCTGGTAACAGCGCTTTGGGCCAGCTGTCCCCCCACAGCAAGACTCGACCCCCAAGACGCCCCCACCCTGCAGCCAGTACTCACGTGCAGTGTGCCAGGTCCCCCCTCCAGCACCACACAGACAATGGGGATCTTGATGGCCACGCCTAGGATGAAGCACAGAGGCCCCGCTTAGGGAAGGCAGGGCTCAGACTCTCCACCTGGGTACAGTTCCCACCCCCCTGCCAGCTCCAGCCTCATCCCATGCGAGCGTCGGTTGGGAGCCATGTTGTAAGTACTAAGCAGCTTTAAAGGTTGGCACCCTGGAGCTGCCAGAGCACCTGCCTTTTCTGTGTAATGAGAGCAAACTCGAGGGCCCGGTGATGGCACCTCTCTTGCACCTGCCTCTCCTGCCCCTTTTCGGGGTGGGGGAGAGCTGGGGGCTGTGGGCCATCAGAGCGACAAGCAGGGTCCAGCAGGACACCACAACCAGCTGCCTTTCTCTGCAGGCTTTCACAATGCCTCAACTCTGGGCGTGCCACAGGGACACATCAAGCAGTGGCACACGCACACACGTGACGTGGGAGCTTGGCATTGGAAACTCTGTCCTCTGTCCGGCCGTCCGGTCCCCACCTTGAGCTTTTTTTCAGCCAGTCGGCAGCCGGGGGATGTGTGAAGACTTCAGAAATGTCTTTCCCCGGGCCACAAACGTTCTCTCCAAGTTCCTGCATGATCTCACGGCCCCCACACACTCGCACCCCCAAACACTCCGCACCCACGTCCTCAGTGGAGCAGGGTTCTCAGGGTGGTCCCCGGACCGGCACCCTCAGCGTCACCTGGGGACTTGGGAATGAGGTTCTCACCCATCTGGACCTGTGAGTCAGAGCCCCTGGGGTGGGCCATTCTCCGGGTTGACAAGCCCCCCAGGGATGCTGATGTGCAAGGAACAACGCTGCTCCGAAGGTGCCCACCCAGCCCAGGGACAGAGCTAGAAATTCTGATATCTCGGTCCTTCTTCACCTCCCTCAAATCATATGCAAAGTCCTGTGTATTTGACCTCCCAGTGTCCTAGCCTCCATCCCATCCCACCTCAAGGAAAGATGTCCAGGCCCGAGTTTTGGCAGGTTCTGTCTTCTGAGCCGAGACATGTTTGTGTGGTCGAATGGCTATAGGATGGTCTGTGACCTGAGAGGGAGCAGAGGAGCCGGGGGCCTGCCCTGACTGTCCTTCACCTGGTTAAAAGGGACGAGAGATGACCCTACCGAATAAGTGCAAAGAGATGGTGGGAAAGAAATCCAGGTGCCTTCTGATCGCGCACCTCGAGTGCCCCGCCTGTTGAATGTCCTGGTCACGGACAGCTGTGTCCCAGACACCTTGACCAGCCTGCTCCTCTCTCTGTCCCGCGCGCCCTCGGAAGCGAGCTCCACTCACCTCCTCTCTCCTTGGTCTGCTCCGATATGAACTTCTCCAGCTTCGTCCTCAGGGGAATCTCCACCCCGTAGCGGCCGTGGGTCCCGTCATCCACAAGGATGAAGTGGGAGTGGTTGCTGTCCAGGCAGGTCAGGTGCCCTTGGCCGTCCTCATCCACGATGTACTCGGCAGGGAAGCCACCCTGAGGACGGCAGAGAAGAGTCGGACACAGACAGACGGAAAGTCCTACATCTTTAACGCTGGGAATGAGGGATCTAGTAGGCTGATAAACGACCCTCCAAAGATGCAGGAGTCCTGATCGCTGGAGCCTGTGAATGTTCCCTTGTTTGGAAAAAGGGTCTCTGCTGATGCGACGAAGTTAAGGATCTTAACATGGGAAGATTAATCTGGACTGGGTTATCCAGGTGGGTCCTAAATGCCATCACAAGTGTCCCTGAAAGAGAGAGGCAGATGGACACGTGACGACAGAAGACGCGGAGGCCGTGTGACCACAAAGGCAGAGGCTGGAGTGACGTGGCCACAAGCCAAGGAAAGCCGGCAGCCGCCAGAAGCTGGACGGGGCGAGGAAAGACCCTCCCCTAGAGCCTCTGGAGGAAGCACGGCTCTGCCGACAACTTGACTGTGGCCAAGTCATACCGATCTCGGAGTTCTGGCCTCCGGAAACGGCAGAGAGGAAATTTCTGTTGCTCTAAGCCACCAGGTTTGTGACATTTGTTGCAGCCACCCCAGGACAGTGATCCCAGAGGGACGGCTGCTGGACCAGCGCACACCCCCTGTTGTCCACAGGGGCCGGCAGGCTGGTATCGTGGGGAGTCTTCTGAACTCCAAATGTGGGGAAGAGAACATAGTGATCCTGGAAGTCACCCACTCTCTCTCGGCCTCAGATTTCCGCTCCACAGAATGAGCACACAGGACAGGACCAGCCCCGTCCAGCCAAGTGCGTCTACGATGCTGACACAGATGGAACACAAAGGCCGGAGTCAGGCTGCCCAGATCTCGAGCATTTGTGATGGCTAAAGGAATCACACCAGAGAGGCTCCCCGGGAAACGAGCACAGGCTGCACGGCCCAGGGGAGAAGGGCCGGTTCCCGAGTCACCACTCATGGGGCAGTTATGAGAAAGCCTCCTCAGAAGTCACGGAGATGACGGGGTTCAGGGCAGGCCGCCCCAAGATGTGTGCCACTCTGCCATGCGGATTCTTCCGAGCTGAAGACAATAAAGGCTGGGAAGACTCAGGAAGAACATTCAACCTTACCCCAAACTGCCTAAAAGAATTTCACCTAGAAGGCCTGTTCCAGGAAGCCATAAGATATCACACCGTAAGATAGCTATAGCATAACGTGAAATAGGTGCAATAGAAAGGCACCAACAGGGGCCGGCCCGGTGGTGCAGTGGTTAAGTTTGCACGTTCCACTTCAGCGGCCCAGGGTTCACCAGTTCCGATCCCGGGTGCGGACATGGCATCACTTGGCAAGCCATGCTGTGGTAGGCGTCCCACATATAAAGTAGAGGAAGATGGGCACGGATGTTAGCTCAGGGCCAGTCTTCCTCAGCAAAAAGAGGAGGATTGGCAGTAGTTAGCTCAGGACTAACCTTCCTCAAAAAGAAAGAAAGAAAGGCACCAGCAAGCCCATTTTTGGCCCAGCAAAACTTGCTTTAACAAACATTTGCATTTCCGTCTCCATGTAAATTGTCTTCCTCCCCTCTGAAATCCCAAAGACTACCCCAACCTCCTCCTTTGCCTTTAACTGAAGATGCTACTTAAGCTGGCAGCTTTGGCCAGATGGCCGAGTTATGCAGTGTCCTTGGTTTCTCCCATGTATACATGTCATAAAGCTCTGTTGATTTTCCCCTGTTATTCTGTCTCATGTGAATTTAATTTGTAGTCCAGACAGAAGGACCCAGAGTGGGCAGAGGAATTCTTTCTCCCCTACAGAGGCTTGTGTTTGGGGCCAGTGTCCCCCGAGCTTTCCTGACTCTGTGGACTAAGTGGACGTGTGCTCATTATGCCAAATCTAGTGTCCCTAAACAATCTTATCAGATGAAACAAATTATCTTTTCCAACTCAAGGCTCCGTATTTGAGCAATTGCTTCCCACAGCTGCACCCAGTGAAATGGAAACAGGAGCGCTCTCTCTTCAATCTTAAAAGAAGCTCCTTGTGGGTAATGACTGTCGGAAGTCAGAGCATCATGCAGTCCCTGGGCTGGAGGAGATCTGAGTGCAGGGGTTCAAGGGTCACAAGGTCACACTTTGGGATCAGACAGCCTGGGGTCAAGCCCACCCAGACGCTCATGGGCCGCGTGCTCTTGGCCAAGCCACCTCCTTGCACTCAGCCCCCTTCCTTTCTCATCTGAGTGGCTGTTAGCAGAGCCCCAGACCAGCGGTGGCTCTTAGGCGACTCCTATGTGGACCCATCTTGTAATCTCAAGGGGGAAACCAGAGTCCAGCCAATTAGCTACTTGTCCCGGGTCACCAGCATCTGCAGTGCGGGGGCCTCGAGCCCAGAGCTCCTGTGTCCCTGTCCAGCCTCTCCCCTCCACGCTGCATCTACCCTGGTGCCCAGATGGTGGTCTGTCCACTGCTGTCCCCCGTCAGATCCTACACATCAACTCCCTGCCTCCCGTCTCTCCTCTGACCCCACCACCCCAGGAGCACGCCCACTCGGCTCACCGTGGGATGGATCAGGCCTTCTCGGTTGTGCAAGGTGCCCCACGTGGCAATTCCAATGGTGACGACTTCTCCTTCGTTGTAGCTGCTGCTCAGGCTGAAGTCGCGCACGGCCTCACCCACCTGCTTCATCACACCCGTGTGGGTCCCCCCAGTGATAATCCAGGCCCCTGGGGAAAGGAGAGAGGGTGGGCAGGCCCATGGGTCCTGGTGCGCACCCTGCCACGCCTGAGCTTGACACCTAAGGCCCTGCATGCTTCTGATGCTCAGTCCCCCATGCCCGCCGAGCCCCTACTCAAGGGCCTTCAAACTCATGATCAGGGGTAAGTCTTAAAAGCTGGAGGCATCACAGTCTCTTGTTTCAGAGTGTCCTATAAAGCCATAGTGATGAAAACAGCACGGTACTGGTACAAAACAGACACACAGGTCAATGGAACAGAATTGAGAGCCCCACACATCTACAGACAGTTAATCTTCAACAAAGGAGCCACCAACATACAGGGAGAAAGGAAAGTCTCTTCAATAAATGGTGTTGGGAAAACTGGACAGCCACACACACAAGAATGAAAGTAGACCGTTATCTCACACCCTACACAAAAATTAACTCAAAATGAACTAGAGACTTGAATCTAAGACCTGAAACCACAAAACACCTAGAAGAAAATATAGGCAGTACACTCTTTGACACTGGTCTTAGCAGCATCTTTTCGAATACCATGTCTACTCGGGCAAGGGAAACAAAAGAAAAAATAAACAAGCGGGACTTCATCAGACTAAAGAGCTTCTGTAAGGCAAAGGAAACCAGGAACAAAACGAAAAGACAGCCCACCGACTGGGAGAAAATGTTTGCAAATAATATATCCAACAAGGGGTTAATCTCCATAATATAAAGAACTCACACAACTGAACTATAAAAAAAACAAACAACCCGATCAAAAAATGGGCAGAGGATATGGACAGACAATTTTTCCAAAGAAGATATACAGATGGACAACAGGCAAATGAAAAGATGTTCAACATCACTAATGATTAGGAAATGCAAATCAAAACTACAGCGAGATATCACCTCACACCCATCAGAATGGCTATAATTAACAAGACAAAAAATAACAAATGTGGGAGAGGTTGTGGAGAAAAGGGAATGTAAACTGATGCAGCCACTATGGAAAACAGTATGGAGATTTCTTAAAAATAGAAATACCATACGATCCAGCTATCCCACTTCTGGATATTTATCCAAAGAACATTAAATCAACAATACAGAGAGATCTATGCACCCTTATGTTGGCTGCAGCATAATTCACAACAACCAAGACATGGGAGCGACCCAAGTGCCCATCAACTGATGAATGAGTAAAGAAGAGGTGGTGTATATATACGATGGAGTACTACTCAGTCATAAAAAAGACAAAATCGTCCCATTTGCAACAACATGGATGGACCTTGAGGGTATGGTGTTAAAAAAATAAGCTAGATAGAGAAAGACAAGATAGAGAAAGATAAATGAGCTAGATACAGAAAGCTAGATAGAGAAAGGATTTCACTCATATGTGGAAGATAAACTAACACATGGACAAAGAGAACAATTTAGTGGCTACCAGAGGGGAAGGGGGCTGGGGGTGGGCACAAGGGGGTGATGGATATAAAGTAGACTATTGGTGGTGCGCACGATGCAGCCTATACAGAAACTGAAATATAATAATGTACACCTGAAATTATACAATGTTATAAACCAATATGACCTCAATAAAATAATTTAAAAAAAAAAAAAACAGGATTTCAGAGGAAGCCAAACCGCGATTACGTCCTCAACGCTGCAGCTGGGAGCCGAGGTTTCCTGTGCTGCTCAGGGAGGCGGGGACAGGAACAGGCCCCCCAGCCCACCCCACCCCCAGCTCCTGACGGCAGGCCTTGTCCTCTCTGCCTGCCTCCTGTCCAGTCTCGGAAACATGGCACCTCAGAAATTTCTCTGAATGCTTCTATATCAAAACACATAAACTTCCCTTCTTCCCCTTGGTTTTTGGGCATAGAGTGTGGTAGACTGCATCCCTGTGTCCGCCACTGGGCCCTGTTCCCTGTGCGGGATCATAAGTCCCACCCACTGCCACACAACTTACAGAGGCCCCTATGGGGGACACACCTCCCACCCCACTGTCCAGCCCAACCAGTGGCCCGGTTTGGTCCTCTCATGCTGGCAAGAAGAACCGATGCCAGGTCTGAGGAACCTGAATTTGCGCCAGCTGTTTTTGCAGTACTCCATCTGCCACGAGGACAGCAGGTCCCCTGTGGGGTCTGCTCCTCTGGTCTGTGTCCCGGAATGAGAAGACACATGGAGCGGACCTGCAGCCGCTGACCTGCAGCCACCTCCTTGAAACATAAGCCAAGAGCCACGTCTGCTCTTGTTTGGGCTGCCTGGTCCCAGCACGGTGCCGACAACTGTACAGGCATTGAAGCCTGGAAGCCAGTCATGGCGTCGCCATAAAAACCAAGCTAAACCACGTGGCACTGGCCTTGGGGCCGGGAAGTGGCTGATTGACAGTAAACGCTGAAAAGATAACCACGAGATGTGGTACAACCGTCACCCGTGACTCCCTGGGGACAGGTGAGCGCCTGCTGAATGTGCGGCAGAGGTTACAAGTGTGCTTGCTGATGGTCAGCTGCACTGAGCCAAGATTCGGTCGATCTGCAGGCAGGGACGGAGGGAAATGGAAGGATCCCGAAAACCCAGGGCCTACAAGTAGACAATGAAATTGAGCGACATGGGCCAATTAAGACTCAGATTAAGACTCTGTTTCAGGGCAAAGGCCAAACCGAGGGTGTGGCCCTCACACCCTTGGCTGAAACCAGATCCCAGAAAGAGGCTCAGTGCCCTCTGGGTGACCCCAGTCTCACCTGGACCCCAAATCCTTGCTCTCGGGGCATTGACTTACACTGGCAGAACCCCCTCAGGGGCCCTGGGCATGGGATCTGCTTATCGATTGTCACTTTGAGAGAGCCCCGAGGACCGCATCCCGAGGAGCCCTGGATACTTCAGGCGGACACAGGGTCCCGGCACACAGCCCCTGCCCTGCTCTTACTGGGAGTGTGACCTCAGGGAGGGAGTCAATGACGGAAACGAATCCTTCCTTCCATGACACTGACAGAAAGATTAGGTAACAGGAACTCACTCGCACCCCCCAGGCTAACCCAGGCTCCTGGCCTCCTCTGCCCGCCCGCGGAAGCTCACAGCTTCCAGGCCTCCTCTAGGCGCAGAGCAGGGCGTCACCATCGGGGAGTGAGCCAGGGCCCTGTCTGTCCTGACAGGCAAGCCAAGCCAGCCGTGGGGCAGCAGCAGGAC
This sequence comes from Equus asinus, assembly GCF_041296235.1. Lineage (NCBI taxonomy): Eukaryota > Metazoa > Chordata > Mammalia > Perissodactyla > Equidae > Equus > Equus asinus. The sequence continues at coordinate 40,069,989 of NC_091807.1, read as the reverse complement.
ATCAGGGAAGGAGGGTGGGCAGGGAGCGCCGGGTGAGTCTGACCACATGCTTCTCCACTGGGGCCCAGAGTGGCCTCAGGGACCCCCGAGGGCCAAGCAGTCCCAACGCCCCGGCTCTGTCTCGCAGGGACCCACTCCTCCCTCAGCCTGCCCCTTGCTCCCAGGCCTGAGCGCTCCCTGTGGTCCAGGCCTCATGTCCCCCCTCCCAGGCGTTACCTGTGGTCTGGGCCACCTTGACCAGGCCTCTGCGGAAGACGTTCTTCAGCCTGGGCTTCATGTTAAAGTCCTTGGCCCCTCCAGTGACCGAGATGAGAAGGTTGGGGACATCCAGGCCCCAGTGCTGGGTGATGAGGTGGTAGATGACGCTGGAGGGCGTGTCCTGGGAGAGGCGGACATACTGCGGGGAAGTCAGAGGACAGCAGAGGAGGCTGGGTCAGTGGCCAGCTGGGCCAGTCCGAGGCCACAGCACAGTGGGGGACAGTGCCCCCACCCCCGGCCATGTCCCATAGCCCCAAGCGGGCCGTGGTCGCCTCACCCCTGGGTCTAGATTCAGTGAGGGTTGCAGCCATACAGGGCATGAATTGGGAGAAAAGGGGGAGGCAAAGGCCCAGAAGAGGGGCCCCACGGCAAAGAACTGCCCCTCATCGTCACAGACCCTCAGCCCAGCTGCCTCTCTACTCTCCCTCTCTGTGTCGGGGGCACCCCACGCTGGAGACCCCATGTCTGCTTCAGTCCCACAGTAAAGGCCAGCCCGCCGTCGTGTCCTCCCAGGTTTAACCAGCAGCTGTCCTGTCCTTCCTTCTCTCCGTCTTCATCTAGTACAGTCTCCCTCTTGGCCACACGCCTGCCCTGGGTCTCCATGACCTGTCACTTTGGGTCAGTTGCCCTTGGCCTCTGGTCCAGACACTGCCCTCCAGGGCCACTCTCACTCCGAGCCCCTGTGCTGCAGAAGAACGCCCGTGCTCCATGGAGGACGCCTCCTCTCGGGTTGGGCCAGCCACACCTAAGACACCCAGCCCATTGGACTGGCCCTGAGAGTGGCTCCAAAGGACAGGGGCTTGGTGAGCACCCAACACGTGGTGGTGCTGATGCAGCGGGCTCTGGGCCGGTGGCCACCCAGGAAGCTGGTGTGACCCCATCCTCGGACCCTCCTTGTGCAACCTCTTTGGCCAAGTGGGCAGCGTCTCAGAGACTCAGAGGAGTTGAGGAGAAAAGTCACACTCAGTTAGTAAGAGGTTCAGGGTTTCCAGAGCCCCAGCACAGAAGAAGTGGCTCCACCAGACCCCATAGGTCAACGATGCCCAAAAGCTGCATCAAAATCCTGCAGAAGACTGGTTAAAATGAGGGAGGCTGGGCACCCAATTCAGCAGGTCTAGGGTGGGGCCCGAGAGTTCGCTTGGCAGTGCTGTTGGTCCAGGGACCACCCCGCGATCCACCGTACATGACAGACTCGCCAGGGCCTGGGCCTCCCTCTGCCCCTCCCGTGTTCCTGAGCAAGCTCAAGGCTCTGCTGGCCTCCCACCCTGCTGTGCGGCCCCCTGGCACAGCTCTCGCCTCTGCTACTGGGTCTGTTAGCCTTGGGGAGCCCCGCCTGCCCCACCCTTAGCCCTGGGAGGGCTCTGTGCCCTGGGATTTCACCCAGCCTCTCCCTCCAAACCCAGGAAGTCCCAGCCACCGAGGGTCACTGACAGTGGGGTCTGGTCCACAGTAAGAATAATGGAGTGATGGAAACCAACCTTTCCCACCTTCTGGCCCAGGCCCATGAAGGCAATGTCACCAAAGGCGTCCGTTGGCATCTCCTGGACATGCTTCTTTGGGTCCCATTCCTTGCCCTGGAAGGCACAGGGCCAGGTGGCCTCCTCCAAGTGCTGCTCATGCGTGTAACCACACTCGCACACCACCTTCCTGCAAAGACCACACAGTCACCAGAGGTAACGGGGTGCCTGTCCTGCTCCTGCTGGGGGTGTCACAGAGGCCCAGTGGAGACCCAGGACTTTCACCCCACCCAGCAGTAACGAGGCATCCTGGCCAGAGTGTCAGTGGAGGCCACATGGGGGCAGTATAAGGCACCCCTGCCCCTCCTAGCCAGGGTGGGATCAGGGGAGGCCCAGTGGGGAGCTGGAACTCCCCCCACTGCACAAGCAGGAACAAGAAGCCCCTCCCCACCAAGCATTAGTTGAAGCTCAGGGGGACTTGGCCCTCCGCCTCTACAAGGCAGTGACGAGATGGTGCCCTTCCTCCCCATAGGCAGATCATAGTGGACCACCTGAAACACAGGATCAAGAGTCTTACACCGTAATCCCTACAATATCAAGGTTTCAACTGGAAATCAGTAGCCATACCAGAAACCAGGAAAATCTCAACCAGAATGAGAAAAGACAAGAGCCACCAGGACCAAGATGACACAGATCTTGGAATGATCTGGCAAGGATTTTAAGGCAGGCACCACAAAAATGCTTTAACAAGAAATTGTGAACACACTTGGAAAAAATGAAAAAATATAAAGTCTCAGCAAAGAAATAGACGACACATCAAATATAAATTTTAGGACTGAAAAATGCATTAAACAAAATTTTTAAAACTCACTGGATGAATTCAGCATCAGAATCGAGGTGACAGAGGAAAGAATCCATGAATTTGAAGACAGAACAGTTGAAATGAACCAATGTGAACAACAGAGAGAAAACAGGCCTAAATAAACAAATAAACAGACCCTCTGGGGCCTGTAGAACTATGACAAAAGATCAAACATTCACATCATCAGAGTCCCCGAAGGACAAGAGAAAGAAGGCAAGGCTGAAAAAGTATGTAAAGAAATTATGACCAAGTGAGAGCCTTCCCAGGAATGCAAGGTTGGGTTAACATTTAAAAATCAATTGATCTAATGTACCATATTTGCAAAATAAAGGAGGAAAGTCATATGATCAATTGCTTGGATGCATAAAGTATTTTACCAAATTCAACCCCCATTCATAATAACAACATTCAACAAACTAGGAATAAAGGAGAATTCCCCAACCTGATAAAAAGCATCTATGAAAGTCCTACTGGCAACAGCATACTCAATGATGAAAGGTTGAATGCTTTATCCTGGAGACTGAGGACAAGACAAGGACGTCCACCCTCACCACTGCTATTCAGCAGGGTGCTAGAGGCCCTGGCTAACGAAATAAGCAAGGAAGAAAGAGAGATAGAGAAAAGGCAAACAGATAGGAAAAGAAGTAAAACCATATTTATGCACAGGTAACATAATTGTGTGTGTCGAAAATCCTAAGGAATCTACAAAAAAAAAACCACAAGAATTGACAAGAAAGTCTAACAAGTTTGTAGGACACAAGGTCAACAAACATTAATCAACTTCATTCTATATGAAGAAACAAACAATTAGAAAGTGAAATTTTAAAAAAACAATACTACCAACAATAGCAAAAAAGAAAAAAGAATGGCCAAAATTTCTCATATTTGAAAAAAAAAGACACAAATCTACAGATTCAAGAATATGAGTGAACACTAAACAGGACAAGCCCAAAGGAGATGCACACCAAGACGTGTAATGGTCAAACTTCCAAAAACTAAAGACAAAGGAAAAATCTTGAAAACAGCAAGACAGAAATGATACTTTGCCAGTTGGAGGAAAACAATTCAAACAACAACTGACTTCTCATCAGAAGCCAGGAAGAAATAGCGCAACATTTTTCAAATACTGAAAGACAAAAACTATCAGCCCAGAATTCTATATCAGCAAAAATGTCATTCACATATGAAAGGGAAGTCAAGACATCCTCAGACGAAAGAAAACTAAGGGAATTTGTCACCAGCAGAGCTACCCTACAAGGATGGCTAAAGGAAGTTCTCTAAACAGAAATGAGATGATAAAAGAAGGAATTTTGGATTATCAGAAAGGAACAAAGAATAACGGAAAGAGAAAAAATACGGGTAAATAGAATACCTTTTCCTTCTCCGGAATTTTCTGAATTATGTTTGATGGTTGGGTTGAGCCAAAGTTACAACACTTTCTAACATGGTGCTCAATGCATGTGGAGGAAATATTTTAAGCAATTATATTATAAATGGGGATGAGTAAGGGATGTGAAAGGAGGTAACGTTTCTACGCTTCACTCAAACTGGTCAACACCAGGAGACTAAGTCATACACATATTGGCAGATTATGTAAGACCAGCAGATGAGCAGATATCAGTAGATTGTGATAAACTGTGAATATATAATATAAACCTGGAGCAACAAATAAACAAAGCTCTACAAAGAGATACTCTCAAAAATAGTGTGGATAAATCAAAATGGAACTCTAAAAACTATTCAAGTAACCTACAGAAAGGCAGGAAAAGAAATACAGAGCAAACTGAGAACCAAAAAGAACATGGCAGACTCAAGTCCCAACATATCAATAATCCCATTAAATGTAATGTCTGAATAGACGAGTTGAAAAGCAGAGATTGGCAGAGTGCATAAAAAAAATCAGACCCGATTATTGGTTGTCTACAAAAACCTCACTTCAAATATAACGATATAGGCCCGTTGAAAGCGAAGGACCAGACAGCAACCAAGAGGAGCCAACTGTCTACACAGCAACTCAGACGGATCTCAACGGCCTTACGCCGAGTGAAAAAAAAGCCAGTCAGACGATCACATAGTGTATGATTCCATTTATGTGACATTCTAGAAATGAAAAAATTGTAGAGACGGAGAACAGATGAATGGTCGCCAGGGGTCAGGGATGGCGGGGTGGACGCAAGTCTGTAACCAGTGGTGGGACCATGGAATCTCTCTGTAGTATCTTCGCAACCTCCTGTAAGTTTATAATTATTTCAAAATAAAAGGATTAAAAACCCCACACAGTGCAGGCTCAAAGCAGAAACTCTCAGCCACGGGCCAGCAGGATGCACACGGTCCCCCAAACTCTCCCCTCCCACCAGGCCCAGCTGGATGCCCGTGGTCGTGCTCCAGAACTCCAGCCTCCGGGAGCTGCCCCTGTGTTTTCTGCTTTTCCCCAGCAAGAATGCATTGACGGCTCTTTCAACTCTTACGTCCTCTCTTATTTTCTTCGTCTTCAGGGGTTGAAATCTCTTTATTCCTTTACTACTATATACTGGGGTTTCAGGAGACAGAGGAGATAAGTGTGTTCGTCACTCCTTATTTGACTGGAAATCTACAGATGTTTTAGATTCCTACTTTTTGCTGGTAATAAATGACCCAGACGACCAGATGCAGATGAGACCCCGAAAAAAGTCTAAAACCAGAGGAAAGCTGAGCCAGATGGTACAGGCGACAGACTCCTGGACCAGAAGAAAGAGGACAAGTTTCTCTGCCACCCAGCAAGTGTGACCTCATATGCTTCTGACTCTCAAGTTCTCAGTCAGTAAATGGGAAAAATAATGCTTTCACTGCCCCCAACCCTGCAAAACTCTGTGAAGGTCACATGAGGTTGGGATGGGAAATAATTTATCAAATTAGTGCAAATTAACTAACCATGCATGGACGAGGGATCAGTGAAAAGACCCACTGCCTACTGATACCCAAGAGCTCCTGGGCTCCTCTCAGGCTGTCCTTCCCTACTCGTGAAGCAGGTCCCTGGCCAGCCCCAGTTTCCACTGCTCACACAGGGTCTCCCAGGACTGCCCATGCCATGATGGACTCGAGGCACGCCCACTGACCATCCCATCCTCTGAGACCCCTAACGAGACTCAAGGCACTCTCAGACCTGCGGGGGTCTTAGGGAACACCTTGCGTGGCCCCCTCAATCTATGGATGAGAGCGCTGGAGCCAGGGTGGGGGAGGGGGTCACCAGGACAGGGACCCGAGCTCTCGTATTTTGGCTCACGGCTGCCCCAAATTTTCTCTTAAGTTTCTAACAGCCAGCCCATAATAAGCTTCCTCCTTTCCCTCTCCTCTTGAACCATCGCCCTCGGGTGAGATTAGATCTTGAATCTGTGTGTGTTCCCTAGCTGGACACAGCGCAGGAAATGTGCTGAGAGCGCTGACCCAGAAATTAAACAATCAGAGAATCTGCTCCTGAGCTCTTGGCCTAGATGGGCATAAACGGGAACACCACGGCTAGCATCCTGTGGGAGAAATGAGAGCTCCATTCTCTCCAATCTGGGTCCCTTCCTGCAACCTGAAGGAGCCGTCATAACACCAGAATGAACTAGCCATTCCATCTGCTATCTCCCTGGGGCAGCTCCTCTCCTTAAACCTGATCCTAATACAGGTGCTTCTGGAAGTTTTCAGAACCAAACGCATCCTGAGCACTATTTCTCCAAAGCGGGACGGAAATACTAAAGAAGGAAGATCTGGATTCCCCAACCCTCGCTGACCCCCGCCAACATTTCTCCACTGGTTTAGCATTCAGAGGAAAGAAGGGGTCGGGGCCTAGATCAATGGCACCCCGAACCCCTACAAACAGAAACCAGATTACCGCAATAGTCTACAAAATGTTTTCGAAACCAGATTCCTACACAGGAAGTTATGTATCACAAGTTCCCTCTGAGGCTGTTTTCATAAACCCATTTAAAAATAATGAAAGCCGGAGACCTCATTACAAAGTACTCTCTGTATATTGTCAGAATAAGCGGTGTGAACCCGAAACTCTGATTACGCACCAAGAATACGAGAGGTCACTAGCCGTGAAGCTGTCAGCTGGAGCACGGTGGCGACCTTCTCAGCTCAAGGTCACTCCTATGACCGCTCAGTGAGGAATAAGGGGTCTTATCTGAAGCAGAGCCATGCCAGAGGTGTGAACCCCAAAACATCCATGGGGCACTTTTAGTAATAACACCTGGGCACATTACAGGACCCCAGAAACGACGTGATCATCGGTGACTGTTCACCTCTCACTCCATACCGTAATCCGCTTCTATCTTCCCCTATGTCATTCAACAAATATAAGTGGATGTTAACTGTTTGTCAGCAGGTCAGAGCTCAGAACTGGCAAGAGGCAGAACCACAAAGCCACACAATTACAGCACAATCGACAACTGGTATAAACGAGAAATATACAGGGGCCGGCCCGGTGGCACAGTGGCTATGTGCGCACGTTCTGCTTTGGTGGCCCCGGGTTCGCCAGTTCAGATCCCAGGTGTGGACATGGCACCGCTTGGCAAGCCATGCTGTGGCAAGCATCCCACATATAAAGTAGAGGAAGATAGGCACGGATGTTAGCTCAGGGCCAGTCTTCCTCAAAAAAGAAAAAAAGAGAGAGAGAGAAATATACAGAGTGTGGTGGGAGGGAGAGGTGACCTCTTGGGGTGTGGTCAAGGAGGGCTCCATAGCAGAGGCAGCATCTGCAACAGGCCTTGAAGGATAAGTAGGAGTTCACCAGGTGACAAAGAAGGAGTTCAAGTGAGGAAGAGCGTGGCCCAAGTGTGGCACAGCACAGACTAGGGTGTGGGTGTTGGGGAAATGCAGACACGAATGAACACGGTTTGTGGGGTAAATAGAAATGCTCTGAGCACCCTAGGCCTACGTGGATATGGGACTGTCCCCCTGCCGAGGTGGGCCGGTCTTCCTCTGCTCAGCTTCTCTGCCTGGGAACAGAGAAAGGGCCACTCACCCAGCATCAGACAGCTTGGAGCTCTCCACAAAGTACATGCATTCTTTCTTCTTGATGTTTTCAGGAATCCAGGAACTCAGATTTTTTTGCTGAGGGCAAAAAAGGGTACTTTGAGATCCTTGGGCATCAAATCTACACTTTCAAATGAGCACATCCTAGGCTTCTCTTAGACACACTGATGCTCCCTGACAAGCTTCGAGGGTCTTTTTTCAGAGAAGCGAGGCCCGAGCCCTCCCTGGCCATGCCAAGGGTTAAATTACCCTCACCAAAGGCCTCAGGTGTGGAGTCAGGACGGAGGAGTGAACAGGTGCGATCACCTCCTCTTGGGCCCAATTTGAACCTGCACAGCACTTTACAGTTTATCTGTCAACACTGCCTTCCTCGGGAACAACTTGGGGTGGCGGAACGGTAGCAGATGAGGCTCTGCCTTCATCCTGGCAGGACGGCAGGCTGAAGCGCCCTCCCGCCCACCTGACCAGGGGACTACAAAAGTCCAGCGTGCTCTTTCAACACGCTTCTCCGGGCCTTTCCGCGAAGTTAGCCCAGGGCTTCAGATGGTGCTAAGGGCATTCCCAGTCAAGGAAGTGAGATCACTGCACAAGGAGGTTGGAGCAACGCTTTCCAGGAGTCTGGCCCAGGACTGTCACGGTTCCCGGCTTTTCCAATCGGAGGAAGTGATCGTGCAGCCCTGGTGGGGCACAGGCCTGGCCGAACCATGCTCCCCAATTCTCCTCTCCTTAAGGGCCTTTCTGGGCTGGAGCCCCCAGGCCAGCTGAGTCTCTGCCCGGGCAGGAAATGCGCCCCTCCCTGGTGGTCACTGTGCCCCACAGGGCTCTGGTGGAGCCAGCCAACGGGCCCCCACTGACCCCCAGAAGCCCACCTTTTCACAGTTGCCGAGGAGGTACTGGGACCTCCTGTTCTTGGGGAGACTGCTGTCGCTTCGCCGCAGATTGGGGCCCGCGCCCAGGTCAGCGACCCTCCTGGGCTGCCCCCCAAAGCCCTCCTCCTGCTTGGAGCCAGCTTTCCAGGGGGTCGAGGGCTCCATCCCGACATCCCCACTCCAGCTTCCCGTCTCCCGCCTCCTTCAGGGCAGGCTTTTCTCCACCTTGCGAGGCTGAGGGTTCTGGAAACACGCCCTGGGGGCTGCTGAAATAGATCAGAGGGGAAATGAGGCAGGTGTCCTGAGAGGACCCAGCACGTGTTTCCTCGTGTGGAGCCCTGTCCGTTTGTCAGTCTGCACATTTCCCTGGCTACCCGAGCTCTGGCCCGCCGCCGGAGCCCCTGGGCAGTCCTGAAGGACACCCACATCCCCGGGGCCCCAGGGCACCCATTCATAACGGTAACAACCTCCATCACTGTGAAGGGCTCAGTCCCCACCCCTGCCACTCTGGCGTGTGCCTAGCCACATCCAGGAACCCCAAAAGGATACAAGACTTCAGAGTTCGTGCTGGAATGGGTTAAGACTTTGGGGCTGCTGGGATGAAAGGAATGTATTTTGCAAGTGATAAGGACATAGACTTTGAGGGGCCAGGGCCAGGATGCTATGGTCTGAATGTGTTCCCTTAATGTTCCTATGTCGAAATCTAACCCCGAAAGTGAGGTATCAGGAGGCACCGCCTTTGGGAAGCGATTAGGTCATGAGAGCAGAGTCCTCATGAATGAGATTAACGCCCTGATAAAAGGGACCCCTTCTACTGTGTGAGGAGACAAGGAGAAGCCTGCAGCCCAGAAGGCGCCCCTCACCACCTGTGCTACACACAGATCTCGGACTTCCAGCCTGCAGAACTGTGAGAAATAAAGTTCTGTTGCTTCAGCCATCCCATCTACAGTATTCTGCTAGAGCAGCCCGAACAGGCTGAGACACACCAGTGACCAGTGCCGGCCCAGCGGCCCCACCCAGGGACCTCCCCGCACAGCATTCATGGTGGAGGCCACGCCTTATACCTGTGCGGCCCTTACTGGGCCACCTGCGTCCTGAACAGCAGCTCACCTGGCCTCACAGCCAGCTTCCAAAGGAAGCAGATGGCAAGCAGTGTTCCCAGTTGACAGAAGAGGAAACTGAGGCTCCCAAAAGCTCACAGTCAGACAGCTGGCCTGTGAGGGGCTCTGGACTAGAGGCAGCTCCTGTCACCGTCTCCAGGGCTCGGCCCTGCACAGGACGAGGGTGACAGGATGGTGGGAATGAAATGGGCCGAGTGGCAGAGAGCAGTATGTGCCGTAAAAGACTTTGTCTTAAGAAACTCTGAAGTGCTCTTGCTCACGTGCCCAGTTTTTGGACAGCTGCCATCTCAGAGCACCCATCAGGGTCCTGTGCACATTTCCTCCAGTCCCACCTGCCAACAGGCTCCTGGGAAATGTGTCAAACGCCACTCCCTCCGCCCGCCACCCCGTCAGACCGGGCAAGGCAGGGCTGGAGCCACACGGTAACTGTCCCCATGCCCAGCTGCGTGGGAGACGCTGGCCAGACCCTCCCTCTCCTCCTTCTGCTCCTCCTCGCACCTGCCCCTGTCCACCCGTCTGGGCCATGGAAGAGTCTAGAAACCCAGGGCTGACAATGACCTTATAAAGTCCCCCATGCAACCTCTGGGGTCCTTCTCCCCAGAATCGCATCATCAGTCCCTTTCTTCACACATCACCTAAAAGCAATTTTGGCCACCCTGGTTCATAGCTAAGATTCTCCATAAGCAAATGGCACAGGTGTGTGTTGAGAAAGCTTCAAAAGTAATTGACTTCCAAGAAAGTAGATGACAGATAGCTAGATAGATAATAGAGAGATAGATAGATAGAAAGAAAGAAAGAATTTGACAGCACACAGGCCTAAATACACAGTCATACAAAATGCACACCTACAAATGTCGTCTGGCCCAGGGCACCTCATGAGAACCTGCGGCTATTGCCATAGAGGGCGTGGGCCTGAACAGGACCAAGGCTGATGTGGGGCGAATGTCCAAATCTGGGCTCTGCACTGAGCAATCCGCAGTAGGAGGGAGGTCCTGTTGGGCCCACAGGAAGCAAGCACAGGTGCATGGGGGAGGGGCTGGCCATGCCCCTTGGTTTCAGCCTCCAGCAGCTTCTGCAGACAGGCTGCGCCTCACTCCCAGGTTGCTGTGTTCCAGGGGCACAGCTGAAAGAATGCCTCCCTGGTGTAAACCACCCCCACCGTCCAGAATAGACACCAAGGCCACAGAGAATAAAACTCCTGGACACAGCTTTTTACAGCTGCCATGTGGGCCCAGGACCATGGGACTCACAAGGACCGGGGCTCCTCCTTGTACTCCACCTGCCCCAGCCGAAAAGATTCACCAGGAAATAAAACAACAGACTTTACACCAGGGGGCTGGCTGTGGGCACAGTAGGCTTTATATGGGGGGCTGGCTGTAGACACACTGGACTTTATTTGGGGGGCTGGCCATAGACACACTAGCCAGCAGTGGCCTGACATGCACTGCCCTCTCTGCCTCTCTCTCTAAACCGTGCAGCTGCTCCCTGCCTCTGCTGAGGTCCAGCACCCTGTGAAGTCCTGGCTGTGAAAGGACTTTTGAGACAATAAATAGCTGGACGCAAAGGAGGTGCAAAGGAACGACCAGCGGACAGAAGTGGCCCTATGGTCTTGAACCGGGTTCAGAGCAGGAGTCTGAGATGGGCTAAGGCTCTATGTCGCCAAGTCGGGGCACAGCGCCCCCGGGCAGACGGAACCCAGGCTCTGTCGCAGCGCCGGCGCCCCTGCGCCCCGTGTCATAGCCCAGGTGGTGCCGCAGCCTCGGTCTCCGCGCCCCCGCACCCGGCAGCCCAGCCTGTGCCCGCGTCCCCGCCTGCGCCCGGGCCCACGCCGTGAGCCGCTGGCCTGCCTCGGCCCCGCGCCCCAGCGGCGCCGCAGCTCGCGCGCTTGCGCCGGCACCAGCACCCCGGCCAGCGTCTAGGTCTCCGCGCCCCGCCGCGCACTCACCCCAGGGCTGCGCACCCATCCTCCCCCAGCCCGCGCCCCTGGGCCCTGGCGCAGCCTCCCCCGGCCCGCGCCTCCGCCCCAGCGCCAGTCCCGCTACCTGGTCGCCGCACCCCGGTGTTGTCCATCACCCGGGCGCGTACCTGCGTCCCTCGCGCCGCTGCGCAGGACGTCCGCCCTGGCCCCGCGGGACCGCTGCATCTCCGGCCGAGCGTGCGCCCCGCACCCCGCACCCCGCACAGTCCGCGTCGCCCGCAGCGCGCTCTGCGTCACTCGGCCCCGCAGAGCCAGCCCTCTGCATCCCGCGCCCGCCGAGAGAGCCAAGGACCAACCTGCACGAGCCGGACCTCCCCGAAACCCCCGACCTGCGAGGTGCATCCTCCCTGGAGACCCCCGACCCAGCACTCACACGGGTGTTTGCCTCCTGAGGGGCTAGTGGCAAGTTTCTCAGCGTTTAAATGCGCGATGGCGGCGATGTCCTCAAAGCCCTACCGCACCTGCCAGGCAGGGGCAGGGAAGAGGACGGAGCGTGTCAGCGGGAGTCGGGGGAGAGGGGGGCGCCAGAGCCACGTGGCCCTGGGGCTGGGTGAGCCACTTCCCATCCAGGCCTCGGGAGCCCTTTCGCAGACTCCTGCAGCCGCCCTCACTTCCGTCTTCCTGGCCGACCCAAAGCCAAGAGACCATTCCCAGTAAGGCAGGACCCAAGGGGGCAGGAGGAGCCAGAAAGCTTCACCCACACAGCACATCCCGCAGCAGGTGCTGGCCACCGGATGCACAGCCATCTAAACTCAACCCTGGTGGCACTGCCCTTCTCAGTCCTCCTGGCTGGAGGACTGGCAGCGACTGCATTCTGACTCCTGAGAAGCTGACCGGCTTTCCCCAAAGGTCCAAACCAGCAGCCCAATTCTCTCACCCCACAAAGGGCTCTGTCCTCTCCTTCCTCGCCCGGAGACTACTCCTGGGCCCCCTGGGCATCCAGAGGAGTGAAGACGGTCCTGTGGCCTCTCCAGTCTGGGGCCCAGGGGCTGCCAGCCAACTCCTGGCTGACCAGCCACCTGCTCTTTTCCTCCCCTGGGAGCGATGACGTAGTGTCCAGACTCCTGCCCAGAGCCCTCTCCTCTGGAAGGCCCCCTGCCTTCACCTGCCCCTGCCTCTCCACAAAGGAGCCTTCCAGCAGTGCTGTGGGTCCACAGGCTGAAGGATGTCCCCGTCTCACTATCCCGCCATCCGGAGGTCTCTAGCTGCTATGGGGAAGGAGTCAGACCCCATGAGAGTCCCTTGTATGGGGCAGCACGCAATCGTTTCTTCAGGACAATGATAAGAACAGAGATAGCTGGAGCCTCTCCTCCAACACAGCCAGCACCTAGGCATCAAAGACAGGGCAGCAGCTGGGACCACTGACACAGTGGCTCTGGCCCGCTGGATGGCGCACTGCAGGGGGCACAGCCCTCCACCCTCCATGGCTACAGCCTCAGAGCCGGCGGTAGTTAGCGCTGGGTGAGAGCTGGCTGCAGGCGGAGGCTTGCTACCCCTGCCACAACCCCGGAGACGAGGCTGGGACCCTGGTGAACCTGCAGTGGTGGCGGAGACCCTCCCGTGTCAGCAGCTGGGTGTCAGCAGCTGTGTGCAGACCCTTCTCCAGTGCTCCTTCCCTCGGGTGCCTTCTGGCGCGAGAGCCGTCTCCTTGATGATAAGCTTACTGAGGGGTGGTGAATATTTCATGAGACAGCGATGACTGCAGAGCTGTCTGGTGGACCGGCTAGGACCGGCTGGTTTTGGTTTCCCAGCGTCGCAGGGCCTCTGTGGGAACGTCATTTAAGGTGAAGTAGTTCACAAAACAGGCTTCTGACAAAACGTCTCTGCCCACATTGTCCCCTCGTGACTCCTTCCCTTCGAGGGGAGAACCACACATTTCACAAGAAGGCCATGTTCCGTCTGCCAGGATTCTATTGCAAGAGCAGTTATGAAACATCCTTCCCACAAAAACAAAAAGACATTTGACTGGAAGGCACAAACATAGCAAGTACCGCTCATGATTGAGGGTTGTTTCAAGTTCAGAGAAGGGAAATGCAGAGCAGGGTTAGGGTTAGGCTAGGGCCTGGACATCACGCCCAAGATAAAAGCCCCTTGCTCTGGCAGCAAGGAGAAAAAGATGGCACTCTGACCGCCTAGCATCAGCACGCTCTGGTCATGAATTATACACAGGCACGGAGAAGCAGGGCAGCTGGCTCCTCGGGGAGGAGCAGGGAAGGCGGAGGGCCCACACAGTGGGGGCTGGGAGACTTTTTCTGTTTAGGGCTGGATGGTAACTGTCCCTGGCTTTGCAGCCCCATGGTCTCTGTCCCACCTGCTCAACTCTGCCCTTGCAGCTGAAACTGTGGTTTCAGCTGTGGTTTGCTGACCCCTGGTCTAGAGAGAGGTCTAAGAGGAGTGGGCTTCGTTCTGGGGGACACATTGTTTTCCTTCATCTCTTCATCTCTGAAAGCAACAGATCATCTGCGTTCCAGAAACTTCTTATCTAAAAGGACTGCCCACGAAATTTAAAAGAAAATGGGAGTAATGGTGCTGCCCAGGAGTGTAAAGACTGCAGCTAAGAGGAGGAGCTCCTGTGGAGCACCAGGGGCGACGTGCCTGCCCAGGCTCCTCTAACAGGTGGCACGTTTCTGCGGCCACAGTGATGAGAACCGAGCTGGAAAAGCCCCCAAGCCTGAACCATCTCTCAGGACACTGAATAAAATGGAGAAATGCAGGCCGCTCTCCTCTCCCACAGGCGTGCTCTGTGGTTCCCCTCGGAGGACTGAAGCGGGCCTGCAGTCACAAGGAGGATGTGACATAAACATCGTCAGGCTGCAGTCAGCGTCGTCATGAGGAATTCAACAGAGCAGAGCTCGAGGTGGGTGGGGGCGGTGTCAGGCAGGGCCTTCGGCCTGTGCAGTGGGTCCCTTGGTCTGATGCCCTGTTCCCTGGGGACCTGTATGGTGGATGAGACCACTCTGAGCCCTGATGGGCAGGAAGGGCAGCCCAGACCCGGACTGTGTCCATTCTGTCTGAAGGCATCTCGCCCTGTCTCTTGGAGGGATGGTGTGGTGTGTGGCCTCCATCCCAGGCACCATGGCCACAACCTTCCTGACCTACTGGCCGGCCCTGGGCTGGCTGAGGACAGAGGCTAGTGGACATCAACTGGCTGAGTCCTTTCCTTTTCTAGCTGTCCAGCACCTTGTCCTCAGCTGATGCCCAGTGGGCCTTAATGTGGGTCATGAGGATCTCCCCGCTGCGGCCCGCCCCCAGTGCCCCCCAGATCTCCTTGTCTTGCTTTCCCAGTCTTTCTCCTTTCTCCGGCCTGCCCATGGGTCCCTGTGTGGTCTAACATCAGTGCACTTCCCTCCCCGCAGAGTGGAGGAGCGCCCCTCCCTCTCCGTCTCTCTCCCTCTCCCTCCATCTCTATCTCCCTCCCTCCCTCTCTCCCTCTCCATCACTCACTCTGGGGAGGCTGCATGGTGAGAATGAAGCTTCCTGCCCACAGTCCCATGAATGGGCTTGGAAGACCCCACTCGCTCATCAGAGATGGCAGCCCCGGCCCACAGCCCGACCTTGGGAACCATGACGTAAGTGGAGCCATTTTAGAATGGAGCTGGAGCTGCCATTTCAGGGGAACTGCCTGCGTGTCCCCTTTTCTGAACCTTTGAACTGGGCCAAACCAAGCTTTCAAGAAGTCAGCAGAAAGGAGAATGTTCTGTGTGAACGGATGAGAGAAGCGCACTTCACCTGGTGACGGCAGTGCCGGGCTGGTGCTGACAATGAGTACAAGCCCAGCCTTGCTGGTCAGCACCAAGGAACTCACACAACTTACCTCATCCTCCTCTTTTTCCCCCTAAAAGCCCTGAGTCCACCTCCCGTAATCGGGATGTTGTTTGTGTTCTACCTAAATCTATATACCCCGAACTGTAATTCTTTGATCCCGAATAAACGCTTTGCCTCTTGAACTGGCTTCTTGTTTTTAGGTTGACAGCCTCATGAGAGCCCCCAAGCCGGGTCACCCCGCACAGCTGCTCGCTGGTCCCTCAGGAACTGTGAGACAGTCAGCGTCGTTGTTCCCAGCCACGGAGTTTGAGCAGTTTGTTACGCAGCCACAGCTCACTCATACAGTTGGAAAGCCCAGCTGGCGTAGCCTGAATGAGATCAATAGGAGAGGGCAGATGGAGAAAGGGGAGGCCAAAGCGGAGCCTGGGGCGAGTCCGGTCCTTCCCAGGGCCGCAGGGGGCACAGGTGCCATGTGCGGTCAGCACACCTTTGCCAGCTGGGCCCCCGCAGGAGTCCCTCTCACAGCAGGCTGAGTGCAGACAGCAGGATGTTCTGGAAACAGTATTCCTGGTCCTGAGCACCAGAAACCCCTGCCCAGCCCAACGGGTGCAAACCACAGAGAGTGTTGGGCCCGCCCAAGGGGAGAGAGCAGAGCTCTGCTCACTTCAAGACAGACCACCAGCAGGGGCTGGCCTCATGGCTGAGTGGTTAAGTTCACGCGCTCTGCTGCAGGCAGCCCAGTGTTTCGTTGGTTCGAATCCTGGGCGCGGGCATGGCACTGCTCATCAAGCCACGCTGAGGCAGCATCCCACATGCTCCAGCTAGAAGGACCCACAGCAAAGAATATACAACTATGTACTGAGGGGCTTTGGGAAGAAAAAAAAGGAAAAAAAATAAAATCTTTATAAAAAAAAAAAGAAAGAAAGACCACCAGCAGCTCCAGGCATGTCCCTTGGAAGCTGGCACTCTCCTGCTTGTGCCCTAGGACAGAGAGGATGAGGAGCAGGGCTGGGTGGCAAGGCCCCAGCTGAGCCCAAGGTGGGCTCTGAGGCCGGTGGCCCTAGGAGCTGTCCACCTAGAACCACAAGCTCCTGGCTTTGTGCCTCCCAACAGTGACTGGCCCAAGGGATGCCCTTGGCGGGGGGCAGCTCCCTCCGGCAGAGGGCACTTTCCTAGGAGGGTCTCAGCTGAGACTGTCTAGACAGGCCCTCCGGCCAGGACCCATCCCTCTGCCCAGAGTGCCCCCCGCAGTCACCAGGAGCCACTGCCCTCCTTCCACGCAGGCCCCAGGCTCGGTATCCAAGCTGCCCCATAGCAGCAGCCTGCCACAGCGGCCCCAGGCTGCCATTCTCCTTCCTGGCTCCTCCCTGACAAGGGACAGCAGCTTCCTCGGCACTGGGAGGGTCAATTCCTCAAAGGAAAACCCAGTGGATGGGAGGAGGGGAGTGTCCACTGTCCACCCTGGGGGTGACCTTGTTAGCTAGTGCCAGTTTTTGCCGTCATCTGTGGAGCAGGGCTCCAACCTCCCTCCCGGCCTGCAGGGCCCTCTGCTCTGTCACCCTCCAGCCCAAACCTTCCCCTGAGATTCTGAGGCAGCCCCGGCTGAGGGCTGAGCAGTCAGGGCTGCAGGGAAGAGGGCAGACCCCTTCCCTGGGTCCCTGTCGCCCGTGCCAGAGCAGCGCCATCCCCAAGACTGCACTGGGGCCCAGGACCCACAAGACAACCACATTCCGCCGCCCCCAAGGGCCTTCTGGCACAAAAGAGGCCCCTCCTGTCCTCTCTCCAGTCCTGAGGGCTTCAAAGAGGCAGCAAGGAGGAGACACCCAGCTGCACGTGCGGGAAATGCTGCTTGCAGGAGTCCTGGGGGACACACGGGTCTGGGGACAGGGCATCGGCAGAAATGAAGCTCATGACTCAGCTGGATTAGAACCAGATTCAGTCAGCAGGGCCTTTAGAGATATCAAATTATTTTTTTAAAAAAAGAGAGAGAGCAGAGACCATCCTATTGTGGCCAAGGCCACAGTGACAACTCCTGGATGCCACCACGGTGGGAAATCCATGGACAGAGCCCCAGAGTGACCATGGGACAGGGGAGATTCTGCCAGAAAAAAGAAGTTGTGCAGGGACACAAAGGGTGTGGGGGGTGGCGGTTTCCCCTTCTCCTCAGATGTCCCTCTGGGTCACCTCTCCTCCCTCCCGTTCTCTGGCCAACTCCAGACCTGGGCACAAGGCTCAGGCCAGCAGTTGAGTTGCAACAAGCCACAGAGACGTGTTCAGGTGGCACAGGACTGATGCCTGGCCAATCCCCAAACTTGCACCTGAGTAATTGGGAAAAAGCATTCTTTCTGCTGGACTTGAAGCAGTTCAGATTTAGGCCTGGAGCAGAGGGTGGAGAGCTCTGAACACGTGCAGTTGGAGGGTGGGGATGGGTGGATACCTGGCCCTGAAAATGAGACTGAGCCACTGGATCAAGCCATACTTGAAGCCGATACCCCTGCCTTCTCAGGTACTCAAGCCAATGTTTCATTTTTGGTTTAAGTAATTTTTGGTTGCATTTCTGCCTGTGTCAGTCTTCATGTGTGGAAGCAAAACCCCGTGAGTATTATGAAATACAAGATATGTTATAGAAATTTGACTTTACACAATTGCAGGAGGAGCTGGTGACTCAGAAATCCAAAAGGAGAAGCTGGAGAAGGTGGGGGTCACCAAGCAGCCCTCCCAAGGCAGGCAGGCAGGACCACAGGAGGGAGCTTGCCTGGGAGTGGGGGAAATGTATATGTCAGCTCCGGAGGCGGCCCCACAAGGGGCTGGTGGAGAGGCTGTGGACAGCTGTGGCCCCTTCAGAGCTCCTGCCCCTGCGAGTTGACAGCGAGGGGAGAAGAGCTGGCTGCTGCTTGGGAAGAGGACGTGCCTCAGGGAAGACCCCGCCGCCCTCTACGTCTGTCTCCCCTTCTCTGACCAGGGGGGCCTGCGGGTGAGATGGCCACTGCTCTTCCCCCACCTTCCAGAGCCTCAATGCCAGTTTCTCTTTGGGTCGTATCGCCCTGGAGCTACACAGGGAAGGGCGTTCTGGAAAAGGCACAGCGACACAACCCAAACCACTGAACTTCTATTTATGGCGCAAAGAATCCTCACTTTACCAAGGTCAACTGAATCACCAGGACCTTCAACTAGTTCACACCCCAACCACCCTCTCGTTCAGCCACCTGGAAGTGGCCGGGGCTGCAGAAGCACCCAGAGGCTGGAGAGCCATGAGCAGGCCTGTCCCCTCCTCCTCCCTCTGTGTGGGTGCCTGGCAGGAGCCCAGCCTCACCTTCAGCTGAGATTTTTCCTGCCAGATGCCCAGGCCGCTGGACTCAGGGAGGAGTGGTCCCTACTCCATAGTGATTTCTTGGTGCAGGGAAATCCACACGCCCTCGCTATGAGCTCCTTGACCTGCTCCAGGCAGACCTTCGGGGTCTCCACACCTTTCTTCCTTCACCCATCACCTACGCAAAACTCCAGGTGCAGCCCTCTCACAGCGAGGTCCCACCCCTCGGGTGCTGTCACGGGCAGGCACCAGACTGGCAAGGCTAGAGAGCTGGGGCCTATCCCACAGCCCTCCTTGGCATAGCTCGCCCCCGCACCTGGACTGTCCCCTTCACCTGGCCACCCCAGTCCAAGTAGAAGACAGAGATGCCATCTTGGCCAGGTGGGATCAAGCCCAGGACAAGCAGGGCCAGCAACCTGAAAGCCCTCTCCCCATCAGCGGCCTGCCTACTGGCATCGTTCACAGTGTACAACGCCATCACATGCCTGCTCAGTCTCCCCCAGGACCAGATCCTGGAGACGCCTGTCTCCTGCCAGCAGCATCCTTATCCACACCCTGGGCAGTCTCTGGATACTCTGCAGCTCCTGTAGGCCCAGCCTGCCCTCCACAGCTCCCGCAGCACCTGCTCGTCCCTGTCCACCTAATGTGACTCCTCACTGGGGACAGCCAGAGGCCCTCTGCAGGCTCATGCAGCCTGGACCTTCTGGAAGCTTCCCACTGCTCTTGGTGGGGCTGAGCTTCAGTGTCTGCATCTCCCTCAGCTCAAGCCTCATTAGTCAGATCATTCTCAGCCTCTTAGTGGCTAAGAACTTGGAACGCACTGCTCTGAGACCCTAACCCAACAACCACCCATCGCCACCCTCAGCACAGCGCCCTTCCTCATTCCCCAGCCTCCCGGCAGTCCTACTCCTGGAACATTTCCTCCATGTCATGGGCCCACAGTGCCCGTGCAGGCCACCACCAAAACCATGGTTCTCTGTTACTGCAGGCTTCCAACACGAGAGCAGCCCTCTCACGCCCTGGTACCCGGTACCCCAGAAGTACTACTGGCATCCACTCGACAGCTGACTGGCATGTTTGTGAGCTTGCCCTCCTCTCCAAAGAATGCCAAAGTCCTCTGTTCCCTGAGGAGGTCGCACGCCACTTTTGGGCCACCTCACGCAGGCATTGATGAGAGGGCTTGGGGCAAGCATCTGATGGGCAAGCCCCTCAGAGCACCCCACAGACCAGCAAAATACGGCACACGGGACAAAGGACAGAAAACGGCAGCCACTGTTGAACTGCTGCAGGAATGTTTTTCTCTTATCCGAGTCCCCTACATTGTCTTTACGATAAAAACAGCAGGGGTGGGTTGGATGGTAGATCCCACAGCAAAATTCCACTCTCCCCCACGGAATCACACTCCCTTGTCATGCCACCGGTCCCTGGTACAGGCAGGTCCTCCCCCAGTCTCAAGGCCCTGGGCTTCCGATGTTGCTGTGACATCCTGGGAAAGCAACCTTTGCCCTCTGTTAAAGAAACTATTCTGACACTTGTTTAAAGGGTAAGGAAAACTTATTCAAGACAATTGTAATAGGGGAGAGAGATTGGGCTCAACTCCTAATACGAGGACAGCTGGGGATGTACAGCCAAGGAGCCGAGTGAGGGGCCAGTGGATGGAACATGACCGAGAGACTTGGAGGGTAGGGGATCTTGCTAAAGGCAGGCCAAGATGTCACTTGGGGGATGGGGAACTTCATCATATAATGAGGTGTTAGACATCAAGGCCTGGGGGATGACTTAGCAGGGTCTTTGCTGAGACCCGGCTCCAAAGGCCGAAGACAGGACAGGGGCCCAGAAGAGAGGAGTCTCAGAGGAGGCTGCGTGAAGTCTGGTCCCCTCCCCTCTGACAGGTCTGAGAGCCCAGATGTCTGTCTGAACGCAGCGTTTGATTTCTGAGAAGTCTGAACACTCGTGAGGTCTGTTAGCGCCGGCTCGTATCTTTGGCACCTGCCTCCCTTCCTTAAACGCTGAAGGGAGCAAGGAAATCGACCCAGCTCTAGGACTGCCCTGGATTTCCATCTCAACAGTTTAAACCCCGGTGATTCGGGGCAGTTCAGAGACCATCACCTCCATGCTCTGGGCTCCGGGCTGAAGTCTCGGGTCTGGGGGATGCGGGCTGAGGGATGGGGCTCGGATCTGGGGTTGGAGCTGGGGGCCAGCGTTCCGAGCTCGGGGCTCGATGTTCGGGGCTCCGGACGGTCTTCAACCGAGTCTCAGCAGAAATGCGTCAGGGATGGACATCCAGGCGCCGCGCATGCGCGGGACCAGGCGCGCGGCCCAGGGGCCCGGCCGCGCGGGCAAGAGCGGAGCCAACACGCGGAGCGGAAGCCCAGGCGGCCCCACTGCGCTCGCGCCGTCCCGCCCCCTCACCGAGTGGCCAATGGGCTCGCAGGATCCGCCCCTGACGACGCGGGCTCCGCCCCTGGAGACGCGCCGCAGCCGTGCAGATATCCTGAGGGGTAGCGGGCGGTTGGCTACCGGGCAGGGGTTTGGGGTGAGCTGCAGCCGCCATGAAGCTGACGCGGAAGATGGTCCTGTCCCGGGCCAAGGCCTCGGAGCTGCACAGCGTGCGGAAGCTCAACTGCTGGTGAGGGGCCGTCCTGCGCGTCGTCCCCGCTGCCCGGCACCCCCTCCCTGGGGCAGGGACCCCTGTGCCTGACACCTCTTCCCTGGAGCGGGGACCCCCGCCTGACACCCCCTCCCTGGAGCGGGGACCCCCGCCTGACACCCCCTCCCTGGGGCGAGGACCCCTCTGCCTGACACCTCTTCCCAAGAGTGGGGACCCCTGCCTGACACCCCCTCCCTGGAGCGGGGACCCCTCAGCCTGACACCTCTTCCCTGGAGCGAGGGCCCCCGCCTGACACCTCTTCTTTAGGGGGAGGACCCCCTGCCCAGCACCTTCTCCGTGGGACGAAGGCCCCTCTGCCTGACACATCTTCCCTGGGGTGGAGATCCCCCTTCCCGACACCTCCTCCCTGGGGCAAGGACCCTCCTGCCTTGCACCTCCTCCCTGGGCCGGTGACCTCCCCCCTAGACTTCTAGATAGCCTTAGTAGGGCAGATAGATCCTTCCGTGGATGGGGCTGATTTCTGACATTGCCAGTCATTGGGAGCCAACTCTCCAAATAAGGTGGGAGATCAAGGTGATTAATACTGTCAACTTAAAAAGCAAATCTGCTTGTTATTTTACTCAAAATGGGTTTATTCAAGAATAGCCAAAAGAATTGCAATTGGTGATGTGCAAGCTATAGTGAACCACAGGCAAATCTGGAAGGAGGGGAGCTGCTTTTATAGAGAAAAAGGGGGAGCGGGAGGGGCTGTTCTAAAGGAAAGTCCACTTGGGGAAAGTAGCAGTTCAGGGCAGCAATGGCTTCTCATTGGCTGAGCTGCGGTGCTTCTCATTGGCTGAGCTGTGGCATTTCTCATTGGCTGAGCTGTGGCATTTCTCATTGGCTGGGCTGTGGCATTTCTCATTGGCTGGGCTGTGGCATTTCTCATTGGCTGGGCTGTGGCATTTCTCATTGGCTGGGCTGAGGCATTTCTCATTGGCTGGGCTGAGGCATTTCTCATTGGCAGTGTTTCTGATTGGCTGGGCTGTTGCCTGGTGAGGAAAGAAGGCTTCCTTCAGTAGAAAAGTAGCTGTGCTTCCCGTGGAAGGTGCTTCCTGTTTGGTGTAATTGAGGGTGTGTGATGGGTGTGGGAGCTCCCGCTATGGGCCTTCCTGACTCCAACTGAGTTAAGGTGTCTTTTATTAATTTCCACAATACCATTTGTCGGGGAAAGAGAGAGAACTGACTCTAAAGTAATGATTCAGTAATAGGTGCTGTGGGGTCAGTGCAGACTCAAAGGCGGGGTGGCCAGGTCTAGCTGGGCCGAGGAAGGAGCCGAAGTGCTTCCTAAACTCATGAAAGACCTGCCTGGTTCCCTGGGGACTCGGAGTGAGGCTTCATGCGCCTCTGGACGGTTGGGGGGGGAAGTGGGGGGGGGGGGGGGAGCCGAGAGCAGACCTTTCTCCTACCAGTGCTCGCCGATTGACTGCAGTGATCTCTGCCTGTTCATTAAGCCTTGCTCTTGCTCTGGCACAGCTGGTATTTTGGCCACAATATCCCCTCATTTGTTTTCAATAAAGCCTTCCTTTGTTCTGCATGGGGCCGTCATGCTTTCTCTAGGCAGGGAGAAACAACCGCCCTATTTCAGGCTTTCTAAAGTGTGTTTCATAAGTTGCATGTTTAGCCTTTCGATTTGGCCTCTTATAAAGACTCCCTTGTTTATTTATATTAGTGACGGAAATTATCCTAATGTGACAGCCTTGAGAATGCGCAGATCTTTGTGTCCTCCAAACGGAGCAACCTCTACGGCTCCTCTGAGAAATAACCCTCCAGCATCACGCATAGATAGTTTTGTTCTAAATCAACCAAGAAGTGTTTGACACTTTCATCAGTAATATGGGCAAGCTTTCTTTTACTTTGTCATTGAAATCATAGACATTGGTCTACAATTAAAGTTTGTAGGCATCTGTCTCTAATTTTTGGAATTTCTGTTTTTAACTTTTTGTATTCAGCTTTAACAAAATTAAAGTATGTGTGTCTTTTCTTCCCCAGGGGCAGCCGCCTCACAGATGTAAGTATTATGTCAATCATCTCCAAATGCTCTCTGATCCCAAAAGTTGTCGCCTCTTCCCCAAGAGAAGTGTTAAACTGACAGAAGGGCACCCATTCAGTTCACCCCCTAATCTGGTACTTTGTAAAGCAGAACCACTAATGAAAAAAATGCTCTCTATGCTCGAGTTTATTCTGAAGTTGCTTTGAACGTTCTCATGTGGATGGAAGGCTCCTGTGTCCTGCAGGTCTCACAGAGGAGAGAGAGGGTCCGAAGGGAGGAATCCCAGGGGGGTTGGTTTACTTTACAGAGAAGTGCACTTGGCTGGGCTCTTTTTCTATAGGTTCCTGGACTTCATGTCACTGAGGAGGGTCCTCACTTCAGCTCCCCTCGCTCAGATCCAGCATCATGCTCCCCCACACCCCCATGGCAGGAACAGATGGGGCCTCGTGGGGGGACAGTGCACAGAACTGAGCTGGGCTGTGGCTCTGGGAATAGATTTCTTTCCTTTTCTCTCTCTCTCACTCCTAGACTCAATGTCGCCAACTTGCACAGACTGTGTGCCAGCTATTTCTTTCTTATTTCCTTTTGTTTTGTAACTTTCACTGCAGCTTTCCTTAAAAACAAAGTTGGAAATGCTGAGCAGCTGGGCTGTCCAGAAAAGCTGATTCCACCTCCTGCCATAGCTGAAGTGCTGCTGACTCAGCAGCAAAAACCCCGAAACCAAAGCACTGGCATAGCATGAAACAGACCCGTTGTGAGTGCGAAGAGTTCTGACCAGACTGAGCTGTTTGAGGTCAGGCGAGGTCCGGGGCCCGTCTGGCTCCAGGCCAGTGTATGGCAGGCCCACAGATATTTGGGGTCTTACAGGATGGATGCCTTTATGGGCCACCCTCATTGCTCTTTCCACTGCATCCACAGTGTTAACGTGATCCGAGATCCGGTTTCAAGCCTGTCTCCCTTTTGGCCCAGCAGTGTTGGCAAGAAGGGGCTTCCGTCCTTGCCTTGCACGTCAGGGACAGCAAAGAGGAAGGTTCTCTGTCCAGCGTAGGGGCACTGAGGTCCCCTCACCTGATGTGCTTTGAGGGCATCTGAAATTAGGAATGCCCCGTCTCAACAGCTGGCAGGGTTTGTGGTAACGATGCTGTTTTAAAGTTTTGGAGAGAGCACACCCATTTCTCCTCCTGGTCCAGGGAATGTCTAGGCTGAGAGAGGAGCATGACACAGAGCACAGTGTGCTCTTGCCTATTGTGTGTGAGCCCGGCGAGGTGAGGGGGCTACTCCACCAAGGCCCTTGAAGTGGAGGTGACTCCACCCCCAGCTGGTTTCTCTGTTGGGCTGATAGAAAGCTGACGTCACAGAGCCCGTTCCCAGTGATGTTTGCAATCACGTTCCTTTTTTTTTTCTGAGGTCACATCGGTTTATAACGTTATGTAATTCTCAGGCACATGTCATGTTTTGACTTATGCGTATAGACTGCTCCATGTTCGCCACCGAAAGTCTAGCTGCTGTCCATCAACACACACACGTGACCCTTCACCCCTCCCGCCCTCCCGACCCTCTGCCCCTCTGGTAGCCACTGAGCTAATCTCTGTCTCCATATGTTTGTTTTCATCAATCCTTTTCCTTCCTAGATCTCCATCTGCCGGGAAATGCCCAGCCTGGAAGTGATCACCCTCAGGTACCTAAACCCCTGCCATCACTCTAAGTCACTGGGGCTTGGAGGAGGAGGACCCTCACATCCCTCCCCAGATCCGCGTGGCGTTCAATAACCTGAAAACTCCCAGGGAAAGTCTGGGGACCGCTTCAGGGCCAAGGCGGCCCAAGGCCAGTGAAGAACCTGGTGCTCCTCGCGCTCTGCCCACCTTTCTGGAGGCACCCTGGGCTCCCGGCTGAGCACGCCCTGCTGCGTCCCTGCCCACCCTCACCAGTCAGTGTGTGCAGCTTCTTAATGATGAGCAGCTGCCCTCACAGTGGCCGCGTGTGCCCCAGCACCCCAGCCTTTTCTGCCCTCCTGGTTCCCTCCCTGCCAGGAGCTCTGCCAGTTTCTGTGCAGCACCTGATCTGTCATTGGGAATAGTTACCTCTTGCAGAGCTATTGGCCTTCTAACAGACTTAGGAAACCTTGAACGAACTCAGTACTGTCACTGGGATTCCAGGCAGCTGGGAACTATTTGGAGGGATGTGGGGAGGGGGGAGCGCCCTCTGCTCCCGACCTCCCTCCTGCCCGTCTGGACCCGGGAGGGAGCCCACACTTGTGGACAGCCACTGCTTGCCAGATGCTGGGGTGGGCGCTTTCTGCAGGTCTCCCCGTGTAAAACCATGGCATTTAAACCCTGCAAGGAAGGCAGATTCTCCCTGTTTGGTAGTTCAGAAGGTTCCGGAACTCCTGAGTGTGGCCATCCCAGGCCTTTGATCCCGTGCAGACCCCCGTGACTTACCTCCCTGATCACATGGCCGGCCACCATTTGTCCCTCACCAGCCCCTCAGCTCCTTCTCCTTTGAGCCTTCTGCGGTCACTTTGTGGACCCCCTGTCTGCCCACCTTGTGCTCACAGCACCCCTAGCCCCAGCCTGAGCCCATCCTGTGGGTGCCGTGCCTTCTCATGAGATGAAGGACTGGGCCTGGTGCTGCTCTCCCACCTCGGGCAAGGCTTGGACCTCTGTGCCTCGGTTTCCCTGTCTGTAACACAGAGGTAACACCAGCACCTGCCCCATGGCATGAGGAGTGGCTGCAATCAGGAAGGCGGAGCGTGTGCCAGGTGTGCACATGGCAGCCTGTGCGTCACTTACTCGTCAGGATATCAGTGACGCTGGGACTTGAGCCCGTGTCCCAGAAGCCTGACCTGACAAATGATGGCTTTTCCTTCCCCCAGAACAGCAGGAAACTCGGAGTCAGGGGTGGCTTCAACACCGTCCCTGCCACACACTGTCTGGGCGATTCTGGGCCGCTGAGCTGCAGGTCCTTGTGTACACAGCTCGGAGGAAGGACGGCACACAGGGTTGTTGACCGAGCTCGGGGGCACGGTGTCTGCATGTTGGCTGCCTTGAAACTAGTGGGGCCACGCCTGTGGGAACTCCTGCCTGAACGCAGGCTGGCAGTCCTTTTGTGGGTGCAGTAATTTCCCTTTGGGCTTGGTGCCTGTGGGTGGGAAGGCTGTCCTAGTCCGTCCCAGCCGCTGTGACAGAATTCCTCGAACAGCAGACGCTCCTTTCTCACGATCTGGGGGCTGGAAGTCTGAGATGAGGGTACCAGCAGTTTCGGTGTCTGGGGAAGGCCCTCTTTCTGATTCACAGGTGGCCGTCTCCTCACTATGTCCTCTGACGGTGGAAAGGCCGGGCAACTCTCTGAGGTCCCTTTTTTAGGGCACTAACCCCATTCATGAGAGCTCTACCCCCATGACCTGCTTGCCTTCTAAAGGCCTTCCTGCCAACACCGCACTGGGGGTTCCGATTCAACATAGGGATCTGGGGAGGACACGAGCATTCAGCCCCTTGCAGAGGCAGTGTCAGCCCCGTGGTCAAGAAGGAGGCCTCCAGGCCAGGCTGCAGGGTCAAATCCTCGCTTTGCACCAACTGCCTGTGCCTGGGCAGCTCCTCGATCTTGAGGATTCCAAAGCCTGAGTTTCGCTCAAGAGCAAGTGGTGTCGACCTTGTACCTAGCTGCTAAGTGAAATAACCCACGTACTGAGCACAGCACTCCACGCCAGTAACTGCGTGAACAAGTGAGTGTTCACTGTGGTGTCCCTGAGGGAAGAATCGTGGCGTCCCTTCAAGGTGCATGCCAAACTCAAATGCAGCCTCCAGGAAAGAATGTTCTAGATAGGTCTAGCACGTTGGGAGGGTCCCACAGAGTAGCCTGGCTCTCAGCTGCCAGCTCTGCAGGGAACAGTGGCGTCCCACAGAGCTGTGGAGGAGGAACGCGCCCGGCCCGTGTGGCACTTTGGCTGGGCACGGCCAGCTGGGGCTCTGCTGCCAAAGGAGGCTACCACCCTGAGCTGGGCGGGTGTGAGCGGCCCGGTCTGTCTGAGAGGGGAGGAGGGTGGGTGTCTGCCCAGGTCAGTTTAGACCCTCAGCTGTCTGCCTCAACCCTGGGTGGTTTTCTGTCTCTGATGTGTGCACAACTCTCTGGAACGAACTTTGAACCCATACGCTTGGTTTCTTTTCTAAACGTGGGCTTCGGGAGTTCGGTGCCCGGTCCGTGTAACGTGGAGCTTGCTTACGCTCGCCGTGGGCTTTTCTGGCACTGCCTGCTCTGGGGCACAGTGCCGGAGCCCTTGGGAGACCTCAGTTTCTTCCCTGGTCCAGGAGAGTGAAACATGCCTTCTCCCAGGAGGACTAAACAGGGCGGGAGGCCAGAACGTTCCCAGCCGAGGGCCTCTCCACCCTGAAGCTCACTTCTCTGAGCTCTCCGGGGGTCGTGTTGAGCCTGACTCATTGCAGCCGATGTTGACACACGTTTAAGGAGAGGGGTGGAGGGCGCAGACCTGGTAGTGTTTGTCTCTACCACATTCACAACTGAGACGAGACGCACAGTGCGGAGGGTGCTGGCGGCGTGGGGGCGTGGGTGGCGCTGCTAACCAGGCGTCTCTGTGCAGTGTCAACGGCGTCTCCACACTGGAGCCCGTGAGCCAGTGCCGGCAGCTGAGCGAGCTCTACCTGCGCAAGAACCGCATCCCCAGCCTGGCCGAGCTCTTCTACCTGAAGGGCCTGCCGCGCCTGCGTGTGCTCTGGCTGGCCGAGAACCCGTGCTGCGGCCCCAACCCACACGTCTACCGCATGACCGTCCTGCGCAACCTGCCGCACCTGCAGAAGCTGGACAACCAGAGTAGGCGTCCCCACAGCTCACGCGACCCGGCTCTCTGCCCTCTGCAAACTGACCCCGCAGACCTCGCGGAGGCAACCTCCCTGTGGTCTCCTCAGGAGCTGTCCCCAGATTTGTGCTGCTCCTTCCAAAGTCACTGTCGTTCAGTGACGGGGCACAGCCCCCCCACCCCTGCACACAGGGCAGCGTCTCTTGGGTGAACCTGACAACTGTTTATCCCTGAAGCTGTTGCTTCTTCTTTTTCCCTGTTAAGTATCCTCCACTCCAGCGCTCATCCACGCACCCTGGGGAGCACACGAGAGTGTCCGGGCGGGCCAAGTGGGATCACTGCTGGTCCACGGGACCCAAGGTGGCAGTGTCCCTGTGCTCCCGCCCCCAGGTCAGGGTGCTCCCTCACTCCTCGCCCTCCCACTGGAGGTATGTGCTCCTCCTGCTGGACATGTGGATGGGCAGTTTTCACCTGTGTCCCCTGCCTCACCTTGAGGCGAGCAGCCTGCCATGGGCCGTTTGTGCTCTGGCCTCCGGGAGGTCCAGCCCATTCCAGTCCATCCTCTCCAGCCAGTGAGTGCACTGGTGTTCCCTGTGTGCTGGTTCCTAATCCTTGTCACGTGCACAATTATTTTCTCCTAGGTGAGCAATGTTAAAAATATAAACTTCAGAGAAATTGTCATGTGAGTGAAATGGAATGAATACAGTGTATTCTGTTTCTTTTTAAAATTTGTCTTAATTTAGGGTTTTTTGTGAGTGTTTGCCTTTGGCAAATGCTGAAGTTCAGATTCACAAGCAGTTGCTGACCATCTGCTGTGTCCAGCGAGTGCCGGGGCAGGGGATGTGATGGTGGCGGGACTGTCCCTGCTCTCGGGCTGCAGGCCATCGGATGGACAGACAGATAGATGCCTCTTTTCTAAAGCAGACTGGGCTGATGGCGCAGTGAGGACGGAGCCGCGGTTAGTGGGGCTGGCACGTCTGAGGCCACTCTGATGCTTTTGCCCCCTCTCCTTCACCTGAAGCTGTGACTGAGGAGGAGCTGTCCCGAGCGTTGCTGGAGGGAGAGGAGGTCACGGGCCCCGGCAGAGAGGGCACAGGGAACGGCCAGCCGGAGCTGTCCTACACCCTGAGCAGCATGAACGCCACTGCCGAGACGCAAGGGGACCCGCTGAGCTACGGCGAGGAGGAGGCCAGGTGCGCCAGCTGGGCCCATCCCAGGTCCTCCCTCAGACTCACCGGGCCTTCCCGTGGGCCGCGTCTCTGGGGAGTGAGGGAACTGTTCAGGGTGGTTCTTCCTGGTCTGTGACTCTCAGTTGCCCCCAACCTCATGTCAGAGGCATGTCCAAGAGGAGGCGCGGGACACAGGAGCTTGTGCGACCCCGCACCCTGCCCTCCACAGGGAGGGGCCTGGAGGTGGGACGCGGTGGGTGGGTTAGTGCGCAGGAGGGAAAGCTCTGTGGCCGTGGCCACCTGAGCCCTTCAGCCTCGGGGAGCCGGGGAGGGGGCAGTGGGTGGCGTGTGGGCCCCGAGGAAAGGCCCTCCCGACCTGCAGGCACCTCAGATGCGGCTTGGGTGGCCTCCGAGGGCAGCTCACTGACTGTCACGGTGTTTTGAGCAGAACTGAACAAGGAGGGGTTGTGGAGACCGTGTTCACAGGGGGCCACCAGTTTGCGCGTCCACTTGGCAGATGAAGGGCCCCTTGTTTCCTGCAGTGGGGACGTCCATGGATGCCGCCTCAGTGTGGGGCAGTTGCATCCACCCCCCGTGGCAGGGGCTCTCGCACACGTCTTTTGTGTTTAGTGCCCCCCAGCCCTGGGGGAGCTTGGGGTGCAGAGAGGTTGCCCCCAACAAGATCACAGGGAAATAAGTGCTGCGGCCACGATTCCAACAGTCCTACCCTCTCGCCCAGTGCTCCCACCTCCAGAGCAGTGTCACGTGGTGGGAGTTTCCCTGCGTACTGGGGCAGGGGTCCATTGTCAGGAGTCTCTTAGTCCCATGCTCGGGGGATCTGGGATCACACGCTGCAGACATCAGTGAAGGTGCTGACAGGCCCTGAGTTCCTCAGGCCTCATGCACCATTGTCATCTGCCTCCCACCAGTGGCATCCAGGGGCAGCTCAGCCTGAAGCCCCCTTCCAGGGACCAGCTTCCATCCTTCTCACAGAGGGAGGCCGCGAGCAGTCGCAGGAACAGGGTGAGTGTGATGGAGGCAGCCCTGGCTGGAGGTGGCCATAGCTGCCTCTGCCCACAATGTGGGAACTTTTGGGGCTGGGGGCTGGAGACACCACAGGGACTCACAGAGCCAGGCCCCAGAAGGTGGGAAACCGGCCAGTTTCCAGGTCTGAGCTAATAGGAAGTGACAGAATGGTGGGGGGAGGGCTGCCTGGCATGTGCAGCTGGGCCTCCCAGCATGCGGGCTGTGCCGAGGGCCAGCTGCATGAAGGGCCCCGTGTCTGTCCTGGGGTTGGATAGGTTGCTATGCAGCACCTGAGGCTGCAGAGGTTTGCAGCTGTGGAGCAGCACCCCACCTGCAGTTAGAGGTGGGCCTCCTTGTCCTGGCCAGGGCAGGGGGTGGGGGGAGCAGGCCATGTCACCATGCAGTGACCAGAAAGCAGGCCACATGGTTCTGGAGGCTTCCCCGTAAGGAATAACAGGTTGTTGACTCAACAAGAAATAGGTCATGTGGGCAGCTGGGTGACATTGTTGGAGACATGGGTCCTCTGCAGGTTCCCGTCTGCCACCTACGTCCCTCTAGCTTGTCCTTGGGCTCATTCCCCTGGTCACAGGGCTGGCTCCTCTGGTCCAGGCTCACACCCAACAGAAGGACAGGGAACATTTCTTCCCATGTGTGTCCTCTTATCGGCAAACAACTGTTTTTTTGCCGTGTGCCCCCCACGCAGGCTTGGTTTCATCAGCTGGAATTGCCCACATCCCTGAACCAGAGGCAGTCATTGGCCCAGAGGACCCAGTCACCATGGCTAGCTTGGCCCATGACCCCCAGCCCCTGCTCCCAGGGTGCCTGGCGGTCTTCAGCCCTGCAGGGCCTAGCTTGGCCTGACCACAGCCGTCAGCGTGCTGTGGTCTCCATGTGGGCTCACATGGGCAGGGCCCCCCAGTCAAAGGGTGAGGGCCGCCTGAAACCGTGGGCTAGGGCTCAGTCATCCACTCAGTGACCAGCTGCAGCGCGTGCAGAGCCTGTGGGCAGTACAGAGATGGATGCACTGGGGCCCAGGCCTTGGAAAGGGCTAGCCCACCCTCCAGGAAAAGTGTCCCTCAGAGCTGCAGACAGATGTGACCGCAGACTGAAGGCCAGTCTAGGGAGCTGTCGCCGGGCCTGTGGCCCATCCTCCCCACCGCAGGTCAGTGTCCCCTCAGGGCTTTCCTCCTCCGAGAGGCGGCCATGTGGTCCTTGCACATACTTCCCTGACACGCTGCGGGAGGAGCCCGGATGTAGACCCAGTCCCCAGGAGCAGGCCTGCCCCTGTAGGGCACTGAGGCCGGACACCCCCCTCCCCAAGCCTGGGCCTCTGCAGAGCCCAAGGACCGTGGACCGGAGACTGAGACTGCACCCACAAACACGGGCTAGAGACCACCCAGCTGCTGGTGCAGGCGCATGTGCCTCTGGACTCAGAGGAAGGGAGGGCCCTGGCCCTGCGCGGGCATGGACCCTGAGCCTCGGAGCAGATCTTCCCACATCGCAGTGCCTCGGGCTCACACCATTTCCCAGGTGTGTGTCTTAGCACGTGTTACTGAGCACCGTCCTGGGCCTCTCAGCCTGCTTTTGATCCCCACTCTCTACTGACCAGCTGTGTGACCCAGGGCCAGTTACTCAGCCTCTCTGGGCCTCAGTGCTGTAAGCGTGAGATGGGTCTGTGTGTGGGAAGTCCCTGCAGGCAGTGAGCCACACCAGTGCCTGGCTGTGGCTTCAGGCTGCCCAAGTCTCCGTCCGTGTGGTCTCTCATTGGTTGCCTGGAAGGCCCGCCCCTCCTGAAGGCCGGTAACCCATGATGTGCACGTGATGCTAGCCAGGACCCAGTGTGTCACCTCATGGTGTGCCTCCTGGCCTTGCAGGCATGGTGCTTAGCCGGTGACTCTCTGTGCCCCCAGAACAACGTCCTGACCGCCATCCTGCTGCTGCTGCGAGAGCTGGATGCCGAGGGGCTGGAGGCCGTCCACCAGACCGTGGTCAGCCGGCTCCAGGCCCTGCACAAGCAGGAGCTGCAGGAGGACATGGAGTGACTGTCAGTGGGACCCCGAGCGGTCGGGCCCTCCTTGCAAGAGCCCGTGCTGAAGTCCCAAGCACCTGGGAGGTGGGGGTCACTGCCACAGCCGCGGCCTCCGCTGCACCCCGGGCTGAGTCTCAGCCCACAGGGCTGCTTCCTTAGGACACCTCAGCCTGCCCAGGGAAGCTGAGCAGACCGGTGACCCGGCGAAGGCAGGAGGGGTGTTGGGCACTGGCGGGCAGACCCCGTGTCTGTGCCCTCCACCGTGAGGGGCCCTGGCCGCAGCCCAGGCCCAGGCCCAAATGCCCATCAGGAGGGCCTGCCTTGACCCGGCTCTTCCTGAAGGTGGGCATTGCAGGCCTTTCTCCCTAATAAATATTCTTCCTGAATCTAATCTGGAAGCAGACATTTCCTAAATGACAGATGTGGCCTTGACATGCTTTTTAAAGGTAAAAGCTGTGGCTCATGCATGCTTTCCCATGTCAGTTCTTTGACTCGGTCATGGAATAGACCTCTCTTCCCCCCAGAGACTTCCAGAATGATGGCATCCTTAGAGAGACAAGCTGCCCTCGGATTTGCACTGGCAATCGCACAGCCACCTGCCGCCCCGGGACGTTGTGTCTGAATGGCGGGGACTGGGAGGGCCACACCCCCTCTTTTCTTCCTCCCTTTGTAAGTGCCCCCAAGCCATGCCGAGGGTTTGTGCTGACCCTGCAGGAGAGGCCTTGCACAGACAGGCCTGCCCCTTCTGTTTGGGGATCAGGGGCAGCCACAGGTGTAGCAGCCGGGCGGAAAGGGCAGCCTTCTGGAAACCATGTAAAATGTTTTCTTCCTCTGGGAGGAGTCTCAGGCCTTGCGTGATGCACGGGATGTGGGCGGTGACGCCCAGCCTTGGCAGGCCTTACTAGTGCCCCCAAAAGCCGAGGATGCCTCCACCTGGAAGGGGAGGAGTGTGAACCCCGAGCCATTAGAGAAAAGTCTGTTCCTACTGGAGCCGAAATGACGGGACTGGAGAGGGAGAGAGTGATGTTCTGTCTGCCCCTTGCCGCCTGTTGGGGGGAATGACCACATCCCTGTGCCAGCTGAGGGCGTGTCAGCTGTGTGACAGCCACACAAATCGAAGGGGTGACTTAACCACAAGGCGGGCAAGAAACCAGTGACAGAGCGCCAGCGGCTGGAAGACCACCGCTCTCCTTGAAGGTGAAGCTCCAGTCGAGCTGTAGGCCGTTCCCAGCTCTTGAGGCGAAGCCCAGTTGAGGGCGGGCAGCTCCTCTGTGGGGGGATCTGTAGTTCTTCAGGACCAGGGGGTGAGTGCTGAGCACTGGGAAGCTAGGAGTCACCACGGGGGGGCATCCAGGCGGGGTGGCTGCGGGGCCTGTGTGCTCCTTCTCTTGTAATTATGGGATGTCGGACGCTCTCAATAAAGCGTTGTGTCGGTTAGAACGAGTTGGACGTGGTTATGTTAAATTAAGAATGCTGTCCCTTCCCCTCCCACCAGGGGGGGCTCACGCTGACTTCCCGCCTGCCTCGTCACCTGGTGTGCCTCAGTTGGGACCGTTGAACTGGACCCTGGTCAGGGTGAGCTGCCGCCCTCAGAGCCTTCCGCCAGCTCGCCAGGTCCTGCCCCCAGCTACCTGCTCACTTGGTGCCCTTTTGAAGCCCTCAAGCTGGACCAAGGACAGCACATCCCCCAGCCTGGAACCCACGGCCTCGGGTCTTTAACGGGCGCGTCACAGGCCCCGCTCTGAACTTCTCCCAAGTACCTCTGAAAACAGGGCTTTTGAGCAAAGCCAGTGTTGGCATTACACCATGTGCGTGTGTCCTGTTAGCCCCGTTTATAGGGGAGAGAACTGAGCCCCAGGAGGGCATGTCACCCAGCCAGAAACGCTGGTCAGTGCAGCCAGAGGTGGGCAGACACACTGTGCCTCGCCGTGGAGCTGCTGCCCAGGAACGAGAGTGGCCACTGTGTTGTAGGCACCACCCAGCGGGTCGTCCGGGCCAGCGGCTGATGCGCTGCTGTGCGAGTTCCATCACTACCCGACAGGACAAGCTGAGGGGCTTCCACTCCCAGAACTGAGTCCTGGCCCAACGTGTGATGCTGACTGGGCCAGGCCGAAGCAGAACCAGACCAGGAGGTGGCCGGCATCCACTCCGAGCCTCCCGTGTGGAGGAGGGTGTCTCCTGCGGCAGGTGGGGCCCTTCATCCCGCAGCACTGCAGCTGGGCCCCGAGGCCCCCACAGCCCGGGAGTTTGCTGAGCTGGGCCCTTGCCCCCGCACCCCCCATGGGTCGGGAGGTGAGCGCTGAGTTCTGGGAAGACGCGTTCATGGGGCCCTTTGCTCTTGTTGCCTGGGGGCGGTTTTCGGCAGGAGCAGGAGTGGGGAGATCTTCCACATTGTCCTTGAGCCGGGGCTGCCATGTTTGGAGGAGACACTGGTGGCTCTCTTCAATGCGCACCCTCCGGGGAAGCATGCGTGGAGGCCGCTGTCCCCAGAGGGGCCCCTAGCATGCTCACAGCTCCCCCGGGGGTCCTGGAGTCAGAGCAGTTGGGAAATTAGAGAAGGAGCAAGGGGTCTTGGCAGCTGGCGTTCTCGGAGAACAGTGATTCTCAAGGGGTGCTATAAATGGTTACATGGGTGCCAGCATTTCTCTGGGAAGCCTGGGGTCCTGAGGGGTCCCCGCCAGGGCGTAGGAACAGCCCGGGTCTGCTGAGCCGCTGCCACCGTGGCGATTGCCGAGTTCTCTCCAACTGAGGGAGAGTCCCAGTCCAGCTAGGAGTGGATGCTCACGGTGGCCGCACTGAGTGAGATATGGAGCTGGACGTCTGCCATCCCAGCAAGGGGAGCTGTGCCTAGTGCTGCCTGCCTGCAGCCTGGTGCTCCAACAGCGCACTCAGCCAGGGCCGGGACCACACAGGCACACAGGGCCCTACGCTCAGTTAACACTCTGCTGTCGCCATCCCGAGAGTCTTCATCACTGTTACGAGGGGCCTGCGTGTTTGTGTGCGCCAGGCCGCCAGGATAACGCAGCTGGGCCCGGGCCTGGTCTCAGATGCTCCTGCAGGGCCATCACCCTCCATGTTAGGATGCAATACTGTTTCCGCGTCAAGGTAGAGCTGCCCATCACGGCAGCACGCAACGGAGGCGGGCGCCACGGTCCTTGTGCCATGTGCCCTTGCAGCCAGTGCCCTGCCCTCTCCAGGGCAGCCGGGCAGGGCAGGGCGGGAAGGGACCGGCCTATGAATCTGACCCAGGCTGATGGCGTGCTGTCCGCATCGACCCTTGGCTCAGAACGCCCAGTAGGAAAGCCGGGGCAGTCACTGCACTGTCCCCACGGGCCGACAGGCGGGTCTCCCAACGAGTGAGCACCCCGCTGCACTGTCAGACTGCAGCACACCCGTGTCGGGCCTTGCTTGTCCCCCGGCTGGGCTGTTGGGCACCTGGGACGGTGTCCGGAGGCCTCCCCTCCTGCCCCCAGCCCCGCATTGAGGCCCCCCGGAAAGGTTCCTCCTGAAGTCATGTCTGAGGCACCAGCCTCTGAGGTGACTTTCCAGAAAGGCTCTCCAGCTCCCCGCCAAGCGCCTGCCGCCAGCAGGACTGTAGGAAAATGCTGTATATTAAACCCGCCAGGCACAGGCTTTCTGCTTCGCCAGGTGCGTCTCAGAGATCCATGGCCCCCGTGAGACTGACTCATGGACTTCCCTTCCTGGAAAGCTCACAGAAATATCCATATTTTCCAAGGCCTGGAATTCGTCTTCACAGAGTGAGATGGAATGCAGGAGCCATAGGACAGAGAAACGATGCATTTGAAGTCCCTGCGTCCCCAGCCCGCCCCGGCTGCGTCCCTGTGGGTCTAGGCTCGGGACGGGGCTGAGGGCAGCCTGCCCATGGGGCGCGTCCTCCTGCACACCAGGGACGGTGGCTTCGGGGGAGCGGCCCTCCAGGGCTGCCCTGGGCCTCGGGGGCTGCTGTCAGGGTTGCAAGCTGGCTCTGGGTTCAGGTCTTCCCCACCTGTCCCAGCCGGTGGCCCCAGCCCTGCAGGGGCTGCTTCCTGAGGCCAGTGGTCTTGCCACCTCCACATTCGGGACTGTGTGGACACCTGCCCAGCTCCCCACTGCACAGTGGACCCCACTCAGCCCCTCCCAGGACCCTGCCTGGTCCCAGTTCACCCGGTTCCTGCGCCCCCATCACCCTTCTTTCCCCAGCCATGCTCCCCAGGGCCTGCCATTGTCCCGACACCCCTACCCTGTTCTGAGAACCTGCTGGGCACATGCTTCCCTGCAAGTGAGGCTGGGCTTGTTGTCTGTGGGGGTGGGGTTCTCAGGGGGCTCCAAGTGGGCACGCCCCACATGATCCCCACCTCCAAGAAGAGGGAGGGTCTGTGATATGATGGACAGACTGTACTATATGGCCAAGGTGAAGGGGTTTCACAGAGGTGTGGTTAAGGTGCCTAATCAGCTGATGTTGGATTATCGAAAGGGAGATTGTTTGGGTGGGCCTGGCCTAATCAGTGAGCCTCAGCACAGGCATCACCTGATCAGGCTAAGGAGGGCGTGGGCTCGGGGACCAGCGCAGCAGATGCCCCTGCTTCCTCCTGAGTTCTGCCAACATGCAGCTTGAGAGGACCTGAGTCCCTGTGAGACCACACCCCGCCGAACACCTCCGTCATGGCTATGGCTCAGCAGAGGACCCGTGAGGCCATGTCACACTCTTGGGCCGTGGAGAGGTCACAGCCGGGGTGTTTGAAGCTGCCATGTTTGTGGTGGTTTCTAGGAAACCGACAGTCTCCTTGTGGGGGCAGGTCCTGCGGGAACTCCAGCCTACAGCTGAGCCCTGCGCCTGCCAGCAGCTCCCTCCTGGGCTGTGCCCGCTGCCGGCCCCTGGGCCACCCCCATGCACGAGCCCCCTGCTGTCCCTTAGGTCTGCATGGTGGGACCCACAGGGGCATTGCCACCACGGAGTCCCTCAACAGAGCGCCTCTCGACCACGTGATGCGTGTCCGGGTTAACATAGTGGTGGAGTCTTCCGCAGGACTTGTCAGAGCCTTTACTGGGGCTCTTTGGCCCATGACTCCTGAGCAGACTCCACACACAGTGTCTCCATTGTCAGACACAGAAGCCAGGGCATTTGGCCCCAGCCTCCTGGGGTCACGTTCAGTGGCGCACACATACACATGTGAGAAATACTGAAGTAAGTTCTCGTGCCTCTCGTGAATCTCGTGCCTGCAAGAGCCGCCCTGCCCTGGGCCCGGGCCTCCTGGAGCAGGCTCTGCTTCCACGATGGCAAGCCCCTCTCCCGTGGGCAGGGCGCAGTGGGGGCACACTTGGTCAGCACCCTGTGTGTGCAGCCCTCACCCCACTGGCAACCACCCGAGCACCTGCGGGGGACACAGGCCCCCCACATGTCAGCTGTCACACGGGCCCCAGAAGCTGTGTCCTCGAGGGTTAGCTGGCGGCATAGCCCGTTGGGTCTGGGGTGCAAGGCCCACTCCCTGACCTGGGACCGGCTCTAGGGCGGCTGGGCCTCTGTTTGGGAAGCCGAGGTGTTGGCTGCGAGGAGGACGAGGGCCTCGCCGGGGAGCAGCAATGAACGGGCTGCACCTGGCCCCGGGGCCCTCTGCAGCTGCCACAGCCTCAGCCTCGGCCTCCCAGGCTGCGGGCCCGGCAGCCAACGGCACCCGCTGATGCCCCTCCAGCCTGGGAGACGGCCTCCTCCTGTGGGGAGGGCGAGTGGCTCCAGGACAGCCAGCGGCAGGCCCGGGAGGACGTGCTGTGGAGGCAGAGGCCAGCAGGGCACCGGGTCCTGTCGTTGTGGCTGGAACGTCCGCTGAGGGCCTGTTTTACGAGCGTCTCCAGATGCTGCATGTTAAATTTAAGCAAAACCGTTGGGAAAACCTGGAAAATTAGCCTCCCGGCCTCCTCCCGTCCCCCTCCCCAGGCTGGGCATTGGGCGCCCTGGGGCGGCCTCACCCTGACACTGCAGCGGGTCAAGGGGCACAGGGCAAGGGAGAGGCAGCCCTGGGCAGCGCCTAGGCCAGCTTGGCACCTGGGCAGGCAGTGGCTGTGTGGTGAAGAGAGTAGGCACATGGCTGTACACTGGAGGGCGTCCCTGCCACCAGCCAGGGTCCCCTTCAAGGGGGTCGCCACCTCTGAGCTCCAGCCTCCCCACTCCTGTGCACAGGCACATGCCACACACATGCACACCCGTGTGCAGTCACACATGCAGGCACATAACGCACACACACACACGGCACATAATGCATGTGTGAACACTGGCACACACAGGCACACCCGTGTGCAGTCACACATGCAGGCACATAATGCACACGCACACACGGCACATAATGCATGTGTGAACACTGGCACACACATGCACACCCGTGTGCAGTCACACATGCAGGCACATAACGCACACACACACACGGCACATAATGCATGTGTGAACACTGGCACACACAGGCACACCCGTGTGCAGTCACACATGCAGGCACATAATGCACACGCACACACGGCACATAATGCATGCATGAACACTGGCACACACATGCACACCCGTGTGCAGTCACACATGCAGGCACATAATGCACACGCACACACGGCACATAATGCATGCGTGAACACTGGCACACACAGGCACACCCGTGTGCAGTCACACATGCAGGCACATAATGCACACGCACACACGGCACATAATGCATGTGTGAACACTGGCACACACAGGCACACCCGTGTGCAGTCACACATGCAGGCACATAATGCACACGCACACACGGCACATAATGCATGTGTGAACACTGGCACACACAGGCACACCCGTGTGCAGTCACACATGCAGGCACATAATGCACACACACACACGGCACATAATGCATGTGTGAACACTGGCACACACATGCACACCCGTGTGCAGTCACACATGCAGGCACATAATGCACACGCACACACGGCACATAATGCATGCATGAACACTGGCACACACATGCACACCCGTGTGCAGTCACACATGCAGGCACATTCATGTACTTGCATGTGCATATATGCGCACACACATGCACACCCGTACTTGCACACATATATGCAGGCACACATATGCACAGGTTTCTGGGCCCCAGGAACTTGTCCCTGGTCTTGGGACAGGGGCTCAGAGCCTCGGGGCTCTCTCCTTGGGGCATTGTCCCCTCCTGGTCCTGCCCCAGGACCACCCACATGCACAGAAGCCAGAGCAGACTGGAGGGGCTCCAACTCCAGAAATGGACACCCAGGAGCCCCCAGCCAACACAGTGAGGCTGGCGTGCCCCCCACCCCAGCACAGGGCCAGCCCAACCATGCCACTGTCTGTGAAGTGACCAAGGCTCCCTGCCAGGTCTAGGGGGACATGAGGCAGCCTGAGGGACAGAGGGCCCAGCCTGGTCCCTAGAGCTGCCCAGCCAGCCTGGGTCCAACCAGGAGACTCCCTGCCCAGGGACCCCTGGTGTAGCCTGTGGGCCCCCTGCGGCCAGGACATCCCCACAAAACCTCATGGTCCCAGAACCTCCTCCTGAGCCAGAGCAGGAGTGTGGGCCAGGAGCAGCCCTGGACGCATGACTGCCCAGGTAACTGCGGTGGGAACAGACATGGAGGGTACGGCGCGCTCAGGAGTCATGCACGGGGTCCCACCAAGGTGCAGACTCCATGTGGTCGAGGCTCAGGGCATCCCCTTGGGGACCGCAGTTCCAGCACCACATGGCAGAGCAAGGGTCTACGCTACCCCCAGAGCTTCTGGTGGATCAGCCCCTGGCCCCCACTAGCGACGAAGTTTCTGGCTGCCTCCCGCCCTCGACCACCCTCACCAGTGTCTCCCGGGACGTTTACTCAGTTCAGCCACCTGCCCCCAGGACCTTGGCTCTGCTTCCAAGACCCCAGCCCAGGCTGAGCGTAGGGAACTGTTCCAGGTCAGACTTGGGGCCTGGGAACCTGGCTGAGAAATCCATCCAAGACTGAGGGAGGCTAGGCCTGTCACCCCTCGGACAGGCCGGGGGGCTCAGGTCAGCCCTCAGGACACAGCAGGGAGGGGCCCAGGTCACCCCATCAGCAGGGAGGGACTGTTGGTCCTGGAAGGTGAGTGTGGCCCCAGAGGGCGTGTGTCCCTGAGACCTCAGGGCCCGCGGAGGGCCCCAGACCCATGCATGCAGGTGGGAGGCTTCTGACCCACAGCCCATCCCCCTCCCTAGAAGGTTCCATGGGCCCTGCTTCCCAGAGACTGACAGCACACCACAGTCAGGGTATTTTATTTCTAGAAAAGGTGACAAGCTTTGTCAGCCACAGTGGCCAGTGTACACAGGAGCAGGGTCACAGTGAGGCCCACGGGGCACGGCCCCCCTCGGCACAGAGACTGGGCGCTGGTCCCCCCAAGGGCTGGTGAGGGTGAGATCCCAGCATGGGGAAAGGCTCAGGGCCACGTGGGGCGCCGAGGCAGAGGGGCAGCAGTGTCCAAACATGGACGCCCTCATGTCCCCTGGGCTGGAACGTGGGCACCCAGGGTGCTCTGTCCCAGAAGACAGCCCAGCAGACAGCAGGGGACAGAGCTGGGCTGAGAGGGCTGTGTCCCCCACCTGCCGGCAGGCTCCCAGCAGCAGCAGCCCCAGCCCCAGGGAGGGAGGCCAGTGGAGGTGGCAGGCACAGCTTCAGAAGCCCTTCTCCATGCTCAGCGTGCGGCGGGTGACGTGCTCCAGCTGCCCGGACACGTAGTCGGCCATGCTGATGCGGTAGTGTGCCAGCATCTTCAGCATGAGCCGCAGGTTCAGCCACCACTGCTCCCGGGGCATGCGGTGCCTGCAGCGGGTGGGGGTCAGGGTCAGGGGAGCAACTCGGGCCGCAGCCTCCACCCAGGACACCCCTTCTCGGGGCACCTGGACACTGGCCCCAGCCGCTGCACTCGAGCAGGGCATGGCAGTGGACCTGGGGTCCCCGTCCCTCCGGGGCCTGCACCAGGAGAGGCTCAGCACAGACTCGCTGGGGGACGGAGTCGGGGACACGTACTCTCAGACCTGGCCAGTCTGGCTGAGCCCACCCCACCCTCTGCCCTCTCGGGAGGAGCAGCGACAGGGGGTCAGCCCTGGGTGTAGGGACGGTGCTGCCCCATGGGGTCAGGGCTCGAGTGTGGCCGCACTGCCCTCCTGGCACACTGGCCCCTGGAACGTCTAGGCCTGGTCAGTCCACCCCTCTCTTTGGAGGGACTCACTCAAAGTCAGTGTCCTTCTTGAGCTCGGTGACAGGGCTGAATGCCACCACCTTCTTCCGCAGGCCGATCACGCAGGCTGAGTCGGGGGCGTTGGCGAACACCCGACCTGTGGACACAGGCACGTGCCGGCAGCCTCACACCCAGGCCCTGGCGGAGTGCAGGGGCAGTCCGGGCCTCCCTCCCGCAACGTACCCTTGCGGTAGACTGCCTGCAGCTTCTCCGACATCCAGAGCATGGCCTTCATCCCCAGCTTGGTACCATAGTTCCGGTCGAAGGGGGTTGGAGCCCCACCCTGAAAACACAGCGGTGGGGCCACCTCCTGGGCGCCAAGAGGAGCAGACCGGCCCAAGGCAGGGGCCCCCCACCTTGGCTCTGCCATGACC
This sequence comes from Equus asinus, assembly GCF_041296235.1. Taxonomy (NCBI): domain Eukaryota; kingdom Metazoa; phylum Chordata; class Mammalia; order Perissodactyla; family Equidae; genus Equus; species Equus asinus. The sequence goes on along the minus strand of NC_091807.1, from coordinate 40,028,094 downwards.
TCAGGTGAACCCTCCCGGGCAGCTTCTGACACCTCATCCCCTCCAACCGCCAAGCACTTCTGTCTGTTCCCTTTGCCTGCCTCCAACTCAGCCAAGGCCCCTTTCTCTACCCCAAATCTGGCCCAAAAGCCACCTCCAGAGGCCGAGCAGTGGGCTGCCATCGAGGGGGGTGGCCTCCATGGGCCCCTGTGTCCGGGAGGCAGGTCCCACCACCAGTGAGCAAGGACCCCATGGGAGAGGGGAGCTCTCAGGACGCACATGGCCCCACGTCAGGCTGGGAAACCCCCAGAGCACAGGCTTCCTGCAGGGCCACCAGGAGGTGGTGGAGGTGAGGGGATGGAGGCAGCCACAGGGCTCCCGGGCCTGCCCCTTCCTGGCGGCGAGGCCTGTCTCCTCACCTGCACCACAGGCTGATGAGCACCCTGGCTGGGGGTAAGATGGAGGCGGCCAGGTGCCCCATGAGGACATGCACAGGGAAGCGTCCCCATCTGCCATGGCCTCCTGGGTCCCCTCAGCCCAGGTACAGATGGAGGCTGAGGGCCACCTTCCAGAATCCATGCTCCTGGACCCATACCTGCTGCAGGTGGCCCAGGACATTGGTCCTGCAGTCAAAGACACCCTTCCCCTCGGAGGAGTACAGGTTGTACAGAAACTCCGTGGTGTAGTATTCGTGGCACTTCTCATTTCTGCAGAGAGGAACAGCCACTCAGGACTTGCCAGGATGCTGAGCCCCACTGGGCCGGGCCCCCAGCTGGGTCTGGGGAGGGGCAGCACCTCAGGAAAGCCCGACCCCACCCTGCCCTTTGGGAGGCTGCCTCCACCTTGTTCTACCCCTCGGCAGCCTGGCCTGCAGCACGGGGGTCTTGAAGCCCCCACCACGGCCTGAGCAGACACCTCCCCCTGCCCGGGCCCAGGACTGCCGGCAGCCTCACCGGAGCACCAGGCCCCTCTGGATGTCCGTCTTCATCTTCTCCGTCAGGTGCTCCACGTTGGCCTGCAGGGGCGAGGCAACACGGGTGAGCCGCAGTCGGGGCAGCAGCCAGCACTGCACCCACCCGCAGCCGGAAGGCTGTCTGGGAAGGAATATTCCAGACTAACCGACAGGTGGGGCTGGTGTGACCTGGGGTGATGGGGGACACAGCTGGTGGGAGGGTGCTGGGAGATGGGGGCTAGACCGTGAGGCTGGGTTGGGGGTGGACGGTGCCAGGAGGCCATGGAAGCCACAATGTGGACACTGGGTGGGGGGAGTGCACAGATGAGGGGGTGCACAGGTCACAAGCCCCCAGGCTGTCAGGCTGTTGCCCCTTGGTCTGGGCCCCAGGCCAGCCCGTGTGGGTCTCAGGAGGGGCCCACTCAGCCCCACTGGGGGTCTGCAGCCAGAGAAGGGCTGCAGGCTCACCTTTAAGTCTTGGATGTTGAAAGGGTCCTCAAAGACGTAGGCGGCGTCGGCCCCCACGGCGATGCCAGTCACAGTGGCCAGGTAGCCACAGTAGCCTCCCATGGTCTCCACGATGAACACGCGGCGCTTGGTCCCCGAGGCCGACTGCTTGATGCGGTCACAGCTCTGGGGGGCCAGGGGTGGTCAGGACCCTTCCCGGGGGGCCACGGAGAGCTGCTAAGCTGCAGGGACCCAAGCCTCTCTCCAGAGCTGACCGAGGATCGGAGGAGCTGGGGAAAGCCTCGCCCTGCATGCCCAAGGCACCAGCAGCCCTCACCACGCGCTCTCCACAAGGCCACGCAGAATCAGGGGCCCTCAACCAGGGCGGTTCTGCTCCCGGGGACAATGGGGGAGTCACTAGCATCCAGTGGGTGGAGGCCAGGGACATGCTGGGGGCTCTCTCTGACATTGCCCAGGGCTACACTGGGCTTTAACGTCCTCATCCGTAAAGAGGGGAGGACTCTCCTGCCACTGGATGGTCATTGTGAACAAGGGACCAGATGACATGTGAAGGAATATGCTCTGCAGATGCTAATGACAATGTGAAATGTAATGATAATCCTAACTTGGAATGGCTCAGAGTTTGAAAAGGAAATTATAACATTAAACAAACAACTAAGAAAAAGGAAATAAAACAAGATAAGCAGGTTATCGGAGTCTGAACCAGGAGGTTGAACCCCAGAAAGAAACAGAAAGCAAAGTGTAGGACATAGCTGCAATGCTGGCCAAAGGATCAGTATCCTACATATGTAAAAAGCACTTACAAATTAAAAAAAAACCTCACCAAGAGAAAAATGGTAAATGATGGGAAAAGATAATTTCCAAAAAAGCCACAAACAGATAAGAAACAGGTATAGAAAAATGTTCGACTTCCCCAGAAATCAGAGCTGCATGTTAGAATACCATCATCCCCATCACAGAAGCAAAGAAAACAGGACTGCATTTGGCGCTGGCCAGAGGCAGGGGCACAGAAGGTTCAGAAGGAGCCGTGGGCAGCCCACAGCCTGTGTAGATGGGGGAGGGGGTGAGTTCAGAGAAAACCCCGCAAGATCACAGGACCTCCAGGTCAGGAGATGAAGTGGCTTTCCTTTAGTCTCTTGTGGGTTCCATTCATATTTCCTCCTTTCTCTAGTAACACACAGAACCTGCTCGGGGTCCACACACCCCCTTCCAGCTTCAGAGCCCCCCCACAGACACATGGAGGTGCTGGACCCTCAGGAAAGTTGGGCTCATGTGGGGCCATAGATGGGTGGTGGGAAGGGTCCAGAGGGTGGAGAGAGCAATGAGGAGGCCCCTGCGGAGGTCCCAGGGCTAGCCCTGCTCGGACCCCTCCAGGGATGGAGCCCCCACCTCCAGGGAAGCCCGTGCCGAGGTGGATGGCTCCGATGACTGGAAGGCTCTCTGGAGCACGCGCCCTCCCACGTCCTAGCCAGTGGCCTCAGTTTCCCCCACATCCACACATGGCTGCCTCACTGGATAGATCCGTGACCTGACATCCACACCACTACATTAGCACAACTAAGTCAGCTCCAGCCCTGACTGCTGTTATCCTCGGGTCCCAGCGACCCCAGAGCCACACCCCTGCCTGCCGTCCATAAGACTTTGTGCTGCAGCCAAGTTCTGCCCACTCCCGATGTAGTCAGCGGCCTCAGTGCAGGCACGACGCCCCGTTGCACCCGCAGCAGCCCCTCTGGGCGCTCAGCACTCTGTGCTTTGCCCCCAGGGCCCCGCTTCCTGGGGGCTTGCCGCCGGCACCCCATCCCTGCCTGAGTCTTGCCAAGTGGGACGGTGGGGCCCAGCGCCCTACCTCCATGGCAGCATTGACAGCAGTGTCACAGCCCAGGCTGAAGTCGGTGCCCGGCACGTTGTTGCTGATGGTGGCCGGGATGACGCACAGGACGATGCACAGCTCCTCGTAGCGCCCGCGGGCCTCCACCAGCTGCAGCACCCCCTCGTAGGCCTGTGGGCAGGCGGGTGGGCAGGGGGCTCAGGGCCGTGCAGGAGAGGCTGGGCTGCGGGGAGAGGCGGGGGAGGCGAAGGCGGGCTCCAGGGCTGGGAACACTTGGCCCGCTCCCCAGCGGCTGGCTGTGTGCCTAGGACTGGGCGTTGGGACCACCCACTCCCACTCCCAGGGCCATGACCCAGCAGGCCCCACCCAGGAGCTATGTCGTCCCAGTCGGCCAGGGACACTGGACTCCAAGGAAGACTGGAAGGAGGCCCACCCTCCCTGCCTGGACCCCACTCCACTCCATGCAGTCTGCAGGGGGCTCAGGCTCCCCAGGAAAGGGCGAGAGGGGACGTTAGTCACTTAAGAGGGCTGGCCAGGAACGAGCGCCATGCCAGCAGTGCCAGAACTCTGCTGAGCTGCACCGTGGACGGCCACCCTACAGTGAGGGACTGAGGCCACCTGGGCCTCCTGCCCCAGGCTATCCCGCCCCACCCAACCTGGGACATGCGCCTGTCCAGTGGTGAGGCTCAGAGCTGCCCCTCCTCCTCCCCCCCATCCCCCAACCCCCCCGACCAGCACCAACAGCACCAGGTTGCCAGCATTCATTTGAACTCTGTGCCACCCTCAGGAGAAGGTGAAAATCCTCCCAAAGCCGACACCACACTTCCCCTCGGGGACCCGCCAGTCTTCACCGGCCTGTAGTCACTTCCCGGCACGTGGGGTTTCCAGAAGGGCCCCAGACGAGGGGGAGATGCTCTCGGGTCTCCTCCACAAGCCCCCCAGCCGGTTGGTTCCCTGGGCAGCCCCCTCACCTCGAAGCCACCGATGACCAGCAGGGCGTGGATGTTGTAGGCGCGGACACTGTCTGCGATTTTCTCCATGTAGCTCTTGGGCAGCGTCCTGCGGTGGAGATAAATCAGATGAACATGTCACGTCCACACAGAACGCCAGGCTGGAAGGACACACGTCCACACTGCAGCTGGCCGTGGGGGAGAAGGCCCTGGGCTGTGGTGAGGCAATTCCCGTCTAGAGGTGGAAGGAGGGCGCTGGCCACTCGCCTCCTGCCAGCCCGGCTGTGAGCTCCACTTCCTGCCCAAGGGGATGCTCTCCGCAGGCAAGGGGCCACTGAGCAGCCTCCTTGACACCAGTGGCCACAGGTGGGCTCTCAACCAGGAAGCCCCAGGCAGGAGAGTCAGAAGCCTGCTCTGGGCAGGTCACCAGCCAGAAGGGGGATGTCGCCAAGGCCAAGGGGCTGGGCTCTCCTGTGGCCTGCATTCTGGCTCTCCCACCCCCAGCAGCCCACAGTGGCCAAGGGGCCTGGGACGGTGGCCAGCCACTCACCTCTTGGTCCCCAGCATGGAGCCACCACGCCCCAGCCAGCCAGCCACGTCGTGCCAGCCCACTTCTTGCACCTGCAGGAGAGACACGCAGCTTCAGGGGGCAGGCCAGAGGCAGTGGCACATTCCTCCTCAGGTGACAGAGCTGTGGTCAGGGAGAGCCCTTCCTCGAGGGGGACAGAGGCCGTGCCAGGTGCCAACCGTCACGCTGCAGGTCAGAGTCGGGTTTGGGGGCCTGGCTGGCGCAGCTAACGTGGCCACAGCTGCTCCCCTCTCCCAGGGCCCCTGATCTGCTTTCACAGGCCATTCCCTGTGTCCGGTGGCCCCTGCTTGTGAGCAGACGAGGGCTGGGTCATAAACCAACAGAAGAGGAGCACGCCCCAGCCACTGCAGCACCGTCCCCGGCCCGGCCTCCGTCACAGCCGCACCTACCTGACCCTTGGCCAGGCCCTCAAAGCCGTCATGCACGACGTACACGGTGTGGCCTTGGGAAATGCCGCAGCGCACGGCCGAGCGCACGGCCGCGTTCATGCCGGCCGCCGGGGCCCCCACGTTCAGGATGGCCAAGGAGAAGTTGGTCTACAGGGAAGGGAGGAGAGAGGAGTCAGTACCGGGCGGGGAGGCCCAGCTGACCCAGACAGCTCAGCCAGAGCAGCTTCCAGCGAGGGGCCCAGGTTCTCGTGCCAGCCTGGACACTGTCCAGCAAGGGGCTCCCTGGGAATGAAGCTATCTGTCCTACTGCCCCCACCAGCTTCTGGCAAAGACCCGACGAGCTGTGGTGCAAGCTCGGCTCCTAAACTGCCAAGTCCTCGGCCAAAGGCAGCAGCAAGAAGAGTTCACACACTGTCGGCCGAGCACGGCTTGGGCCACAGTCAGTGCCTGCCTGGAGGCCTTCAGCAGTCACCCCACACTTGGGGTCAGGGCAGCTGGCGCCGCAAAGTCATTGGTGATCAGCACGGATGCACAGAGAGAGAAGGGGCCACTGCTGTCATTGTAAGTTTTCCAGCAGCCACATTTCCCAGTGGCTAAGAAGCAGGTGACACTCCTTTTAATAGTAGGATTGATTTAACCAAAATATTATGCCCTCAACCTGGAATCAATGTAAGAAATTCCTAGCAGACTAGTCCACATCCGTTTTCCCTTCAGCGTCCGTGGAACCCTGCCTGTGTTTGGCATGTACAGCACTCACCATGGGCAGCCATGTTCCAAGCACAGCATGGCCACATGTGGCCAGTGGCTCTGCCAGGCAGCGTGGCTCTGCTGGGTCCTGGTAACCCCGGCTGGTTCAGAGGGGGCACGTGGAGACCACTCTGCTGCACCGGGGTGGGGACAGGGGAAGTTGCCCATCCCTGACTACCTTCTGGGATCAGTGGGGGCCAGGACCCCAACGTCCATGACTGTCACGATGGGACCCTTTCCTTGTCCCCCAGGATTTCAGAAACGAGTTCTGCTATCATCCTTTTCTGAAGAGAGCCCATTTCCTGAGGTTTTTAGCTATGTTGGAACGTTTCATGAACGTTGGCTCACTCCCCTCCCGAGTTAAATCGACAGGCCTGACTTAACCTCCTTCGGCTGTTTGACAAGCAGCTGCCAGCGGAATGTCCAGGCCCGGACACAGGCTGCCTAGGACCTGCTGCTCAAGCAGAGGCCGAGCTGACCCTCTCAGCTCACAGCTCGGACCCCAGACAGGACGCAGGGTCCCCGGCCCAGCTGGGCCGCTCAGAGCTCCCCGCCTCCTGGGCAGGGGCGGCAGGCCGACCCCACAGGCAACCCTGCGGCAGGGGCCGAGCGAGGCGGCTGCAGAGACAACAGCCGTGGGTCTGCCGCTCGCACCACCTCACCTTCTCTTTGGAGACCTTCTGGTGTGCAAGCAGCTTGTAAATGTTCCAGTTGTTCTCAAAGCTCCTGGAACAGAAGCCGGTCATGCATCACACAGCCCAGCGGCCACAGCCCACGCCACACAGCTCGGCACAGCATGCGGCCCGCAGCCCAGCCCGGCACAGCCCACCTCCCCTCCTGTCGCCACAAGCCCTAGCTGGGTGCCATCGCTGGGCCGTGGAAGACCCCCATGGAACATGCGATCCCAACCCCCTCTCAGCAAAGCGAGCGCCCCGTGTCCAGCCTGCATGGGTGGGGAGCACGGCCATGGAACCGTGGAAACCAGATCGGCAGATCCAGCCCACCGGGTCCCCAGGCTTGCCTCACTGCTACTCCTGTGGACGCCCCCTGCCCCACAGTGCCCACCCCAACCCTACCTGTGCTGTGCCCCCACCCCCACCCCCACCCTGCATGGCGGCTCCACGTCCACCCCCAGCCTTCCTGCTTCCTGGCCCCAGGACCATTAAGACCCTGTCCTTCCTGCCCTACTTCACAGGGCTCAGCCGTTCACACTCGGAAGGAGGGTCTCAGGAGAGCATGTGGGCGCCATCTGCAGGTGTGCATATCCTGCGTGTCAGGGGTACAGCGGTGTGTGAGCCACGTGGGAGTCTGCCCCGGGCTGCGCTGAGCAGACGGCGCCCCGACCTCAGCCCCAAGAGGCCCTCACCTGCCGCGGAGCTGGATGGCCTCGTCGAAGCGCTTCTCATCCATGGCCTTCTGCACCTCCTTTGTCTTAAAGAAAACGGAGAGCACGGGCTGGAGGAGGCGGCCTGGCGCACACTTAGCCGCCGACTCGGAGCCCCACCTGACCCAGCCACCGGGCCCTCCCCAGCAGGGGCACCCCGGGCCTCGCTCCTCCTCAGCTCCTGGGGGCCCAGCCAGGGCCTCGGCGACAGAGGGTGAAGCTGACTTGGCCCTCAGACCCATGGCCAACGCTAAGTCTGCCCCGAACTACCTGCCCTCCCCCAGCAGACCCTGCTCTGCCCCCAGCTGCAGGGCCCCCAAACCTGCAGGGCCGGGGCCAGCGTCCCCACACCCAGCCTCTCAGCCTCTCTGCCTTCACCTCCACTCCCCCTCTCCATGGTCCCTGTTCCAGCCACACCAAATCTCCCCCCACAGTCTGCCTGACTTTACCCAGTGGCTCTGGTCACCTGCTCCTCTTCTACTCTGCCAGCCCCAAACGCCCCACCTGGTCCAGTTTGCAAGGTCAGTCTAAGGCCATTGGCTCCAGGCGGCTAGGTGACTTCAGCTCCCCCAGCTCCCTGCAGCTCCCACCCTCTCTTGGGGCTGGTCTCACCTTGGGGACATGCTCACAACTCCCCCGCCTCCCTGGAGGCCTAGAGGTCCCGGACACCCGCTGGGGCCTGCTGGGGGGCAGCAACGCACCCAGACGGCCAGGCCAGGAGGGGGAGACATGAGTGCTGCCTTCTCCATGTAACAATCGTGGGGAGCAGAGGACTCCGGAGGAGACGGGGTGGGGAGAGGGGCCTGCTGGGGCTCTGAGGGGGCCTGGGAGGATGAGCAGTTCTGGCAGGAAGGGGACCCCTCCCTCGGAAGGCGGGCCCAGTACTCACCACCTGCACACACTCCATGAGGGGCAGCCGCACCGACTGGTTCCCCGAGAGGCTGACCACGCAGGCCGGCGTGTCGGGCGTGGCCTCCAGCAGTGCCATCACCGCCTCCATGCCCATCTTGCTGCTCTGAAAGGGGAGAGGGGCAGGGCGGGGCTCAGGCAGGTACAGCCCACCCTTTAACCCCATGCCCTCCCCCCCACACACACACACACTTGCTCTGCCCTTTTCTGCTCTGGGGGTTGCACTGAGCCAGCCTCTACACTATGCACCCAACATTCCTTCACAGATGCACAAACTGTCAGCTTTCAGAGCCTCCCACACACACACTAACAGAAGCTTCTAGAATAAGTGGCACCAGGAATGGTGACCATCATATGACCACCATTCACAACAGCCCTTCCAGGCATCATTTCACAAGGTCTCAGACAGCCCTGCCAAGAAGGCATGGTCCCTACAGGGTGCAGGTTGCAGTGACAGGACGTGCCCATGGTCACTCAGCCTGATGGGCAGGGTGAGAGCTGGAACTGGGTTTCTAGGGTTCTTTCCACTATGCCAAGGTTTCTCGCTTGGGGCTCCTTAATTCACAGTTTTCTTGGTATGTGTGCAAATGATGAATGTGGGCTAGTGGGCTGGGCCAGCTAAAACATTTAGGGATTGCCCTTCTGGGAGACAAATCACAAATGGGGTCCTGGCACAGCCAATAGGGACAGACAGGTACACAAGAAAGCCAGGCCCATGGTCACGGTGCTCTGCTCTATGAGCTATGGCGGGCAGGTCCCATGCCTCCTGCTGTGCCCACAGACCATGCTCCCTGGGTCTCCGAGGCTTCCTGCACATGCTCACGCTGACTGAGGCACCAACCGCTCAGGTTTGTGTCGGGAACCTCACGCTGACTGAGGCACCAACCGCTCAGGTTTGTGTTGGAAGAGGAGCACGGTGCTGAGGGCTCATTAGGGAAGATTTGAGTTCCCTGAGCTCAGGCTCCTCTCCTGTAACACAACCTGCTGTGTGTGCAGGTGTCACCCTGTGGGAACTGAGCGTGGGAACCAGCACAAAATGCTGCCGTGAGTAATAAACTGTCCTGCGTCTCTGACCCAGGCATCTTGTCTCTTCTACCAGCATCCAGGAATCTGCCAGGCCAGCCTGTTCTGCAAGTCGGGGAGACTCCAGACCCACCCCGGCGCTTGACAGCCCATCTCTGCCTCCCAAGCTCGGTGAGGGCTCATGCTTGGCCCCAATTTCCCAGCCCTTCAGGAGGTTCCCCTGAGTGCACCCCTCACGTAGGGTAGGGGTACCTGGCCAGCTCGGCAGGGTCCCTCTCTGAGGTCACTGTCCCCCTGCTCTGTGACAGGACTGGGGAGATCACGCACTGAGGCGTCCTAGGAAAGGAGTATTGCAGCACAGCAGCTGCAGCTCCCCACGGCCCGAGCTGGTCACCTGGCCTCACACCAGCACAGTAGCCCGGGCACAGGTCCCACCTGCCCTGCTGTCTCTAGCCGCACCCCCCCCCCCAGGGTGACTAACCCCTGTGTGCAGGCATTTTACCCACCGTGGGGCCTTCCCTATCCCCCAGACCCTGCCTCCACTTGGCTGCAACATGATTCCCACTTTGCAGAGGACAAGGTGGGACCCAGTAGTCATCAGGACGAAGATGGCACACTCAGGCCAGAATCCAGCACTTCCCCCGCCAGTGCCGGGCCTCCCCCCAACGTAAGAGCTGTGGTGCTGGGCCATGGGCCAGCCTTGGACATCACACCGCAGGGGGCCGAGCCCAGGCCCTGCCCTCTGCTCACTCCGCCATCCTTTCCCAGGCACCTGCCAAAAGCCGTCACTGAGGAGGGTCAGGAGCCTGCGCTGACAACACGTGGGGCAGGGACGGGGCTGGCCAGGAGGCAGGGGCACGGCTGGCCCTCCGTTTGCCCCCAGGCCCAAGTTTCCCACCCCACAAAAATGAGGGCCCACGCCTCGGTCTCATCTGCAAGCACTGGCAGAAGTGAGAAAATGCTCACACTCACCCAGGCACGCACACCACGCTCCCCCACCCACGCACGCATGCACACCACGCACGCACACCCAGGGCCAGAGCAACGCCCCACCTACCAGGATGCGGTCGAACGCCGAGGGGGTCCCTCCCCTCTGCACATGGCCCAGCACCGTCACACGCGTGTCGAAGCCCAGCCTCTGGACCACCAGCTGCTCACAGGGACAGAGTCAGGGGTCTCCTTGGGTTCGATGCCCACCCCCATGGCCCCGCCACCCCACGGCCCGCAACCCTGGTCCTCACCCCGCCCCCGCCCTGCCTCAGGGATGCCAGCCCCTCAGAGTCCCACAGAGCCGGCCCAGGGTTCACGCTGTGAGTGTGGGGGGGCGTGTCTGTGCATGTGTGTGTATGGATGTGTTTCTGTGGGGGGAGTGTTTGCATTCGAGTGTGGATCTATTTCCAGATGAGTGTGTGAATGTGCGTTTCCACGTGTGTGGGTGTGTGCTCCTATGTCAGCATGTGGATGTGTGTTCCTGTGTGTGTGTGAGTGAGCGGCCGTCTCCAGGCCCATGGCCCTGGGTGCAGGAGCTCCTTGTGGTCTCCAGCCCCCTCGGGTCTGAGCCCACCAAGCACAGAGAATCAGCAGGTGGGCCGGCTCCTGGCAGTGCTGGTCTGGGGACACGATGACAGGGTGGGCAGCCAAAGTGAGGGGCACGGAGAGTCGGGGGCTGTGCCCCGCTGGAGGACGGGGCCAGGGCCCTGGGGCAGAACGCAGTCAGTGGTGCAGGTCACAGGGAGGACTCGCCACAGTGCCAGTGGCTCAGCTGTGGGTCCAGCACTGGGTGGGTGCTGGGCAACTGTCACTGAGGGGCGGGCAGGGGCTGGGCCCTGACATTGGGATGGTATTGGGGCACTGGATGGGGAGCAGGTCTGGCTCTGCAAGGGACATGTTCTGAATTAAGACTGGACCTCCGAGGGTGGGAGGCTCCCAACCAGTGGGGGGCACACTTCAGCTTCTGGGGCCGGGGCTTCTGGGGAGCCCCTAGGCATGCCCACCCCACATCTGGCTGTCACTGGAGATAAGGAAGTATCCTGCAGGAGCCTCCTACCCGGGAAAACGGGGACCCCAGAGAGAAGTGGAGATAAAGGGGTACCCGCCCCCTGCAGCCCTGCCCACCCACACTCACGTCCTTCACGTAGCGGGAGGAGATGGGCTTCCCGTGGCGGTCGATGGCACCCTCCGCGATGATGATGATGTTTAGTCGGGACCCTCGGCTCCGAGTCTAGATCAGAGACACCCCGGAGCTCAGCCACCAGCCTGGAGACACGTGCCCTGGACCCGGGGTCCACACCATGGGACGCACAATCCACAGGAGGAGGGGCAGGGAGTAGACTGAGGTGGGTTGACCAGGACCCAGCTGCCCTTCCTGGGGAGGGGGAGCGGAGAGGGGGCCTGGGGGAGGGCTCTTTGCCTGCAGCCTGGGAAGTGGGGGCAGCGGGGAGGAAGGGGCCTCAGGGCCAGGGACCAGGCAGATGCTACAGGCGGGAAGCGAGTGAGAATGCTCCCGGGAGAAGCAGTCAAGGCGGGAAGACGGTAGTTCTGCAGCCTCCCCAGGACTCAGGGGCCGGGAGCTGGGATGGAGAGGCAGAGGGACGCCCCCCAGCAGGTCCTGCAGTCACAGAGTCAATCCTGCCGGGGTCTAACCTGGGACGCTGAGGTCCCCTCTGAGCCTGTTTTCTCATCCTTAAAGTGGGATGACCTCACAGTGCTGGCCACCAGCCAGGACTTCCCGGACACGCTGCGCCTCCAGAGGACTCCCCCTCCCCTCCCCAGGCTGTGCGAGGAGCAGAGGTGGCACCTAGGGACCCATGACACCCCACACCAGCCCTTGACGGGACCCATCACTGCAAACGCAGAGCTCTCTGAGGAAAGTACTTTTTATGCATCTATTTCTTCAACAAACATTTGTGGGATTCACTCCGACCCACAAGCCCTGTGTTTGCCCCGCAGCACCCAAAAAGCCTCAGAGAGGGAGACAGAGCCAGAGCAGCTCCTGCGAGGCCCGGGTGCAGTGGGAGGGGAACCCAGGGGTGAAGGGCTGCCTGGAGGAGGTGGCACTGGTGCAGGTGAGGTGAGACAGCCAGATTGGGTCTGCAGGCGGAGGAGAAGAGCCTGGACCCCCCTCACCACAGCCTGGGAGGTGGGCAGAGCAGAGGGTGACACCTGCACCTCAAAGGTGGGGAAACTGAGGCTGAGGGGAGCCCAGGAAGGACCTGAGGGCCTCACGCAGAGCAGGAAAGAAGCAGAGTGCACCGACCCTGAGTCCAGGCCACTTCCAGGAAGGCCCAGCCCCAAGTTCTCAGCGAGTAAGCCAAGGCCGAGGTCAGCGTGGGACCATCACTACGAGAGCCCAGCGCCAGTCAGGAGCCCCAGCCCCCCAGGGGGCAAGGACTCCATCCGAGGAGAGAACGTGGGCCTCTGGCCAGCCTCACCCGCTGGACTCTGTTAGGCCCTGCCCTCGGCTCCACTGGGGAAGGTTCCAGAAGCCAGTCATGACCCTCAGTCCCTTCCACTGCCCTGGGCAGGGATGCAAAGCTGCTGTGATGGGAGTGAGGCCACCACTGAGACACATGGGGACAGGGATGCTCAAGGGCCAGCTGAAGGCCCGCCTGGCTCTCCCTCAGAAGACAGAGGGCCTGGGCGCTGACCTCCCCGGACTCCAGAACAAAAGGCCCAGCCCCGGGCAGCCTCTGTACTCACCCTGCCACTGGGGCCAGGGCACGGAGGACAGCCAGGGTGGGCACAGCCCGTTAGGGTCCCGACCTGGCCTGAAGTGAACTTGGGCCCCCCTGCCTCAGCCCTCGAGCCCCCTGACTGGAAGGCACCCCTCTCTCCCAGCACAGCACCCCACTCCCCGCTTCATGGCCCTCCCGTCCACACTGAGCCCCAGCCCGGCTGAGGGCAAACGTGCCCTAGCTGGGAGCTCTTGGGGGCCCCTGGGGCAGTGGCTGCCTGTCTTGTGCCAGAGCCCTCTGACTCTGACCTGAGGGACAGAGAGCTGCATTCTAGGGGACGGTCACCCCCATCTCGGCACCCTGCTCCTCCCCATGGGCTCTGGCCTCCCTGACCCACTGTGGGCTATTCTACTGGGGCCACTGCTCCATGTCCTCACCCACCCATCTTCACGAGGCCACCTCCCCCCGGCTCAGCCTCAGCAGTCATGGCCCCCAAGAGGCCAGCCTGACTGTGTCCCCACTCCTGCCCCTTGTCCCGTGTCAGCACTGACCACAGAGAGCTGAGCCCACGGCAGCATCCTGAGTGTCCCCCTCTGCCCTCCAGGGGGCAGGCCCCCAGGTGTATCCATGGCAGTCAGCCATCCCACACCTGGCTAGGTGCCGCCCCCAGGGGGACGCTTGCAGATGCTTGGGGAACCAGAGTGATCACGAATCAGCCAAAGCTGGTCACACAACCCCAGGGAGGCTAACCGGGGGACACCTGCCTCTCTGTGCCGGCCAAGCAGCTCACAGCAGGGACTCTGGGGGAAGACCCTCAGCCGCCTACCTCGCCTGACTCTCTGTGCCGGCCAAGCGGCTCACAGCAGGGACTCTGGGGGAAGACCCTCAGCCGCCTACCTTGCCTGCCTCTCTGTGCCGGCCAAGCGGCTCAGGGCAGGGACTCTGGGGGGACCCTCAGCCGCCTACCTCACCTGCCTCTCTCGCCTGCCTCTCTGTGCCGGCCAAGCGGCTCAGGGCAGGGACTCTGGGGGAAGACCCTCAGCCGCCTCTCTCGCCTGCCTCTCTGTGCCGGCCAAGCGGCTCAGGGCAGGGACTCTGGGGGGGACCCTCGGCCGCCTACCTCACCAAGCCTCTCGCACATGAAGTTCTCCCAGCCGTCCTCAGGGGGGGCCTCGGGGATGAACAGCCAGTCGGCCCCCGAGGCCAGGGCGGACACCAGGGCCAGGTACCTGCAGGAGGGGAGCGTTAGGGGCTGCAGCAGGTGGGACCCCGACCTAGCACCACGGCCCAGACCCCAGGTCACAGGGAGGTGCCGCTCTGAGCCGCATCCAGCCCCAGAGTCGGGACTCCCCACACCCCACTCTCACACCGACAGCATTAAATGAGCACCCGCCATGGGCCAGGCACAACAGAGCACCACACCCCACTCCTGCTCCCCAGGAGCCCCGGGCCCCCGGGCTGACCAGGGCAGCCCCCTTACCCGCAGTGCCGCCCCATCACCTCCAGCACGAACGTCCTCTGGTGGCTGTGACACAGAGCAGGGCGAAGTGTCAGTGCCCAGCCTCCCTGAGTTGAGCTCTGCGGCCCGGCCTCCCGGGAGCCACAGGGGCCGTGCCACGCTGCCCACAGCCCCCCTCTGTCAGGGGAGTGCCTGGGCAACACGGCGGACACGGGAGCAGCCAAAGGACAGTCAGCCTTTCTCACCCAGGGCAGCCATGTCTCTGCCCTGAAAGCCACCTCTGTGCCTTCAGGCTGGTTTTCATGGATCTTCTGCTGCTAAGGCTGAAGGCCATTCACCTCTCCTGGGCCTGGCTGTCAGTAGCCAGTAGCCCGAGGTCCAGGGAACACCATCACCCCAGGGCCGGAGGGCGGCCTGACAGAGAAGGTCTGCACAGCTAGGACCCCTGCAGAGCAGTGGCCTCACCCCGTCGCCAGGAGACAGGATCCCAAGCTCACCCGCCTGGTGGCCCGGGAGGCCCTGAGAGGCTGCGGGCCTCACTCACCTCTGGGCGGTGGTGGTGATGGCGTCAATGACCTCCATGATGCGGTGCAGGGCTGAGTCTGTGCCGATGGTCATGTCGGTGCCGCAGAAGTCGTTATCGATGGAGCCCACCAGCCCAGCGATGTTCAGGTGCGAGTAGGTCTGAGCTGTGCTCTCCGAGATCTTGCCTGGGCGAGGAGCAGGACACCCAGCTGAGGCCCCACCGCCCAACCCAGCTCCCTTGGGGCCATGACACGGGAAGAGAGGGCCCCGTCCCCCATCGATGCCAAGTGTAGACGGGTCACCCGGACCAGGAGAGAGCCCTGGAGAGGACACCCCCTAATCTCTGGGACCCCACAAGTGGCACAGAACTGATGAAGCTAAGAGGTCACTTTCCCACCAGCAGCCTCGGGACTTCGCGTCTGATTTGTTACCGAATTTTAACTCTTACGCTTCAGCAAACTGTGGCGGAGTCTGCAACCCACGTCTGGGAATCAGTTACAGAGACTTGTCTTCAGCATGGAGGTGAGTCAGACCAGCAACTGCTGTCCGCCACCCGGAGGCCAGGCACTGCCTGGGGGTCCCTGACGCTGGGTCCCCAGAGGCCTCGAGCTCCAACACTGACCTCACTACCGGCCAAACCAGGACCAACGGCTCCTGAGCTGTCCAGGGTCGCCCTGGGGGCCAGGCCCACTCCTCCCGCCCAGCAAACACACAGCATCTTGCCTGCTCCCCTCACCCTGCATGTTCCCACTGCCCTGCAGTGGCAAAGTGGGTGCAGGGGCCCCTGCATCCCCACCCTGGGCCAGCCCCCACCCCAAGCTGCTCGGTGCCAGGCTCGGGCCGCTGACCCACCTTCCCTCACCAGCTCCTCCAACAGGCTGCCCCACTCGCTGCGGAAGACGTTGGCGCCCGTGAGGCTCCCGTCCCCGCCGATGACACACAGGTTAGTGATGCCACGCTGGACCAGGTTGTAGGCCGCTGCCAGGCGTCCCTCCCGAGTGGTGAAGGCCTTGCAGCGGGCGCTGCCAATGATGGTGCCGCCCTGCGTGGAGGAGACAGGACACTTGACCAACGGAGCGGCAGAAGGGCCCCTTGGAGGCACTGGAGGGACCCTGGCACTGGGCAGGAGGGGACCGGTGGACCCCAAGTTCTCTGGAAGCCTGGGTAGCGTCCCCACCTCCCTGGGCCATTCTCCTCCCAGGTACAACGAGAAGGACGTCCACCCGTCGGGCTCAGAAAGTTCAAACAAGGTAATGCAGTGGGCAGGCCCTGAAATCTGTAGAGTGCAACATACACACACACACACACACACACACACACACACGCGCAGGCACCAATGCAGGAGCTCCTGAGCCCTGAGGGTCACACCTCAGGCAGCTCAGACCAGGGTTCATGTAGCCTCTCCCTGGTCAGCTTCAGCCCTGGGCTCCCTCGAGGGCCCTGCCCACAGCCCACCCACAGGCCCACTGTGCTCGGCCAGACCTGAGAACAAAGTGCCCGGGCCCCACCATGCTGCTCCTGAGACCCGCCTGGACGGGCGTGGGCCCCAGGCTCAAAGAGGCCAGCCTGGCGGCACTGCCCTCAAAGCAGAGCCCACACCTCCCTCTGTGCCTGCAAACCGCCTGAGGGTCTCCAGGGCTCCTCCTGGAAACGCAACCAGAGATGCCCAACCCAGCTGGCCTTCCCTCCCAGAGCCCATCCTGCCCCTCTGTCCCCTCCTGCCCCCTCCGGCCCCCCCCACCCCCTCTGCACCCCTGCCCCCTCCGTCTCCTCTGCCCCGCCACCTCTTCTGCCCCCTCCTGCCCTGTCTGCCGCACCCTCTGCCCGCTCCTGCCCTCTGCCCCTGCTGCTCCTCACTCCTCACTCCTCCCCGAGCACCAGCTCTTCCCCACATCTTTCACCTGCCCACCTTTCATGCAGTGTCACATCCCAGCTTAGTACTCGGCCCAAAGCCACTTTCCTAGGCTGGTCACTCAGGACAGAGAGGCCACAGCCGTCCTCAACACAGAGTCAGAGAGTAATGGCCAGATCTAGCCAGGGGCGTACAGGCCACCCTCCCTGGACATCTGGGGTGGAGGACGGTGGTGACCAGCTCGTAGCTCCACTCCATGACAGGAGGCTTGAGGGCCGTGCTCCCCAGCAGGAGGACACAGGGGTGGGGGCTGACGAAGCCCAAGAACAAGGCTCGTCTGAGCCCCACTGGACCGACCAGGGCTGGGACAACAAACCAGCTCTGTCCCACGGGCGCCTGGGAGAGCGAGGCCCGTTGGTGACATCTGATCTGGAAGAGGGGCAGGCGGCACACACGGGTTGGCCCCACCTGGACGAGACCTGGGGCAGGCCTCTGGGCACTGGGGTCCAGGCCAGTCCACCCACTACTCCCGCTGACTCATGTGTGGCTCATGGGGACAACTGGCCGCTTGCATAAGCAGCATCAGCTCGTGGCCGGGGATAAACAGGTGACAAGTACCTGCAGGATGGCCCCAGCTCTGTGGGGGACAAAGGTCTCCCCTTGGAGATCAGGCCCAGACCACCTCTCCCAGGGATCCTTGGCCCCGCAGGTGCTCCCCCGCCACCCACCCCAAGTTGGAGGGAGACACCGGCTCGCCCGTGGCCTCGGGCACTAGAGGCTCAGAGCGATGATGAAGAATGGGACGGCCGGGGGAGGTGTGGAGAGGCCACTCAGAGCTTGTGGCACGCCTTCTCCAAAGTGTCCTCTCCTGTCCACACACCCCTATATGGAAAGTGAGAGTGAACAATCGTATCAAAGATGTCCCGGGGCCACCACATCCCCAAGACCCCAAGGCAGGAGGACGACACGGTCAGCCTGGAGCTGAGCCCCAGTGGGCTGGTATGTGCATGTGTGTGTGTCTGTGTGTGTGTGTCTCTGTTTCTCTGCGTGTGTGTCTGCGTGTGCATCTGTGTGTCTCTGTGTCTCTCTGTGTGTCTGCGTGTGCATCTATGTGTCCGTGTGTGTCTGTGCATGTGTACTCACAGGCAGGAAGAGGCCTCCCCACCACAGGCCTTACCAGCTGGATGATGTTGGAAACGCTAAGCCAATTGGCTTTCTTGATGTTCTCTCCTCCTTCCACGAGGCCCTCGTAGCCCTGAAACCAGAGGGGACAGGCATGAGATGGGGGCCCCAGCAGCAAGACAGCACTGCCGTGGGGGGCAGGGCACTTCAAACCTCAGCCCAAACCCCACCAGCAGGAAGCAGGCCCAAGGGCCCTGACCACCCAGCGCCATGGGCAACGAAGGCGGGGTCAGCCAGCTGTCATGGGCTATCGGGGGAGGGGCCTGGGGCACCCAGCTGGGCCTCCAGAACACCCTCTTCAGGGCATGCAGACTATCAACTATAGCACGTCACTCCCTCAGCACAGGGTCCCCCTCGCAGGGGCCCGACTGACGAGGGTTCCTGGCCACACCTAGGTCACTGTTCCCAGATCAGAACGAGCCCAGTGCCCAGCTGCCCCCTGCCCTTCCAGGACCCTCCCCTCCCTAAGGAACCCACTGTCCTGTCTCCTAAGGGCGTCGACTAGATGCAGAAATGACAGCACACTGTCCCCTCTGTGTCTGGCTCCTTTCCCTCAACCTGGCATCCCCGAGGCCCCACGGAACTGTGTGCTGTCATGGCTACGCCCACGTCCACTGTGCCACCCCACAGTCATGATCTGTGCACTGCTGGTGGACACTGCGAGGGCTCATGTTTGGAAATGTTAAAGTGAGGCTGCTGAGAAGGCACACGTCTCCTGGGGGAGGACCCCTGAGTCGCTGGGGGACTGAGCAGCTGTCACCGCATCACCACATGGCACCTGGATGTGCCTGTGCTGCCTCCTTGCCCACCGGCAACGTGGCCAGGGCTTCCAGGCGCACAGCCCGTGGCACTGGGCAGAGCTACTCTGAGCCCGAGGGCAGCATGTCAGCCCTCAGGTGGCCCTAACTTGAACTTCCATGTGGACCACGTGCTGTCTTCCTACAACATAAGCCCTGGGCCATCTGGACAGCCTCTGCGAGAGGTGCCTGTCCTGGTGTCTTGCCATCTCTTCTCTCGTGGGGCCTGCCCCTTATTAGCAGGAGTTCTTACATAGTCTGTGTGTAGGACACATGCATTTATCAGTAGTAGAAAGATACGGCACCATCATGCCCAGACGAGCCAGGCCACCTCCTCCGTGCAGCCCTCCCAGCCCCTCCAGTGAAGCGGCAGCAGATGAGCCACTGCTCCTGCCTGGGGCTGGAGCCCAGCCCAGCTCTGCCTCCTCCCCTCAGGAGGAACAATGCTTATTGTCCCATCATGGGGTCTGCAGGGTCCTGGGCACCCGTCCCCTCTCCCCGCCCTGGGCCAGGCCCCCAGGCAGGCTCAGGACTCGCCGCAGGCCCAGCACACTTCTGCCCACTCTCCCTGTGTCCACTCTGAGCCCAAAGATCCAGTTTGGGCTCTTGGGTGAATAAAAACAGTCCCATTCACTGAGCCCCTCTCGGTGTCAGCTGTGAAAAGTGCTTCAACTCACAACATTGCATAGCTCTCATGCCCTTACAGCCCCACGAGGAAGGAACAGGTATCCCCACTTAACAGAAGAAGAAATCGAAGGTCAAGGAGGTGTGGGGGACGGGAGTTGGCCACCCCAAGATATGTCTCTTTGGCATGAGGATTATTTTAGGCTGGTTACTTTTAAAAACTGCAGGTGGGAAGGAGGCTCTGAGAAGCAGAGTTTACTTACGCTTTGTTAAGAAACATCTACATTGTAAAGGAAATCTCCATCTGCAAAGGTGTCTCCCTCTCTGTACCAGGAAGAAGGGGGGATGACCTTATCTCTAGAAACTCTTATCAATGCTGAAGGCAAGGACTTAAATCTGCATAATTTTATTCCTGTTTACTGTGCTTGTCTGGTAACCTCCTGTAACTGACTCCCCCAGCCCCAACGTCCTCCTTTGTCGTTAGCTGAAGATGATATTTAAGGTGGGGGCTTCAGCCATTTTGGTGAATTGCTCAGCTTGCCTGAGCCTCTCCCATGTATACATGTTCTAAAGCTTTGATTAATTTTCTCCTGTTATTCTGTCTCATGTGAATTTAATTCGTTCTCCAGCCAGAAGAACCCAGAGAGGGTAGAGGAAATGTCTTCCTCCCCTACAGAGGTGAAAGGACACACCTGCCACATATGCACAATCTCAGGGGGCTGGGACTTAGACCCACTCCTCCCCGTCTGGACGCTGCTTGTCCAGGAAACGAGGCCACTCCCTGGAGAATCTCACTCTGTCCTCCAGAAGGTTCTAGACCCTTATCAGGGTGTAGGCCCCACCTGCCTGGCTCCTGAGACTTTGAGGACATCTGCTACCCAAACATGACCTAGGGCTTTGCAGGGTCCCAGCCATCCAGGCCTGGTCTGAGGGTCCAGAGCCCTGCGGGTAGGAGGAGTCCTTTCATTCAGATCCCCTCCCCTGTGCAGCCAGGGGTGGTGTGGACCAGCCTACCCCGGGGCCTGGGTGAAGGGACAGCCAGGGCGAAGGGCCAGGACCAGTGGAGGAGGGAAGCCCCAGGGAGAGCAGAGCAGGCCAGGCTTCGAAACAGTCTATGTAAAAAGTAAAAACAAAGTAACACAGTGCGTAACACAATGCTGCCGGAAAACCACAGGATGCTGTACCCACCAGAGAGAGTGTGTGCGTGGGTGTGTGTGTGTATGTGTGTGTGTGTGTGTGTGTGAGAGAGAGAGAGAGAGAGAGAGAGAGAGAGAGAGAGAGAGAGAGAGAATACCCAGCCTGGAGGGTCAGCCCCAAATCTTAAAGGGGGGTGGGGGGAGGGCAGGTATGAGGCTAAGGGGGCATCAACTCCCGCCAGAACGACATAGAACAATCTGCTGGTGTTTTGGCCCCAGGAGGCTGGTGGGTGATTCAAACACGATTGGGAGATGGGGCAGGAGGGCTGGGGGTCAGAGGAGGACGAGGCTGGAAAGACGGGGGGTTGGGGTTCCCGGGTCTCAGGGGAGCACTGCAGCACCCCACTCTCAAGGGACACAGCGCACCCACGAGTACCCAGGCTGGAGGGCGGGCCCCCTCCCGCCCACCTCGTCCTGAGCAGCCTCCGTGCCACCCCACCCCTAGCCTGGGCCTCCGGGATTGAATGAGGACTAGCGAGACTGTGGGGCAGGACCAGGTCTCCTTTCTGTCTCCCCCAAGCCTCACTTCTCTCCTCCCCATCACTCTTGACCCGAGCACACAGTCCATTCAGCCAGCGTGGGGGCCACGGATCTGCCCCGAGCCTTACCTCATAGATGAGGAAGACTTTGGCTCCCACGTAAATGCCCATGCGCGTCACAGCTCTGACAGCGGCATTCATACCTGCAAGGAGTCAGGGCAACACTGTCAGTTGGGATGCAGAGATGTCGGGACCCCGGGCCACCCCGCCCGGTATCTCAGCAGAGACTGAGCCAGGAGTGCGAGGTCCAGGCTGGGTCACCTGGGTCACCAGATCAGGCACAGGGTGAACCCCAGGAGGCCGTTTCAGCTTCCAAGTATTTGGAATCAAGCTCCCCCAAGAGTTACACCAGGAAAATCCCTACCTGGGCCTCATCAGCCTGAGCCTGAAGACCAGAGTGTGCAAAGGTTCCAGATCATCTCTTGCCTCATGCACTCCCGTGGTCCCCCCCACCAGCCTCTGCTGCTCGGTGGAGCCCCATGCCCCCCGGCCCCCAGGGCAGATCCCGACCAGGGGAATCTGAGCAAGGTGGGCTCTTGGCCCCAAGATGAAAACAGAAGGCAGAGGGGACACTGAGGGCAGCACCCCCAAGCCCACCCGTCATGCTCTGCTATGGACCCCAGGCGCTCCAGAGGGCAGGCTCCGCGAGACAGGAGAGGAGGGCAGTGTCCTCTCCATCCCCAACCAGCAGGGGACAGCCCTGCCTGCCCCTAGGGCCAGAGTCCTGGGGCGCTGGGAGGTCCAGCGGCCTCAGGCAGGGCAGCTGAGTGGACTCACACTCCTGCCCTTCAGCCTGCACACGGGAGCCACCAGGCTCAGGGGAGGAGGGTCACCTCTCTTCCCTGTCCCCCAGCCCCGGCCCCTGTCCCTAGCAGCTACGCTGCTGCAGTGTAGCTTCCTGGAACATTCAGGGGGCAGGGGAGGGGGCGGCCCCATGAGTGTGTGGGCAGCAGCCTCTGTGGCTGTCCGAGGGTGGGACAGGGCCTCACCCAGGCAGCAGGCCTCCAGGCCCAGGCAAACACCCTGGTCAGCAGCCCCAGGGCGGGCCCCCCGGGTGGCCCAGCCCCATACTGGCAGCGGCCAGGGATGGGCGAGGCCCCTGCCGAGCCTGGAACTCCATGGCTGTCGGCGTTCTGCCTCAAACCCTCTTTCCTGAGAGCCCAGGTCACAAGAGAGATGAGTGGTTCAGAACAAAAGGAGCAGGCGGGACTGTCCCCAAGTCCCCAGAGAGGAAGAAAGACGGCCACGGTCACCTGGCCTGGGGCCCGTCCCCGGATGCGGGGGCTGGGGGCTGAACCACAAGAGAGGACCACCCCCTATTCCCCCGCCTTCCTCCCAGCAGTCCCAGCCCAGAGGACACACACACTCCCCGTGGTCTGTCCCCGAGCTTGTGAAAGCCTGTCCCTGGAGGAGGCCGCTGTAAACGCCAGGCGTGGCCGTGCCCCCAGGAGGGCTGTGCTCCGGTCCCCCGAGCGAGAGGTGGGCAGTACCCTCTGCTCAGGCAATCCCACAGGAGTGCCATCGCTTCGGGGGTCCCTCACAGCATGTGCTCCACAAGGCAACCCCAACGTGCGGACTCTCGACCTTTACCCTGGTTACACAAGTCTCACGGGGTCTCCAGCCTGGCAGGCAGGGCCCAGGGGTGTGAGCAGGTCTGAGAGATGCCCCAAGGGCTGCAGAGCACCTCGGAAGAGCCCAGCGCAGGGCACAGGGCTCCTGCAGATGCAGACGGGGCGTGCGCCCTTATCCCCACTCTCCAGACGAGAAACCGAGGTCCCAGAGGGAGGACAGGGGACCTGCCGGAGCCCCTCCTCAGGCACAGTGAGAGGCCCCATCCACACCCGGCAGCTGAGGCTCCTGCTGCCTGGTGTCCAGGGCCAGGGGTGTCTAGACATCAGGGCGGCAGAGACCTGAGCTGGCAACCCTCGCGGCTTACACACTCGACTCCAGCAGAACCTCATTTCTAAAGAAACCATAAATGTCTCACGGCCCCGAGGGGTGAAGGTGGGGTTATGGAGGCTGAAGTCAGTGGACAGGAGCCCAAAGAGCCCCCTACCCCCGGACAACTGAGCTGCCCCCCAAGGGCCTGCCGTGAAGGTCGCAAGTCCCGCTGCCCAAGGTCAGGGGCCCGTGGGCCGCAGGTTCCCTGCCCTCCCTGCCCTCGCCAGGGTGGGGTGGTGAGGGAGGTCAGACAGCAGCAGAGCTTTCTCCCCCCACCCACACCCATCAAGCCCCAGGTCCTGGCAGAGGCGTCCGGCCTCCTCCCTGGCCGCCCTTGCTAGGTAAGGCCACTTTGGGCCCACTGGAGGCTCAAGGTCCCAGCCTCACCTCTGGCAGGCAGGAGGGAGGCTACCGGCTCCCGACGGGCGAGGAGAGAGAGTAGAGGGGGCAGTGGCCAGGGACCCAGGCCCACTGTCCAACCCGGAGGTCTCTCTGGTCAGCCCTGGCTGCGTGTGCTGCCGGGCAGTCCAACCCTGGGGTCACAGCCGTCTCACTAGCCAGCCTGGTGGGCTTGTCCGGAGCCCCCGATGAGCGAAGAGACCCCAGGGTCAGGGTTTGGGTACCGGGAGGACCGTGTTACTCCAGAATTGTGGAATAAGACTGTTTGGCTGCCATGGAAATGTGGCCTGAGGGTGTGCATTTCCCCAAACCTCACCATAAGCCGTGAGGCTCTTTTTAATTGCTCTTCAATCTGCTTGTCTTTCTGAAAACAAACCCGGGCAGCAGCCAGAGCCCCACCCAGCCAGGAGAGCGGCGGGCAGCAGAGCAGCTTGTCTCCCAGCTGAGGAGGCACCCCTCGACCTCGCGACCCCTCGACCTCTAGACCCGCCCCCCCCACATTGGGCCAGGGAGACTGCAGACCCTGACTCCCTGTTGGAGGAAACCGACAAAGCGACCAAAAGGATGTCTGAGGTCGATGCATTTGTCCCTAACATGGCTTTTCTTCACAACTAGTCCTTGGAAAAACAAACTGGACAAGAAAGTGGTGACCATGCGGTGACACTGAGCTCTGCAGACCAAGACTTCGTTGTCAGTGGACTGTAGACGCGGCGCCTGGCTGGGACACAACAAGATGGGGGTTGGGGGGGTGCTGGGAGCAAAACCCTCACCTGCAGATACAGGCCATCCACTGGGAGAAGGCAGACCCGTGGGCACGACTTAAAAGGCTGGGAGGGGCTGCCCCAGGTGGAGCCGAGGTGGAAACGGTGGGCGAGCTGGGCTGTTTTATGAATGTCTAGCTACTTTTGCATGAAGTACTCTGCTCTGATGTCCTTGGACAACTGTCTTCCCTCAACTCGGACCCTCCTGGCCAATAGGAAGGGAGGCCCCGAGCCCGCAGAGGACACGGACTCCAGGCTGGCTGGAAGGAACCTGCCAGGTGGCCTGTCTTGTCCCTTCCCCCCATTTACAGAAGGGGAAACTGAGGCCTGAGGGAAGTGCTTGGGGTCAGTCACACGGCTGGTCAAGGCCAACCAGGACCTGGGGCTGGCCCTCCACTCCGTGAGGCTGCCTGGTTTTCACACCTTCCAGCAAATGCAGACTGGAGCATCTGGAAGGAAAGTGCACATGAGGGTGCCCATTCTCCTGGCTGCTGTCAGCCCAGTGCCCACTCAGGAGGGCCCACATGGGAGGGCCCACATGGCCCCGTCAGGTCCCTACAAGGTCAGTCTTTATTTGGAAGGACATAGAGGGCCCTCATGGCAACCTGAGCACCCGCCGCCTGGAGCCAGATCCCAGGAGAAATGCTGGCAAGAGAGTGAGCCAGCCCAGGGCGCACACCCACTGACTGGTTTCAACACTTGCAAAACAGAAAGGCTCCCTTCTCCCCAGAGCACCAGATGGCCCCTGCATCTTCCTCCTGGCATCGGGCCCAAGCCCTAAACTGGGCAAGTTTGTGGAGGAGTCCTCTCTCACAGCCCCAACCAGAAAACCACCAGCTACCACATCTACGCGGTTAGGACGTCTACACGTTGGAGAGAGCACACAGAGTGAGGCCAGAGCTGCCAGGGGTTCTGGGACACAAAGCCACCTGCAGAGAAAGGCATGAGGTGAGGGACCAATAGTCAGCCAGCAGGCGCACTGGTGGCCACGCTCCAGCCGCGTCCAGGAAACGCTGCCTGTTCGGTGGGAGGCACCAAGTGGAGAAGCACAGCTCAGACAGGCTCTGCCCTCAGCCGGCTGGCCTCCCCAGGCTGGCAGCACCCTCACTACTGGGGCCCCTTCCTCCCTGGCCTTTCAGCCAACCCCACTCACCCCGTGTCCTCTGTCTGTGCCAGGGGAGGGAAGGAACATGCCACTCACAGGGCTTTGTACCCATGCCTAAATGCATGCCATTTATCCTCCCTGCCCCCGGCTCCCTGTCCCCCAGTGCTGTTGTCTCCATGGCACACACAGGAGACTAGGGTAGAAACCCCTGTGCCCGCAAGAGCCATGGGAGTCAGGGCCCCACACGCCTCTCTGTGCCTCTCTGGCAAGGTGGGTCCAGCCCTCTGAGGATGTGTCTGTCCTCATGCACCGGGCCTTTCCCATGGGCTAATCTCACGGGATGATGCTTTGCCAAGACCACCCTCTAAGCCTGCTGGCCCCAGCCCTAGCCCACTGGGTCTGCTCTAGGGAGCTGCCACTGCCCAGCAACAGGCAGCAAGTCCTCTAGCCACGGCGGGGCCGAGGACATGCATCAGGGCACACTGCCCGCTGGCCGGGCCAGGCCCAGACCGCTCAGCCAGAATCTGCAGGAGGGACCTATGCAGTGGGGATGCGGATGGTAGGATGCAGACAGCAGCTGACTCTTTCTGTCCTCCCGGGCCGTGAGAGCCTCCTCCTACCTCTGCCCTGCTCTGAGCAGGGAGGGGTCAGGGTAGGCGCCTAAGGCGGAGGAAGCTGTGTCTGCACTTTCTGATCTCGAAGGAGACAGACCAGGCCCAGCGGGGCAGCTGAGCGTGCTGGTGCTGCCTCTCCCAGCCCTGCTTCCTGGTCTACTTAAGGTCTCTCCTGGGGTTCAGGGTGTGTGGTGTGTCCGTGTGGCTGAGCATGACAGGTGCCACGCTGGTCATGCTGGGCCAGAGGTGCCGGGAAAGGCAGGCAGGACAGGACCAGGCTGTCAGGAGAGGAACTGCCAGGATAGACCCCAGGTGGAGCACTCTCCCCCCTCTGCCAGGACCTCAGCTACAGGACCCTGGGCAGCCCCTGTACAAGGAGGGTGGGAACAGGTCTGAGCTAAAGAACACTCCCCAAGCGCCCAGACAGCGCACCTTCCATCCCACCCTTGTCCCCACCCGGGCTCCAAAACTAGAGGAAAGAGGAGGGGCTGTCCTGGGTAGGTCTGCCACGGCCGCCCCACCCCTGCCAGCCGGATGGAGCTGGATGCAGCGGAAGGGATGGGGCGCGAACTTCAGAGGGCCCTGGATTGGAGGAAACACGGTGTCTCCAAGTCGGAACCAGGAAGAGCCTCGCTCTGGGGACCTGCGGAGACCTGCCCAACCATGGGGAGCCTACGCTCGGCGTGGCCTCCAGGAAACACGCCTCCAGACATGTGCCCCCTCCAGCACTGCCCGCGCGCCTGTCGCCGGGCCACCGCCCCGCGCAGACACACCCCCGGCGGCGGGCGCGCGAGGGCGGGGAGCGGAGGCCGTGGCGGGCGGCACGTACGCCCGGGGCCGGAGCGCGCGGGGCGGGTCCGAGGACGCGGACTGAGATGGGGACGGAAGGCGCAGCGCCCAGGGCTCTCCGCCGGCCGCGCGCCCGCAGGTCCACCAGCAGGGTGGCCGGCGCCCCCGGAGGGGCCCGACCGGGACAGGGAGCAGCCCCCCGCCCGCCCGGCGACAGGCCCCGCGCACCCGCCCACCTTGCGCGTCGCCGCCGCTGGTGAGCACGCCGATGGCCTTGCCGGCCCCCGACATCCGCAGCTTCTCCAGGTCCACGGTGGCCATGGCGCCGCCGAGACGGGCCGCTCGCTCGCTCCCTGCCCGAGCCGCGCCGCTCCGCGCCGCTGTCGCCGTCCCCGCCCCGCGCCGCGCGCCCCGCCCCCGGCGCCACGTGTGAGGTCACCGCTGCCCCGGCCGCAGGTTGGGGGCGGCCGCGCGACAGCCCCAGCGCGCCCCGCTCTGGAAGTGCCTGCGCGGCTGTCCCGGGGTCCCCCTCCCCCCCCAGCGGGGAGCTGCGACCTTGGCCCAGCTTTTCCGTTTAAGTTTCTGAACCGGTTCAGGGCAACAAGGGCGTCACGTTTGTGGAGAGTCCATTTCGTAATCGTCCACGTGCTATTGAATACAACCTGTAGCAAAGCTTCTCAAAAACATTGACAATGTCTAGACCGTGTTGTAACCGGACCCGAGGGAGGGCTGAGGCGGGGATGGGCGCACAAACAAACACATCCCTGGGCGGATCGCTGCTTACCCAGCACGCACTTGGGCAGAATTTGTAATTCTAGACCCGCGTCTGTTTTAACTTTGTTTTTCAAGAAGTTCATTGCGGGAGCGCTCCCACCATTCAGGACACGCAGTGACGGTGACAGCCTTCAGGCTTCAGCCGAGGGTCTCTTACCGGCACACTGGGTTCTTATTGTCCCCCAGGATGGAAATCAAGAGAGACCACAAACGGGAGTAGAAAAGTAAACGTTTATTAGCTTGTGCCCAGGAGAGGCACAAGGGAGCCGTGGGGAAAGGAAAGGGGCAGGTGACCGGCTCCCTAGGGAGCAGGGCTATGGGGCTTTTATTAGGCAAAGGCTGGGAGGAGGGCCTGTCATGGCTGTGGGGCCGGGGTTGTGGTGCCGCCTGCGCTGCTGTTCCACACGCCACTGCATGTGTGGCATGTATCATTAGCATGGCAGCTCTCCACCTCCCCGGGTGTGATTTTTACTATGCTAATAGGGCTAGGGTCACCTTCAGTGGATTCTTGGGTGCCAGGGCAGATGCGTGAGCCCAGGAAAGTCCGAAGGCTGCTGAGTGTGGATCTTGGTGGCTTCTATCTGATTGTCCTAGCTTGCCCATTGGTTAGGCACCTTATCTTGTCAGGTCAGGGGCCTCGCAGATGGCCTTGTCTCAGTAGGCTGTTTCCTGTCTCAGGTTCACTGAGAGGGGGCTGCTGGTTGATTGAGAGCCCAGTGGAATTAAGAGGAAAACTAAGCAGCATTCATTTATTCGTTACTTCAGTAAATACTTGCTGGACACTTGGAAAAGTCTTGCACCCCCAGTAGCGTGTAGAGGTAGGGACCTGGATCAGGACAGTGGCCTCCACCTTGGATGGTCAATGGATCAGTCAGAGGGATTGATGGAGCCCCTCCCCTGAGCGAGGCGCATCAGGAGTAGGGACTGTAGGGGAGGAAGACATCTCCTCTACCCTCTGGGTCCTTCGGGCTGGGCTACGAATTAAATTCACATGAGACAGAATAACAGGAGAAAATCAAACAAAGCTTTATAACATGTATACATGGGAGAGACTCAGGAAAACTGAGCAACTTGCCAAAATGGTGGAGGCTCTCATCTTAAATACCATCTTCAGCTAAAGACAAAGGAGGATGTTGGGGTGGGGGAGTCAGTTATGGGAGATTTCCAGAAGAGCACAGTAAACAAGAGGAAGGTTATTATGCAGATGTAAGTCCTTGCCTTCCACATTCAGAGTTTCTAGAGATAAGGTCATCCTCCCTTCTTCCTGGTACAGAGAGGGAGACACTTTACAGATGGAGTTTTCCCTTACAAATGTAAATGTCTCTTAACAAAGGGTAAGTAAATTCTACTTTTCAGAGCTTCTCCCATGTCTGCAGTTTTTAAAAGTAACCAGCCCAAAATAATCCTCATGCCAAAGAGACATATTTTGGGGTGGTCAATTCTGATCCCCCACTGTCCTGCCTTTGAAACTTTAAGAAGTTTCACAGTCCTTCAAAGCTTTGAGAATTTTCATTGTCCAGAAGCTCAGGGGTAGATTGTCCTATCTCACCGAACACATTTCTGAGTCTTGAGCACAGATCTATCCAGCTAAACTTATTTTAGAAGGTGGTAATGCAGGTGGGCTCCCAAAGTTAGGCCTATATTGTGGAAGCAAGCAATCAGGTATTTAATAAGAAGCATTTCTATGGGAAATGTCAACACAAATAATCCATAACCAATCTATAAATGAAAATTGGGGTGAGTTTATTCTGAGCCAAATGTGAGGACCATGTAGCCCGGGTCCAAAGAAGTGGGGTGTGCAGAGTGGTTATATACCCCAAAAGAGCATGTTTCACGTAGGATTGAAGTGTCCCTTTTACAATAGTCACTAGACTGATCTGTCAGCACAGCGATTGATGGACACAGCAGGTAGGTCACTGTCTTGGTGAACACATCAGGGTGGCAGGTCTGTTGTCTTGAGCTGGGTGGTCACAGGTGAGCTGGTGGTCACAAGTGAGTGCAGCAAACAGTTCCTAGCCTAAGGAAAGGTGCTTATCCCTGAGGAAATGCCATGGGCGGGGCGGGGGGGGGGAGGGAGTTGCACCTTTATCTTAAGGTCATTTGTTCTTGTCTTTGGGACACAACAAATGTTTAAAGCAGACATACAATGCGTGCTCAATGGCCATGTCAGGCCCTTTTGGAAAAACAAAGTCAGGCCGAATTAGGTTTAGACCAAGTGGTCTCCTCATATGCTCCAATATATCCTATTGCTTGCCATTTCTATTTGTCAAAAGAAAAAGAAAAAGAAACTTAATGGTTGCAGCAAATTATAAACCAGTTTCTGAGCCCAGGAGATAGCCAATCAAGAAGATTTCTAGATGTCAGGATCAAAGCATCTTTTGCAGCTTGAAATGCCTCTGATGATGTCATGGGGTATTCAGGGATCCTGGTGAGTGGCTCACATAGCAACAGGCATGCTATCGTGGTGAGCTTTACAAAGTTTATATCAAGTTATCCCGTTTCAGTTTGCAAGGCTTCAGGAGCAAGGGTGGTTTCAGTTCTCAGTGATTTCAAATGAAAATGGGAAAAATTGAAAACATTAGTTTGGAAATCTATAGCCAGATACTTCAGGATACTAGAAGAATTCAGGATCTAGTCTAGTTAACAGATATAAAACAAAAACCTCAAAGACAATTAACACAAGTAAGATCTAATATCCACAAATGTATAATATGGTTTCTACTGAAACAGAATTTTTCTCTCTAAAACCACCCTCATTTTTACTGAAGATGGCCAAATTAAGACTAACTGCTTTGTAAAATGAGTTTACTTTCAATAAACTTGGCCCAATTATTTACATAAATACAGCAAGAATAGCAATTAATCATATAGGCTCTTTTAAATCTGCTTTGTTGGAACTTTTTATAAGGAATCTCAGATTGAACTTTAAAGGCCTCTTCAGGCCAGGAAAGCCAAGCCAAGAATTTTGTCATCAGACTTTGCCTGTAATATCTATAGATTTGGGTGAATTTCTCTCTTCTCTTGAGGTTCCCCAAAATATTGAGGTTCCTTGCACTTGCCAGATAAGTGACCTTCCTTACTTACCCATAAGGTTGCTAGGAAACAAGGTACCAAGCCAATATTTCCAAGTGGCTTTATTCCATAAAGTCCAATCTTTGTTTCTCAAAAGCTGTCTGGTTATATTTGAGTTTGTGCCTGTTTCTCTCAAATATGACATTCCAGTCAAAGTTTCAGTAAGATAACCAATGTTTCCAATTGTGTCCTGTTATAAGGAGAACAGATTCTTATTGAACTTATGCAAATAACTATATTGCTGTGAAAATAACAACACTCACTAGGAGTTTCCAAATCCTGGAGGGATCAGGTAGGGAGAAAAATAAATAAATGTTTTAATTTAGCTTACAAAGGTATAATTTACCAAATTGCTATAAGTCATAGTTAGCTTAAGAGAAAAAGTTTTCCTTGAATCTGAAAAAAAAAAACCAAAACATTTTTAAAAATCAGCAGTGTTTTAAACAAAAAGTCATAAAATTACAATCATCCTCATCAGTCCTGTGTAATTGATTCTTGATGTTAACCTCCTGTTGGCAGTTTTCTGGGATCACCGGTTTCCCCATTAGAATTCTGTAATGTCTTACCCAGTTCAGTTTTATAATCTGAAAGTTTATCAGAAACCTGAATTCCATGAATCTCTTTGAAGATGAAATATATTTGCAAAAGCGTCAGAACAAAACAATAACTGTCTGTATACAATGAAAGACTTAAAAATGGCAATTGACAAAGAAACTTGGTTATTTCTGTGACATACAACACTTTAGAATAACAACTAAAATTTTGACTGACAATGAGGACAAATCAGGATTTTAAGAATGTTGTATAATTTTTGAAACACTTACATCAATAACATTTATCCACATGATATCATAGGTCCCTATGAAACAATGCTTAGTGATCCCTTTAAGCGTGGTGACAGTTAAAGAATTTTGGGTGAATGCACAGAATTAAACAGGTGTAAGAAAAGCCTTAGCATCTGTGATTAGAGATCTGATTAAAACAATATAGGAAATGTATTTTGATAAAACACAAAATTCCTTACCCTTCTGGTAGACTACTCAAAACGCTTTCCTAATCTCTTTAGCAAGA
Source organism: Equus asinus (assembly GCF_041296235.1). Taxonomy (NCBI): domain Eukaryota; kingdom Metazoa; phylum Chordata; class Mammalia; order Perissodactyla; family Equidae; genus Equus; species Equus asinus. Next base: position 39,996,502 of record NC_091807.1, on the reverse strand, counting down.
GCAGACTAAAAGTTCAAGAAAATTATCCTTTTAAGAGAAGGGAAAACACCAAATTCTAATGTTGCACCAGCTTACTTTTGATATTAAAACTCATTTACTTAATTAAATTCATTTTGATTTTGGCCAACTTGGCCATGCACAAAAACTCTTCAGAATTTCTCTTTCACAAACATTCTGTAACTTTCTTTTTACATTCAAAATTTGACCCATGCCTCCTTTTTTTTTTTCCTGGTACTTTAGGACAAATTTATCTTTCTTAACCAACAAACAAACATATTTCCAATCTTTATACCTTCTTTACTGAAAACATATATCTTAGTTTCCTTGAATACAAACATATTTTCCTTAGTAATTTCTAATAGCTTTAATTGCATATTAGAATTTGTAACTCTTAGAAGTTAGAAGCCTTAATTTCTAAGTAAAAATGAAGTAAGCAATTATAAACTTTCTTTTACATTAACATTTACATTACATTACATTACATTATTTACATTAGCATTCTGTGGCTTGGCAAGTTTATAAATACTTTTTATAACTTTAGAAACATGTTACTTTATGGTACAATCTTTTAATACACCACAACATGCTTACCAATGGACCAAAACGCTTTAATTTCTTTGTTATAAGAAGCCAAAAGTAGGTAAACCTACATTTAATAACTAGTGTCTAATATTTTCTCTTATTTGGAAATTGTCTAGAAGCTCAATGAATTTTCACCATTTAAATTAACCTAGCAAAGCTTCAAAGTTTCCAATTACCAAAGAGATTTTGGAAGTTACCTTAAATACATATCATAAAATATAGTTATTGCTAAAAGTTTAAACTCTTATCTTATTTACATCTAAATTGTTTATTCCTAACAATTATGTTTGGATTACCCATGAAAATGTCGTGAGACATTAGACAAAATTAGCTATCATTCTAAGTTATTATGCTGAGAAATTTGTAACAAGGATAACTGGAGCTTCTTTTTTTTTAACTAGTGAACCCAGGCTGCATGTCTGCATCATATCCAATGCTGATACCTCTAAGGACATGTCCATTTTCATCAAACCAACAAACTTAAACAAGCTTTCATTCACCAAAGATTATTTCATATCACCTTAACTTGAAAGACATGTAAGCGCTTACTTTAAGTCAGTTAAACAGAGCCTTCATTTGGGCCATACCATCCGGAGGTAAAATATCACACATATATAACACACATATTGATACATATAAACACACAGGTAGACACAGACAGAGACCTTAAATTTTTGTTATGAATCAGGTGCCATACAAAACTAGCTAGTTTCTGAGAAACATTTGCATTTCAAAGAACGGCTCTGAGGTCCTAGAGAAGATGGGAGCAGAAAATTTACGTCGTAAAGACACAGAGAAAGCAGTCAAGTTTTCTTCAAGAGGGAGTTTCTGGGGCATATTTGCCTTATCGGTTTCTAATATCTTTTGTCACAATTAATATCCAGGAGCATTTTGGGAGGAGCAGAGGAGGCCCTGGGGTTGGCAAAAGACAGGTGGATTTTGAACTGCCTTCTAGAGCTGTCCCTGTGGCCTTGCAGAGATTTGCAAGACAAAGGCAGGTGCTTCCAGTTGCCTGAAGAGCTAGATTACAGCCTGAATGACAAAAAAAGAGGCTGACCCACCCCCGCTAAGCTACACCCTTCCAATGGCTTCTTTATATCAGGGAAATTTTTTTAACTTAAGAGTTGAATCAAAGATTTGTATGTTCTAGAACTCTCAGGACAATGTATGGCACCTTTAGACGTCTTACAATCAGGCAGGGGAAACATTCCCCAGTGAGACACAATGTCTATCCCCATAATACAATCTTTAACACAATCAGGCAAAAAGAGATGCAATCACTTCTCATAAAAGCCCATAAATATATTAATTTTTCTACAAAATTTCATCTAAACTCCATCATAGCTTTCATTGGGGCTTTATCAATAGGTCTTGGTCTCATAATATTGGATGGGGGAGGAATTACAAGCCAGACATTTTAAAATATACTCAGGCAAAGTTGATATAACCTCTTTACATAAAATCAGCTCAAACATTCCAACCTTGATAATCTTATCAACACTTACACTTTTATGTTTTCTCAACTCAATTGCAGCCCAAGTTAGGGTCTTAAGGCTAGTCATTATTCTTTGTTTTTTTGTATTTCTTTCTTAATTTGGGCTTTTCATGGGTACCAATAAAAATTATGATGAGATCTCTCACAAGTTTTTTTTCCCCAATTTAGAAGTTTTTCCAATTTAAACAATCCATCGTCTGGCCACATTGACGAGTAGGATCTTAGCGGTGACTCACACCAATAAGCTTAACCATGGACGCAAGAGGCATCCCCAAAAGAGATCCAAAAAGTTCACTCCCAAAAATAGTCTAAGAAAGCGAAGGCCTTCATTACACAGCAAACAACGAAGATTGAGATGACAAAGGCCCCTTATGAAAGCAACTGGGACCCCTTATGACAAAATCCCCTGAGAGCTGACACAGCTGGACAAAGAGAAGGGGTCCCGGAACCCCAGTCTACTCAACCGTCCACCAAGATGCCTGCCGGTACATGCATCCTCTCGATGGCAGAGACCAGAAAGGTCACAAAGCCAAGCTCTCAAGACACAGAGCAAGACAAAAGAACAAACCTCATCTGATACGCACATTAACAGCTTTAGCTGTGACTTGGGTCCCTTGGAGCCAGAATAATACCTAGGAGGGAGGTGCCGCAGGGTTGGGGATTATGTGTGCTTTACAGAGTACCTCGTCGTTGCATGGACATTTTCTTGAAGTTGGTGGGGGACTCGTGTAATTGACAAACAAATGGCAAGCAATAGGATATGTTGGAGGATATGAGGAAGCCATTTGGTGTAAACCTAATTCGGCTTGACCTGCTTTTTCCAAAAGGGCCTGACATGGCCAATGAGCGTGCATTGTATATCTGCTTAAACATTTGCTGTGTCCCAAAGACAAGAACAAGTGGCCTTAAGATAAAGGTGCAACTTCCCCCACACTGGCATTTCCTTAAGGATAAGCATCTGTCCGTAGCCTAGGAACTGATTGCTGCACTCACCTGTGATCACCCAGCTTAAGACAGCAGACCTGCCACCCTGCTGTGTGCACTGAGACAGCAGACCTACTACCTACTGTGTCCACTAATCACTGTGCCAACAGGGCAGTCTCGTGACTACTGTAAAAGGGACACTTCAATCATATGTGAAACACGCTCTTTGAGGGTATATAACCACTCTGTGTACCCTACTTCTTTGGTGCCCTTCCTCCCTTGGGGAAGGAAAGCCCTGGGCTATATGGTCTTCACACTTGGCTCAGAATAAACTCACCCCAATTTTCACTTATAGATTGCTTATGGATTATTTGCATCGACATCATCTGCCCCATTCTGTGACCAAGTCATCCTTTCACAGGAGACTTCTTAAGGTGATGAGCACCCCAATGGCTCTTAACTGCTTGAACCATGCCTGCCAAATTTGTGGGCTTTTTGGCTTCCAAGATGCCCTTAGCAACAGATTCCATGTCACGCTCATATTCCCAGAAAACAGGCTTATAGAGATGCCCATATCTTATGACAAATGACAAAAAAAGACAGAGAGAAGGAAAAATACTATCTCTGGGAGGAAAAGGATCTACAACCAGTGAGTACTCAACCAAATCCTAGGGTCACTGAGCCCAAGAAACTAGCTTCACCAACATTTTCTCCTAATGTAAATTTAGAAAAGCAAAAAAACTCACCACTCTCGCTTCCACTGGACCCTGCAGGCAGAGATCTGGGAGACTGATGTGGAAAGAACTCTTACCTCCTGCCGGCTCTTGTCAGGGGTCCAGGATCTCTCAGCTGCAGCGGTCCAGGAGCGAGCAGTGTCCAGCCAGTGAATTTTTATCCCGTCCAAGTTGCCAAATTGTAGGGGAAGAAGACATTTCCTCTTCCCACACTAGGTCCTTCTGGCTGAGCTCCAAATTAAATTCACATGAGACAGAATAACAGGAGAAAATCAAACAAAGCTTTGTAACATGTATACGTGGGAGAGACTCAGAAAACTGGGTAACTTGCCAAAATGGCAGAGGCTCTCATCTCAAATACCATCTTCAGCTACAAAGGGGGATGTTGGGATGGGGGGAGTCAGTTACGGGAGATTACCAGACAAGTACAGTAAACAGGAGTCAGGTTATTACGCAGGTTTAAGTCCTTGCCTTCCACACTGATAAGAGTTCTAGATAAGGTCATCCCCCTTCTTCCTGGGACAGAGAGGGAGACACCTTTACAGATGGAGATTTCCCTTACAAATGTAAGTGTCTCTTAACAAAGGGTAACTTCTACTTTTCGAGCTTCTCCCATGTCTGTAGTTTTTAAAAGTAACCAGCCTAAAATAGTCCTCATGCCAAAGAGACACATTTCAGGATGGCCAATTCTGATCCCCCACAGGACCCTGCTGGGTCAGCAGAACAGACCGGGCCCCTGTTCTCAAGGAGTCTGGCCACTGGTGGGGGAGTCCCCGGGATCCAGAGCAGGGGCTCTGAGGAAGATGTCCACCCTGCAAAAGCCCAGGCCCAGGGAGGCAGTCAGGTGGGGGAGGGGCCCAGACGGCCTCTAGGAGCCCTGGGTGGTGACACACATTCTCTTTCTTGAGCTGAGCGGTGACACAGGTCTTTGGCTTGATAAAAACTCAGCAAGCTGGTCACCTATGATGTGTGTATTTTTCTTCAATATGTTGTAATAAAAAATTTACTGAAAAAATATTCCATTGTGGGGAGAGGGAACATGGGGATGCATGAGTCAAAGCGGGCAGAATTCAGTTCTGCGAGGTGACACGTCCCAGAGCCCCCGTCTGGCCGGCGTGGCGCACAGTCATAGCTCTGCAGTGTGCGCCTAAAACTGGCCGAGAGCACAGATCGATGTTAAGTGCTCTTATCACAAATAACAATGAAGGTAATAAATAAAGAAGGCAAGAGAACAAAGTTTTTTTGTTTGTTTGTTTTTGTTTTTGTGGGGACCTGAAATTGGCTACCCCAAGATATGTCTCTTTGGCATGAGGACTATATGAGGCTGGTTTCTTTGCAGACAGGAAAGCAACTAAAAAGTAGAACTAAATCTTTATCTGTAAAGTTGCCTCCCTCTCTGTACCAGGAAGAAGAAAGGAGATGACCTTCTCTCTAGAAACTCTTAATCAATGCCAAAGGCAAGGACTTAAATCTGCATTTTATTGTGCTTGTCTGGTAACCTCCTGTAACTGACTTCCCTCCCTCTCCCAACGTTGGCATTTCCTTAAGGATTAAGCATCTTTCCTTAGGCTAGGAACTGATTGCTGCACTCACCTGTGACCACCCAGCTCAAGACAATAGACTTGCCTCCAGCTATGCCCACCGAGACAGCAGACCCACTACCTGCTGTGTCCATCAAGCCCTGTGCCGACAGGGCAATCTTGTGACTATTGTGGGAGGGACATTTCAATCGTATGTGAAATATCCTGTTTGGGGGTATAGAACCACTCTGTGCACCCCACTTCTTGGGTGCCCTTTCTTCCTGCAGGAAGAAAGGCCCCGGGCCATGGTTCCTCATAAAGCTTTGTTTAATTTTCTCTTGCTTTTCTGTCTCATGTGAATTTAATTCGTTCTCCGGCCAGACGAGTCCACATTTAGGTAGAGGATGTCTTCCTCCCCTACATTTTTTTTTTCTGCTTTATCTCCCCAAACCCTCCTGTACATACTTGCATATCGTAGTTGCAGGTCCTCCTAGTTGTGGGATGTGGCACGCCACCCCAACGTGGCCTGACAAGCGGAATGCGCGAACTTAACCACTCAGCCACACAGCTGGCCCTGAGAACAAAGTTTTAATTTCTTTCCAGAAAAATATTCCATTGTGTGAAATATTTGGGGATAGCGGAGGAATGGGATTGGCAAGGGGAGGGAAGGGGGTCCAGGAAACAGTGAGAGTGACACAGGCCATGTTTATTTACTGTGGAATGTGGGTAGACACACGGAGGAGCACAGCACGCACCCCGCCCAGGATAAAGAGCGTGACTCAGACACCACGTGTTCCCTCCACGGTAGCCCACGTGCTGATCTTCTTGCTGACCTTTCCTTGCTTTTCTTCTGGTTTTATCACATGTGTATGTGTGCCTGTGTGTATTCTTAAAAACACATGGTCTAGTTGTGAAAAACAAAGTGGCCAATGCAGATGTCACCGGGTGAGGAAAGGGCACTGTGGCCACTGTGGGGTGGAGACTCCCAGAGAGGGGCAGTGGAACGGTCCCTGGGCACAGTCTGGCCCATCTCCCTGAGAGCTGACGGCAGTGGATGCCTGCTGCTGTGTGACACTGTACCCCAAAACCTGAGGCCTGAAACAGCAACGGACACTTAGCATCTCAGGGTTTCTGAGGGCCGGGCTTCGGGAGTGGCTCTGCTGGGTGGTTCTGGTTCAGGATCTCTCATGAGGTTGCAGTCAAGAGATTGGCGGGGGCTGCATTGTCTGAAGGCTCCACTGGGGCTGGGTGGCGCACTCATGTGACTGTTAGTGGGAGGCCTCAGCGCCTCACCTCAGGGGTCTCGCCACGGGACTGCTTGGGCGTCCTCACGACTTGGCAGCTGGTTTCCACCAGAGCGAGCAATCCAAGGAGAAAGCTTCAAGGCTTCTGATGACCAGATCTCAGGAGTCACACAGGGCCCTTCCAGCACATTCTATTCATGAAAAGCAAGTTGCTAAGTTCAACACACTCTCAAGGGTTGAGGAGTAAACTGCCACCTCCTGAAGAGATGGATATGAAAGAACGTGCTGACATGTTTTAAATCTGCCACCAGCCCTGCTGGGGTCCTGGGAAAGGCACTGTGGTCAGGGTCCCTGGCGGGGCTGCGGTTGGGCAGGGCCTAGACATTAGGTAGGTGTATAGTTGAGGGGGTGGGCAGAAGCTCTGAACACGACATGGCCTCACAGTGTGGAACCTTGCTGTAGGATGAGCTCGCTGGGCCTTTTGTTGGGCAACCCCCCAGGACCAGGACCCTTGTCCTTCTAGATTGGTCAGATTCAACAGAAGAATCTTCCCATCTCTTGTCTGGAGAAGAAGATGGGGCTCGAGCTGAAGAGGGGTGGGCCCCTGCATGCAGCTTTCTGCCTGTGGGGACCCAGCCACGTGCGTCCCGTGTGGGGCCCT